>NC_062296.1:60650907-60950907 GCF_902655055.1 Lutra lutra
TGACATATTTTTAGTGGATTTTTATTTTGTTCTGAATTTTTAATCTGTTGAGTCCTCTTCATTTTATGTACTTGTCTCCCTCTGACAATGGACTACGGGCGCCTGGGTGGCTCAGTCCGTTAAGCATCTGCCTTTGGCTCAGGTTGTGATCCCAGGGTCTGGGGAACGAGCCCCACAGTGGGCTCGCTATTCAGCGGGGAGTCTGCTTCTTCCTCTGCCTCCCGACACTGCACCGCCACACCCCACACCCCCACTCATGTTCACTTGCTCTCTTTCTCTCTCTCTGTTTCTCAAAAATAAATAAATAAATAATCTTTTAAAAAATGAATACACACTAGCTGCAGGTTTATTGGAAACATTTACAAAGTTATTTCCCTTTCACAATTTTTGTATTTGCAGGATTATGCTGTATAATAAGCTCCTCCCTTTGTACCGTTGATGGTGGGTTATAGTAGAAAATACTGACTATATAATTTTTGTTCTTTTTTAAGAAAAAATTTTTTCAAGTAATTTTTGACTTACAAGATACTACAAAATTGATACAAGATAGTTCTTCTGTTTTGTTTTCCCAATGATATCATTTTATATAACCATAGTATATTATCAAAACCAAGAAATCGACATTGGTATAAGATACTAAACTTGTGGACCTTATTTGAATTTCACCAGTTTTTATATGCAGTCATATTTTCTTCCTAGTTTATGTTTCTCTGAAGTTTTACCACATGTATATGTTTGTGTAACAGCCACCACAATCAGGATACAGAATAATTGTATTTTTCTAGGATTTTGCTGTTCGAGTCTTCATTTTAATCAACCTTATTGAGGTAAACCTTACTTTAATTTTTTAAAAATCAACTTTATTAAGGGAAGTATAATTTATATAAGATGCAATGTGCCCATTTTAAGAATAAAGTTCCAGGAATTCTGACAAAACTATGCATCTGTGTAACCACCACCCAGACACCGTACAGAATATCTCTACCACCTCAGAATATGCCCTCATGCCCCCTTCCATTCTGCCCTCCTCCATTGCTCTGACTTCCATGACTGTAGACTAGGGTTTTATTTATTCTTTTTTTTTTTTGAAGATTTTTATTTATTTATTTGACAGAGAGAGAAAGAGTGAGTATAGGCCGGGGGAGCAGCAGGCAGAGGAAGATGGAGAAGCAGGAAGAGTGAGAGGGAAAAGCAGGCTCCCTGCTGAGTAGAGAGCCCCACTCTGGGCTTGATCCCAGGACTCCAGGATCATGACCTGAGCCAAAGGCAAATGCTTAACCAACTGAGCCACCCAAGTGCCCCACCATAGATTAGTTTTGTCTGTTCTTAAACTTCATATAAATGGAGTGTCACAGTGTGTCCTCTTTGGAGTCTGACTCACTGCTTGGGACTTAAGATTTGAGGGACAGCTTTGAAAATACCATGTATGTAAAGAGTGCCGCCAATTCATGTCATAATCCACCATGGCGATCTCTGGGTGTTTGTGTGATCATTCCTCATCATCCGGATTGACGGCCCTTTATTTTTAACCATGCTGGTTTTATGTTTCAAATAAATTACTCTCCTGACCCCCTTCAGAGGTTATTAAACATTTTAAGGATTTAGAATTATCCATATCCTTCTATTTATTTTAATTACACTCCTCCATTTAAATTTTTGTTCTGCCTATGAAATTTGCCATGCTATTTAGTGTGTTAATAGTTCTTTTAATAAAGAGGATTCTCCAGGGACACGTGTCATTATCATACCTTTTATCAGAGAGGTAAGTAATTGGGGAAGCATGGTGGTTTCTAGGACATTAGAAACCAGGTAGGGCCCAAATACCACATTATGCAGAGGGAGGTGGGGACGCTTATCTTCACTCTTTTTTCAGTGTTTCCCCCTTGCTTTTCTTTCATCCTCTCTATCAACCTTTTTAATCCCTTCCTCTTCCATTCTTTTGACCTCTTTTTCTTTTTCTCTTTTATAGGACTTCAGTCTCTTCCTTCTCATTCTCTTTACTTTGATTCATTTTTATTCCTCTTCTGTTGTGACGGTTCCATATAACTTTCTTCCCTCTCTCTACTTGGTCTTTCTCCATTTCAGGCTTTGCAATTGCTGACACCTTTTCTTAGGAGAGTATAACCATCATTGTCATCATCATCATCAGTGTTGTTACAGCAGGTCTCTTCCCTTTACCCCTTGGGTTGGACCCCAGGTGTGTATGTCACCCCAAATGAAGTGTTGTTTGAAATGAACTCTGTGTATGGGTCAGGTATCCCTTGGGAACACGGTGCTCCTGCAACAACCCCCCCCCCACCCCCCGCTCCCACCATTGGGAGGCTCTTCGGTGTAGAGGGGAGAGCAAGGCTTTTCAGACACATGGGTTTGGAACCTGGATTTATCATTTATTACCTATTTCTTCCTGGCTATGTTTTTTTTTAATTTTATTTATTTATTTGAGAGAGAGAGAGAGAGATCATAAGTAGGCAGAGAGGCAGGCAGAGAGAGAGGGGGAAGCAGGCTCCCTACCAAGCAGAGAGCCCGATGTGGGGCTCGATCCCAGGACCCTGAGATCATGACCTGAGCTGAAGGCAGAGGCTTAACCCACTGAGCCACCCAGGCACCACCCTGGCTATGTTTTTAACCTCTTTTGGTTGCAACTCCCTTATCTGTCAAGGAAGACTAACAAAACTACCTTAGAGTTACTGTGAGCATCAGGTGAACAAAGCATGTCAAGGGCCCAGCTCATAGTAAATAGTCAGGAAAATTTAAGTCCCCTACCCCCCACCCCTTTGCCAAGATTTGGCTTCTTTCCTTTCTTTCTTTTTCTTTTTCTTTTTTTAAAAATTGATTTATTTTAGAGCGAGAATGTAGGGTTGCGGGGGGATGGTGGGGCAGAGGGGAGAAGGAGAGAGAGAATCTCAAGCAGACCCAGCATTGTGCACAGAGCCTGATGTAGGGCTCAGTCTCATGACTCTCAGATCATGACCTGAGCTGAAATCAAGAGTTGGATGCTTAACTAACTGAGCCACCCAGGCGCCCCTGGCTTATTTTCTTAAGATGAGGTAGAGGGGGTGGTGTTTCTCGGGGAGGGGAAGCATAAACAGGGGCTGTGCTAGTCATCACTTGTGCTGCAGGTCTCTTGTATTCTTTTTGGCACAAATTGTGGCATATTCCAGAAGAATGTTTGGAGATGCTGCCAGTGAGACCAGGGAGTTCTAAAAAGTGACCATTAAACTATTCATTTGTTTCTCTTCCTAGGTGTTTCCTAGTATTCCACTTATGTTGTGGGTATTAGGATAGTTTTTAAAAGTCTTCTCTTACTTAAATAAGAGATTTTGTTGTGTCTGTTCTATTTTAGCAAATTCACTTAATGGTCTCTTAGCAGGAAAGGTGATAAATAACTACCTTTATTATTTATTTTTTCATTATTCAGAACCAATAGCAGTCAGTAATAGACTACTACAACTGTGTTTACATTCTGACTATTCTGAACTTATACTCAAAGATTTTATACCATCATCATCTGGGTTAGAAACTTCTTATAGGCCCTTTATTTCCTTTGCAGTCTACCCTGTTCTTTTCTTTCTTTTTAGCTTAAAATATGAAACCATTTTGGGTGTATGTTAATTCTCTGTCTCTCTCTGGTTCTACTGTTGATTTTTTTCATCTAGTATTTCAGGGAATTTATTTTTGCATTTGTGTTTGTCAAAAATAAACGATTCTCTCTCTCTTTTTTAAAAGGTTTTATTTATTTATCTGACACACACAGAGAGAGAGATCACAAGTAGGCAGAGAGGCAGACAGAGAGAGGGGGGAAGCAAGCTCCCTGAAGAGCATAGAGCCTGATGTGGGGCTTGATCCCAGGACACTAAGATCATGACCTGAGCCGAAGGCCCAGGCTTAACTCACTGAGCCACCGAGGTGCCCCCAAAATAAAACTATTTTCAATTCTGGCCTAGTTGACTTTTACAATTAGCTTTATTAATTAAAACTTTGGGGAAAAAAAAAACTTTGGTTCTTACTGACATGTAGTGGAGATAATACTCTTTTTTTAAAGGTTTTTATTTATTTATTTTAGAGAGAGAGAGAGAGCTCATGCAGGTGTGTGTGTGAGTGAGGGGAGGGGCACAAGGAGAGGGGGAGAATCTCCAGCAGACTCTGTGCAGAGCATGGAGCCTGATGCAGGCCTGAACCCATGACCCCGAGATCATGACTTGAGCTGAAACCAAGCATCGGATGCTTAACTGACAGCCACTGAGGCCCCCTGGGATAATATTCTTGTGTTTTGTTTTTTTTTTAAAGACTTTATTTATTTATTTGAGAGAAGGAGCACAAGCAGGGGAAGAAAAGAGTCAGACTCCCCCCCCCCCCCCCCCCCCCCCCCCCCCCCCCCCCGAGCAAGGAGCCTGACATGGGTCTCGATCCCAGGACCCTGGGATCATGACCTGAGTCAGAGGCAGACGCTTAAACAACTGAGCCACCCTGGGCCCCCCGGAATAATATTCTTCATGTGTGCTCTCAGCTTTCTCTTTTTTCCCCCATGCCCTGTGTGCTGAACAAAACTTTGCCTTTGCTCATTCCTATTTTCCCCCTCCTCTATCTGCTGAGGATTATTCTGAGTCTTTCATTTAGACTCTCGGGTTTTGGGGGATGTAAGAAACGAAGAAGCCTAGAGTGGGGGTGGGTTGAGGGAGAGAAAGCTCACGGACAGAAGCAATGGTGAGGAAGTGAAGAGACTATTGAAAATTGAAAAAGAAGAGGAAAGGCATTTTGGAGGAAGTGTAGATGTAGAGCGTAAATTTGAATCACCTATAGAGTTTCTTCAGAGATCTCAGATGAGATGGACTTTTTAATTGCTAGTGGGTTGCTCTGTCTTCTCTTGGAATAAACCATCATGCTGAGAGTGTGCACGTTTGGCTTATTATCTAAATGTTACATCATGATGTTACATATTTTTATGTTTAAGCAAATAAGAGAATCACCATTGTGCTTCCTCTGTCACTGTCGACCTAAGTTTTCTCTCATCTCCCTCTGAAATCCTTATTCCATCCGCTTCTTTTCCAAGGCTATCACTGCTCTCCTAGTTCATGTCTCTCCCCTGGAGAGCAGCCTCTTCAGTGGCATCCCTGCCTGCAATCTGATCCTCTCCCTCAACTGTCCATGCTGCTACAAAGTTAACTTTCCAAAACGTCTATAGTCCTTTGACTCAACTTTGCGAGACCCAGGGACCACCTGTCTTTTGACTCTTGTGCTTTGCTAATCTCATCACCTCTGCCCTCCCTTTCCCATTCAGCTTTTGGCCACACAGAATGACTTGCAGGATCGCCCATCTGGGAGCACTAACATGGTCCTGTAACTTGGCACATGCTGTTCCCTCTGCAGAGAATGCCCTTACCCACTTGTCCGTATGTGGAGTTCTCCTTCCATCTCTCAACCTTGAAGACCCATTTCGGATGTCACCTGGACGTGCTGCCCTCTTCTTGATGCTCTCGCGTGGTTAGGCACATCTCCTACTGGAGCACCTTGAAACGCTATTACAATAGCCCCATTAGGCTTCTGTGTCTTCCATGGAGCTGAAGTGTACTGGGGTTTTGTGGCAGTTTGGGAGATCATGATTAGTTTGTGGCCTCTGAAGCTAGGCAATTTGAGTTCTTTTTCTTTTCTCTTTTTTTGTTTTAAGATTTTGTTTATTCATTTGACAGAGTGAGAGAGCATGAGTGGTGGGGAGAGGCAGAGGGAGAGGGAGAAGACTGCCCCCCTCCCCACGCTAAGCAGGGAGCCCATGTGGGGCTAGAACCCAGGACCCGGAGATCATGACCTGAACCGAAGGCGGCCGCTTAACCATCTGAGCCACCCCGGTGCCCAGGCAGTTTGAGTTCTAACCCCAGTTATCCCATTCTCTTATTTTGAGTCCTTCGGTAAATTATTTAGCATCCTAAACCTTGATTTCTGTAAAGCAATGATCACAATATCCCCTATGTTGTTGATGTGTTGTGAGGGATAAATGAGGTAGAGCATAAAAGCACCAAACACATTGTCTGATCCGTTCTGACTGCTTGACCAATGTTGCCAATTTCTCATTTATCTTTGAATCTCAAGAGTCTAGCACAGTGCCTGACACATAGCAGGACTCAGCAAGGTACACCAAATGGAGTTTGAAAAATAATATTGAGGGGCGTCTGGGTGGCTCAGTGGGTTAAAATCTCTGCCTTCAGCTCAGGTCATGGTCTCAGGGTCTTGGGATCGAGCCCTGCATTGGGCTCTCTGCTCAGCAGGGAGCCTGCTTCCCCGTCCCTCTCTCTCTGCCTGCTTCCCTGCCTATTTGTGATCTCTCTCTCTCTCTGTCAAATAAGTAAAATCTTTTTTAAAGAATTAAAAATATTATTGAATCTCTAATGGCTTTTTTGCTTTATAGCCAATGCATTATAATTATTTGGAGATAACCATACCCTGCTTTGGAGTTATTTGCATATAATCTCATCTCCCTTATTTGACTGTACAATTCTGAGAGCTGGAGAGACTGTCTTGAGAGATTTACCCTCCACACACAGGTTTGAATTTGGCAGGTGCTCTGTAACTCACTTGGTCTGTATTACCTTGCTTTTGATAAAGGAGCCTTTCTTGTATTGAGTATCCATTTTGTGGTCTCAGCTGTTGATGCACTTGTAGGAAGTAAATCACAAACTTTGAAACCCATAGGACAATCCAGTGTACTGGGGAGTCCAGTTTATTGGGTTATTACTAGAATTACAGAATGGATTATTTTGATTGGAAGAGAACACATAAGTCATCCTTCCTAAGCATCTTTTTTCTGAATCTTTCAGGTAGAATCCCACCTTGAAAGCATGTATCTCAATACGGTGGCATGAGGAGGCACGTTTACCTCAGTTCTCATATTATTCCCTCTGGGAGAAAAAAAAATTCACACACACACACACACACACACACACACACACACACACATATTTGGTAAATGTCAAATATATGTATTTTTTACCAAATATATTTTCCCTTTTATATTGTAGGTACTGTTTTTCTTTTGTATATTTTATACTGAATATTTCAATATTCAGTTTTCTCTATTCAGTTTATGAAACTCCATGATTCACAACATGATTTCTTTTGGATGAGGTGTGATCCCTTCTAGTTCTAATTATTTTCCCAGGATTTCTGATTTAAAGCAGTGGATCTGAACCTTTTCTCTTAGTAATATCAAGTGTTTTTTAATTGCCTTGCTCAATAGATTCCATAAGGATGTGAAAAGACTATTTTAGATGTGGTTTTGACAGTATTTTTAAGCTTCCAGCTTTGCATCCTACACTGATTTATATATTATTCAGTATTTTTATACATTCATTTTCTCTCCAAAGCTCTGTTATATATACATAATTTTCTTGGTCCTTTAAATAGTGTTGCACTGTCCTGTGGTTAGCAAGTGTTGATTTTCTAATTTTTTGTTGAAAGGTTAACCAGCAAACAAAGGAGTTTCAGTGGTTTCCAGTTATATGGTTAATTAGTGATAAAGCCACAAGAAGAATGTTCTGATATTCTAGCCACATCTTTTTTCCCTTTTATGCATCATAAAATCAGGTCTTAAGAAGCAGCAGACAAGTAAAAATAAATTTGATGGATGCTTACACTGTCCACATAGGTGTGTTTCATCTTAAACCCTAGATTTAGTCATGAAAAATTTGAGCACAGATCATAAGTAGATTTATGATGATAATATTTTTGTAATAAAAAATTCTTTAGAAGTCATCTCTCTCTATTTTGTATTTTTTGTCATTCAACTTACCTTTACTGACCCTCTCCTGTGTTCAGCAAGCTAAATGAGATTCAGAATTGTATAAGTTGAATTTTCTTAAAATAAGATATGCCTATTTAAACACAGTATCCATAGGAACATAAATTTATCAAAAAAAAGTGAGAGGAAAAAATTGAGAATTTGGAGTGAGATTCTAACTTGAGCCTTGATATTTAGATGAACCTCTTCACCTTCGCAGTCCCAATTAAAATGACTGCAACATATTAAAATATGGAGAAACCCTATTAGTGTTGGAGGTTGGGGGTGGTAGGTCCATCTTTATGCTGAAATCTTGGAGGAATTTCCACTAGGTGTAGTGCAGATGGGCTCGTATTGAGGAAATGTACTAAAGCCAATAACCTGGCAGTTTCACTTCGTTTAAAAAAAAAAGGGGGTCAAGAATTGGGGGGGGCGATTAGGACCACCTGTAGGGGCTTGCACTTGGCTCACTTACACAGCCATTGATGGCTTAGGAGTGTCAGGAGGAGCCCCAGGAATAGTTGCATTAGGGTATGGCTCTGTCGCCACAGGCGGTTTACAGGAAGGACTGGCTCTGTTCCTGGAGTACATAGAGGTCAGGTCAATTTAGAAAATGTTTATATGGAAAATGGGAAAGTTTTTCCCCTAGGGAACTACTCACGGCCGCCACCTCCCTCCCTACTTCTCTTAACCTGCTGTATGTGAATTTCTATCAACCAGCCTCCCAGTGGAAGGAGGAATCAAAAAACCTCAGAATGGCTGGTGAAGGGAGAGGGGAATCCTACCCACCCTGTTTTGGGGGAAAACAGTCTGGATATATGGCTCTTTGTTCAAGAATGAACAAAGAAAGCCAACATAGGGTTTCCGAAAAGCCCGCGATGTAAATATAGGAGAGTAGAGTATTTAAGAGGCAGAGGAAGAAAAATATTTTCTATAGGAAAAATGAATGCTTTTGATAACAATTTGCTCTGTGCTTTCTGTTGAGTGCACGGAAGTAACAGAATGAAGGAAGCAGTGAAAGCAATCTCTGGGGGGTGAAAGCTGGAGGAAGAAAATAGAGCGAGAGAATAAATTTAAAATATTGCTGAATAAGACTCTAGGCAGAAAGGCAAAGGGAGCTCGCTTAAGAAGGAAGAAGTGTGAGGGAACTCAAAGATGCATTATATTGGTAAAGAAAAAAGTGAAAGTTGGAGAAAAGGTAAAGGCAAACCTGAGAAATTCTCCCCCAATGTGGAGCAAGGTCAGCTCTAAGAGCACGAGATGCATAATGAAAGGCCGGACAAAGAGCAGAGTTCTCATATACAGACAGTTGTTCTGAAAGAATTAGAAGCTAGATTAAAAGCAGTCAAAGCAATTAAGCATATTATACGAAAATAATAAAAACAGATCCCACCTTCTTGACTTTAAAAAGACACAGACCTGAAGACTGAGTCCTTACCATGTACCAGAGAACGTAACAGAAGAGAGAAAAATAATTTGATACAGTTTGGCAATTTTTCTGTTAATTTCAGGGATAAAGCAAAGAAATTACCAAACATCCTGATCAGAAAAAGTGGTTTAACCCCCAAAGCAGAAGTTAGCATTAGAATTCTCTGCAACATTAAATGCCAGAAGACAATGAAGCAATGTCTGTAACTTTTACAGGAAAATGTTTGTGACCCAGAAATACTAGACTCGGCCGAGGTGTTATTCATTAATGAAAGCAGTGGAAAGATATTCTCAGATATGTGATTTCTCATAAATACGCCATCCGCATACTTTTCCTGAGGAAGTTGCTCGAAGATGCACTCCAGCCAATTATAAAGCAAATTAAACAGTTCAACCATGGTGAACTCATGAAATAAAAGGATTAGTGATGAGCAACAGAAACCTTATGATTATAAAATAAAAACTTCAAAACATGGCAATATTTTAAAATGTTTATTGAAAGATAAAATTATAATGAACAATGATGAAATGAGCCCCAAATACAATACAGGGAGATAAAAGAAGAAAAACCTATTACTTTTCTCTACTTAGATAAGTTGCAGTAGATACTAATCTTTAGAATTAATACTTCAACTAAAAATTCTTAAAAAATAATGAATACAGGGAAAATCTCCCTCAGTCAAAAGAAAAAAAAAAAGCTTATCTTTATATTGTCTTTCCCTAGGACCTGCACATGTTCTTTCTTAAGCTTTGCTTAAAAAACATACATGCTTTGTGTTTCTAGCTACATTAAAAAAGAAACAAAGAAAGAAAAATACACCAGAACAGAAACACTGTATCTTGATCCCACTGTGGGGGGGATGTTGTAGTATGTAAATCTTCAGTAAGTATGGGCATGAAACCATATGCATTTTTTTAAAAGTACATATAATTTGACATAGCTATATAATCACAGTTACCTTAAGGGGAAGACATTAACAAAACAGTGGGCTCCAGGTAGCAGAAAAACCTGTACTTTCTGTTCCTCTCTGTTCATATATTGGTAATACTTTATATATGAATCTTTACAGTGGAAGAGTAAACTTCATGAAAATAAAAAAATCCTGAAAAAAAAAAAGAAAAAAAATCCTATAGATAGAACAGAGTTATAATTAGAGGCAGATTTATGGTATTAGATGCCTTGTTCTTTCCCCCGAAATTAAAAATAAGCATTTAATGTAAGGCATTAGGGGAAAAAAACAACACAATAAAACAGATCATCCAGCAACTGAAGCGGGGGGGGGGGGGTTGCGGGGGGAGTCAGGATTTTATAAAACCATAAACGGAATAGATTTGAATAAAAAGTCTAAGAGTTGAATCTTTAGAACAGACAACAGAATTAGTAGACTAGCTCATTTGCTCAGGATAGCAAACCAAGATATACAAAATAATGTATTTAAATCACAAATTCAGAGGAAATAAAATGTCTAGCTTATGCTAACTATGAAGTGAAAATTCTAGTAAACATTAGCAAAACTGATTCAAAGACTACAATACTGGAATTGACAATAACTACAGAAATATCAAGAACACTGCCACGGAGCCACTCTGGTTGTTAAAGTGACTGTCTCTAAGTATTATGGCCTATTTTTTATCCTACTTTGTGCTCTTGAGTTGTCACAAAAATCCTATAATAAGCAGGGACTAATTTTGCATATGAATAAAGACTAACTAAAACAACAAAATCTTTCCCTAAGTAGGGAGTTCGTTCTTGTGGAGCTTTTTTAAAAGTAGAAAAGAGCTGCCTTTCTAAAATTTAAGAGCAGCAAAATATTGACATGCAGTCAAAGGAGTGCCAGGGTTCAGGGAGCCTGGTAATGGGCCCAAGAGGCCTTGTGGCTCTGGGCTGACCAATGGCCTGGAGACCACTAATGGCAAATTGAATTTCTAGATCACCGGTCGCCTTCATGGCTCTCTGAAACCTCTAGAATGTGAGAGCAGACCCACCAATTTTGAAGTGCCATGCAAACATACAAATTCTAATCATTCTTTGAGGTTCAATGGAATCTCTATCACTAGAAAGCCATTTACAGAGCGCCCCAAATTTTGCACATCTCAATCACAAGGTTTTGATAGTTTGTTTTTACTAGTAACATGAATAGACGAAGTGCTCTTTACTACATTCATGAAATAAGGAAGATCTGGATTTTTGATTTGGGCCACTCTGGATATACTACACTCAGAAAAAAAAAACTACATTGCTCACTCTCATTCCCAATGAAATAAAGCTGAATTATGGCAAGGCTCTCTCCTGTGTGTTAGAAACACAGCCGAATATAATCTATGCAGGTAAGATTATCTTTTCTCCATTTCTTTTTGGAGAGGAAAATTCATTGCTATATACATACAATCTCTTTATCTTGTGGAATGTGTACTTAGATATGCCGTTGTTCACTCGGACCCATTGTTAAAATGCCCATTTGGTAACATCACTTTGATAGGATCAGATTAAATGATGTTTTGTTCTCTGTGGATCTTATACAGCGAGAGAGGTAAATGAAAGAGGATGTGAGAAATAGAGGCACATCCACAATGTGACAAGGGGACCACAACAGCAGAAGTATGACCTGAAGTCACGTTTTTCCAAGCTGGTGTTCCCAAAGAATTTAGCTTGTTCAGTTGTACCTCGACTTAATCCAACGAATTAGCTTTGAGGAAGTTGAGGATTTGTGGCTCACGTTAGTTTATCAAAGGGCATGTGAGTTTCCTCCCCCCTCCACCAAAATCTAAATTTTGTAGAACTCAGTGTTTCCCCATTACGTGTGTCCACAGAAGCTTCTTTCCGGCAATCCTTTATGAAAAGGTCAGGGCTCCTGTGGGTCGAAGGACACACTTTGTGCAAAGTCTATTTACAGTGTACATTAAATGGGGAAAAGAGAAAAACCTTCTTCAAACACCTCCGTTTTTGAAGGTTTCCTGTCATGAAAATATAATCAACTTGCACCTTTCTCATCGCATCAACTTCTTTGGGTCCTACTAAAGCAAAGTAAAGCACTTATAGCTTTCTTACACGGATACTTCCTCCTTCTCCAAATGGATTCCCAGCAAAGGGGAAAAAAATCTATGACCTACTCAGTGTTACTTTTAGGAAAGCTGAACTGTCAAGTTCCTGGTAGGGCTTCACCTTGATATTTTTTCTCTTTAATGGAGGACCTCTAAACAGCAGAGTATGGCTGCCTTTTAATCCTTGCCTTTTAAGTTAGAGAGGGCTGCTAGAAATAAGATGGTTTCTTTCTCTCTTTTCTCCCTAATATCTGACCCCTTGCTTAAATATTGTCATTAATTCACAGGGGTCAGTGAAGTCTGTTGTTCACTCATAGGTTAACTCAAGAAATCTTTGCTGGGTGCCCGCACTGTTCCAGGCACTATTCTAACATTGGGTATATGTACAAGGTGTATGGGGGTGTGAACAGGACTGACAAGCTTATAAACCTAGTGGGGAAGATAACCAACAAACACAGGTAAATACACAATTTGCAGACAGTGCTGAGTGCTAGGATTAAATCAAAACAGGAAGCCGAGCAGTTTTTTTCTCCCCAGGTGAGGGGAGCACTATGTACATGGTAGTCTGGGAAGGCTTCTCTGTGGAGGAGACTTCTGAGCTAAGAACCAGATGGCGAGGAGCCGGCAGATTTTTCTGGATCTGGATAAATGGGCCCACGGGAATCTAGAGAAGTCTGGAGTATGCTGGGCCTATTTTCATCAAGAGGCTCCTGGATTTAGGTGTGCGCTGTGGCTTGCAGAGTTAGATTTTGGAACTCAAATATGTGGGTTCCTTTTAATCTCACAGGAAGGACAGCTGTTTGCCCAGTGGGCCTCTGAAGCTCTTCTCCGTTTCTGTCCCTCGGGAGAACAGCATTTCTCAGTGGTATACAGTTGGGCCTTGTTAAGAGTCAGAGCAATCTGAATAACAGTTGCTATTAATATACTGGTTATGTGAGAGGTGTGCAATTATACAAGCGTCGGGAGTTCAGCTCAGATATGAAACTCATCTCAGTGCTGCTCTAAGATTCGACTGATCTGGCTCCCGTCACTCTAAGCTCCTCCATGGAGAGCTCCCCCACCCCACCACACCCCCGTCCCATTCTGACTATTAACAGACTAATTTTTATCTAAATCGATTTCCTTTGCGATGAAATGCTAGTGTTGGTTTATCTTTAGAAATAAGAAATTGCAAGTTGCACAGCCACTGAATTATGAACTTAAGAACAAACCATATGGGTTCTAGAATTCCTATAATAACAAATACACTTTGGGAGTCAACAGAGCAAATTACCTAGCTCACTTTTAAAATTCATCCTTCTTTGCTGTTTGTTTCTTGAAAGGCAAGTAGGAAGGAGGGTGACTTTATGCACTGACTGCTCAAAAACCCAGGCAGCAGAGAACAGGGGTTTGGATTCGTCAACTCGCTAACCCTATGGAACCCTTTCTTTTTTGCTGCCTACCCTGGCACAATTTGGCTGGGAGGAAAAAACCTTGATAACATTGAGAGCAATTCCCCCTACCCTCCTTCCACTCTTTTGCACCCCACCCTACCAGCCAGAAGCAGAAGTCTCATGAAAAGGTTTTGAGACAAGCATCCTATTATGGTCTTTTTCTGTCCCAGTGGACTCACCGAACACGTCCTTGACCTTGGGACACAGGCAGAGTTCAAACCAAGTCTATGCTGTTGGGCTGCTCATTCCCCTTTCCTGGAAGACTCCTGACGATACCCTCTTTGCTTAAAGATTGTAAAGGTAACTAGTGTTCTTGCGCAAGATGTCCAAGGTGTAGGAGAGAGGCTGACCTTTGACTCTGGCAATCTCTCGAACCGTATGCAGGGCCAGGCCCGGGTGGGCATACTGGCAGATGCTTTTGGGAACCCCACGAGGCAGGAAGTAGGGCGCGTCGGTTTCCACGACGATTCTGTCCAGTGGGATCATTTTCAGAGCCTCGCGGGTCTCCCAGGCGGAAGAGTAGGTTAGGACGGCTGTGAACCCCACAGACATGTTGGGAAAATACTTCAAGAGGGGCTCGATGAGCGGGTAGGTGCCCGTGAAGCAATGCCTATGGATCTTGTAGTCAGGGGGCACTCTTCTTTTCATGATGCCCAGCAGATCTTCGTCAGCTTCTCGGCAGTGGATCACCAGGGGCTTCTTCAGAGACACGGCCAGCTGCAGCTGTCTCTCAAATACCCTGTGCTGTTGTGGAACCGGGGTGGTGCACTTGTAAGAGTAATCTAAGCCCATCTCTCCAAACGCTATGGCCTTGGGGTGCCGTAAGGCATACAGAAGCTTTCTTTCTTGAGTGTCATTGTAGTAACGTGCAAAATGGGGGTGACAGCCAAAGGCCCCCCAAACCAGATCATCTTTCAGCAGCTCCTCCCAGAGGCCATCCCTTAGTGTGCGAGGATCACAGAAATCAGAGATGCAGCCCTGAAATTCCTTAGGAAAGGTATAGTTGTATATTTCTATGAACTTGCTGAAGGTCCCTTTGAAAGACAGCTTGGAGTAGAGAATATCCAAGTGGCAATGGGTGTCAATAAAACCATGACCGAGGGCTCGATTCCGGTGGCATCTGGGCCAAAAATTAGATGCATATTCTCCAAAAGGATATGACGGGGTCTCCTCTTGGACAGTTTGCTCCTGGGCTTCTAAACTTCTGGAGAAACGAGAGGCATGAAAGTTCGGGGACGGACCTTTCTCTAATGCCTTCCAGTCTCTGGACCAGTTTTGGAAGTGCATTTCTGAGCCGGAGGGATAATCACTGAAAAAGCTGCGGCTGTTCCTCCCGGCCTGGGGTGTGCTGTTGCTGCTGCTGCCCACAGAGGGAGAGTAAGAAGGCTGGGGACGGCTGCTCCAGTAGCTGGCATAGGCCTGCCGCAGACCCCTGTGCAAATGAGGTTGGTCCGGGACACCACCCGTGGTGAAGGATGGAGGCTTTGAAACTCTTGAGAAACCCAAGGAGACTGGCCTCTCCTGAGGGAATCTGGCTGCAGCTTGCTCTTCTACACCAGGCGGGTGACTAAGTGAAAAGGGACGCTCAGCGATGGCCTCCCTTTCTTGATGCTTTTGGATCTCTGAACAACAGTCACGTCTGTCTAGAAATTTTGGGACCGGACAGCCTTTTTCAAAGTTGAGCACCGTTCTGTCAACTGGCAACTTCTTACAGGGTTTCTCCTGCGGATCGATAATCACTCTCCTGTTACCAAAACTGTTGACCTCTATCGCTATTATTTCCTTCTCCACTCTAACCTCGGGGACTGGCAGGTGCTTTTTCGGAGGAGCAGGGAAGGTGACGACCCTGGCAGGTCTTTGTCCAGGGCTGAGACGCTCTCTTATGCTGGGTTTTGCACCAACAGCTTCCTCTGCTTCTGGAATCAGTTTTCCCAGGATGCCCTGGATATCCTTCCCATAGATGAATGGAGCGCTTTGGTCATGCGGTGTAGCACTTTTTCTCCTGACGTTGTTTGGGTCCTCGGACTTATCATTGTGACCCTCAGCCTGGGCTGCAAATTCAGAGTTTGTGGAGTTACGGGAACTCTGTCTGGAACTTCTCCTAAAGCGGTAGGCATCCTCGAGAGAAGCCATTTCCTCTAGGGAGGGGCTAAGCTCAGGAGAGTTGGAGCAGAGGGGAGTCCGCCAATGGGAGGAGCCCCAAGTGCTCCCCCGCATCAAGCGTTTTTCGAGGCTCCACCCACACCTGGTCCTGAGGAATGGGGTGGTTGGGGGTTTGGCGGGAGGAATTTCCCCTGGCAGACTGCACCCCTGAAAAACCTCAGCTTGAAAGCTGTAAGTCCTCTTTCTGTGTTCTCAGGCGGTGGGGGACACAGGCCTCTCCTGAAGGAAATACAGAGTTAGGAGGTGGCTGGTTGGACGGGACACATCAGTGGGCTCCCAGAGGCATCCGCATTAACCGAGGGGCCCTGAGTGTTGCCCTTGCTACTTAACTTCGCGCCGCTCCGGCCACTTAGCGACCTCGTCGCCACTCTTTCAGCTGCCCATGATGGTTCTCAGTGTTCCAAAGATGGCAAAGCCCTGCAACAGAGTGCGTGACCTCAAAGCGCTTTGAAAAAATTGCGAAGATCCAAGATTTGGGGAAAGCTTGGTCTGGCGTCCAAGCCACAACTTGCTTCTGAGATTTCTAAGCACTCTTTCTCACAGAGCTACTTCCGGGGGGCATCAAAGCACTTCCGGGATTAAAGAGCACTTCCAGGGACGCCTGGGTGGCTCAGTTGGTTGAGCAGCTGCCTTTGGCTCAGGTCATGATCCCGACGTCCTGGGATCGAGTCCCACATCGGGCTCCTTCCTTGGCAGGGAGCCTGCTTCTCCCTCTGCCTCTGCCTGCCACTCTGTCTGCCTGTGCTCACTCTCGCTTCTCTCTCTATGACAAATAAATAAATAAAATCTTAAAAAAAAAAAAAGAGCACTTCCATTTGGTTTGGAAAACAAGGCCCTTCCAATGTTAAAGCCCTTGAAAAGACTGCAGGGTGCTTTGGGGACCACACACAGGGCGCCTGGAGCCTAGGCTAGGACCCAACACAGCCCTGGAGCAAAAGGAGAGGCTTATACCCCTCTCGCCTGACTAGTCTTGGCCAGTGGAAATACTCAGCTCCCCCCTCCCCCCCCCCCCACACACAGGGGACTGTGCTCCTGCCCCCACCTCCCTCAGGTAAGTTGGTCCCTGCCCCCGCCAGCACCCCCTTGCCTCTTCCACCTTGCCTCCGTGGTCCAGAAGCCCACTCCCATCTGTGGCCCAGCCAGGCTTCCCTAGGAACTGCCACCATCATTTGCTGTTTGTTCCTTCCCCCCCCCCCCATTTCTTTAGAAAACATGGTTTTTAAAACATAGTTTAAATATACATGCTTTTAAGAAACATAGTTATAATTATAGCATATTACCATTTTCAGTTCTGTGATTTTTTTTCTCTCAACATTTCTGCGTATCCTAAGTATTTTTCTTACTGCTCTGTAGTTTTCGAAAACATCATACTAGTGCCTTCATAATATTCCACAGAGTACATAGATGTGCCATAATTCACCAAACCCTTCCCTTTCTGTTAACTTTTTAGGCTCCCTCACTTGAGTTTTTTCTATTTAAAAAAAAGGAAAAAAACACTGCAAAGAACATCTCTGCACATATGTTTCTCCATATTTTGGTTTGTTTCTTTGGGCTACATGCCCAGAAATGGAGTTCCTGAGAAGTATAGGAATTTAAAAATGGTTCCTCATAGCAGTACATTGCCTAGAAGAATTGTAGTAGTTTAATATTCCATCCATGATGAATAATCCCACCAGTCCCATTTTATAGGAGAAACAAAACTACTGCCTCATTTTAATTCTCTCTCATCTGATAATATCTTAGAGCAAACATTTCTCCTTTCTTTATTGACCCTCTGAATTTTAAGTCCTTTTTTCATCTTTTTAAGGGTCTTTTCAAAGTTAACTAAATATATTTTTATAAAATAAATAGTCATGTTCAGGTTTTTTGTTAGTGTATTTATTTTTTACTTACATTTTCTTCTATTGAGGTTATAACTTGTTTTTCTACTCAAATCTTAATTTTTTTCTTTCATAATTTTGTTTTTCCTCCTAAACCTAGAATGGTCATCCTCCCTTTCAAGGTTTTAACACACACACACACACACACACACACGTTTGGAGGGTGGTTACATGGGTGGATCTGTTATATTTAAGCTGGTAATCCCATCTGGTATGTATTTGGGATTATAATTTATTTTAGGTTGGGATATACTTGATGCTATTCCAAGTTAGCACTTTTTTCACTTATTGATATGTGGTTCCTTTTTCATGTGTTAAATTCCTATATGTGGAGAGCCTGGGTGGCTCAGTCGCTTAAGCATCTGTCTTCCGCTCAGGTCATAATCCCAGGGTCTTGGGATTGAGTCCTGCATCGGGCTCCCTGCTCAGTGGGTAGTCTGCTTCCTCCTCTCCCTTTCCCCCTGCTATTCCTCGGCTTGTGCTCTCTCACGTTCTCTCTCTCAAATAAATGAATAAAATCTTAAAAAAAAAATTCTGTATGTAATAGGGTCTATTTCCAGACCATTTCTTTTTCACATACTATTATGATTCTTGTTACTGTGGTGTTGTACTATTTTAGTAATTGAAGCATTAAATTGTAGTTAGGTATAAAATCTGGGAGACTTAGGTCCCCTCCATTACCCTGACTTTGTATTATTTTCTTTAATAGGCAGACTTGTTTATTTTATCAGGTGGACCTAGAATTATTTTTTCAAATGCCTCCAAAACACCAATGAACTTCAAATGTTATTTTAGTCTGCTTATCCAGAATATATTCCACTATTTGTCAAGTTCATCTCTATTTTTGAGTGTTTGTAGGGTTTTATACGGGTCACAGAGTCTTCATTACAACTATTTTTAAGTGTTCTGTAATTTTTATTCTATTGTGAACATACTCTTCCCTCTCACCATATTTTCAGCTGGTTAGTGCTAGTACATGAGAATATTTTTTTATTACTTTTTTTTTTTTTTAATTTAAGTAGACTGCACGCCCAGCATTGAGCGCAAGGTGGGGCTTAAACTCACCACCCTGAGATCAAGACCCGAGCTGAGATCAAGAGTCAGACACTTAACCAACAGTGCCCCTAAGAATATTTTTGATTCATTGGTGGTCATGCTGAAATCTTTTATTTATTCTTAGTTACCCAGCCTTTGCTTAATGCCATTATTTTACCAGCCTATAGTACTTTGGTCTCTTTCTTGCTAATATTTTTATTTCATGCCTTCTGACATTGTCCAGAACTCCTCAAAATGATATTAAATAATGTCATCAGTAGGGGCATTTTTGTTCCATCCCTGATTGGAGCAGGTGCACAGTTTACCTGACTATAATGCCAGATAGTTAGGCCATTGTTTCAGAGCAGATGCTTTTCAGTCTTGTTAAGGAATCACTCTTGTATTTTAAAATGTATGGGGAAGGAAAATGCTGCCCTTTGTGCAGGTGGCTTATAACTGTTACAGGGCTATTGAATTCCGTTTGCCTGTATCTTAAATCCTAAGTAGTGAAATAGTCTGGAGCAAGCTTGCACACTCCTATCCCCTGGGGAGCTATAAAAATCAGTATTCTTGGACCTGCCCTGGAAGATTCTGATTTCATTGTGTGTGGGTATGTGTGTATGGGTGTGGATACCACCCAAGCAACAGGAGTTTTATCTGTAGGTGATTCTCATGGGTAGTTGAGGTGAGGACTCCTGCTCCATAGTTGACTTTTTTAATGGTCTGTCTGTCAGGCATTGGAATTCACTTCGTGGCTTTCCATCTGTTCAGGTATCCAGGGGAGTTGTGTAATGGGGTAATTTTCTTTTCCTTGAAAGTTTGAAAGAATCCATTCGTAAATCATCCTGGCTGGAGCTTTTTGTTGGGACAATTCTTTGGTAATTTTTTTTCCACTTCTTACTTGGTTATGGTTCATTCATTGCGTTTTGATAATTCACAGTTTTTACAAAAATCACTAATTGGGGTTTTATTTTTATTTTAAAGATTTTATTCATTTGACAGACAGAGATCACAAGTAGGCAGAGAGGCAGGCAGAGAGGGGGGTGGGGTAGGGGGGTGTGGGGGGGTGGAGCAGGCTCCTCGCTGAGCAGAGAGCCCGATGCAGGGCTCTATCCCAGGACTCTGGGATCGTGACCTGAGCCAAAGGCAGCCGCTTAACTGACTAAGCTACCCAGGCGCCCCTAAAAGTTATTTTCATAAAAGCTTGCATGATATATTAAGATGATTTATATCTTATAATTTATTAAATTTTTATGCCATCTCTTCTTTCTGACTTTGTACTTTCTTGATTATCTTTGCTAGAATTTTATCTATTTTATTTATTAAAGAAGCTCTTGGATCTATGTATTGTAGTTGCTTTTTTTTCCTTTCAAGTTCTTCTATTTATGCTTTTATCCTGTTGTTTTTTACTTGCGTTCCTTATGACAAATTTTTACACTTCCAAAAAGTTTTGTTCAGTTCATTGCTCACGGAATCAAAACTCTTGACTGCATTTCGGAATGACCTGGGTTGCTCTTTAAAAAATGCCCCTCTGACCTGATGTGATGTGGGCCAGGGAAGAAGGGTCATTTTTGGTGGAAAAAAGGTATTTTTATTAAAGCAGGGGGACAGGACTTATGGGCAGGAAAAGCTGCACTGGGGTTGTGGGGAGCAATCTATGATCTACTTGTAAGTTGGGCGTGTGTGTGCAGAGATAAAGGATGTTTCTGGAAGGATTTTCATATGTTAGAGAAGACTTAGAAGATCCTGGAGGTCTGGCTATTGTCAGGCTAAGGTTGCTTTTTGCCTGTAGCAAAACATTAGTGATTTTTTTGTTTTTTGTTTTAAACTTTTTTATTATGTTCAGTGCAGAGAAAGACAATTATTGTATGGTGTCACTCATATGCAGAACATAAGCAAACCATTAGTGTTAAGACAGTTGTGAGTTCCTGGAGGAATGTCACACTCTGCCTGTCTCAAGTATTTTTCAATAGGCTGCAAGTCGTGAGAATTAATATTATCTACATTTCTTTTGCCTTTGTTTTCCTCATCATTACCTGCCCCCAAGATTCTGATTTAATTCATTTAAGCTTGGGTCTGGTTGTTGTCACCATTATCTTCTGCTGCTGCTTCCCTTTTTTCTTTTTTCTAAGTTTCCGATTCAATTTACTTAGGCTTGGGTCTGGTTCATTTGTTCTTTCTCTCTCTGTCTCTCTTTCTTTTTCTTTTTTTCTTATTTCATAATGCAGAGCCAAGGCTGAGAATAGCTGAGTTAGAACATTGAACTGAGTAAGCTCTCTTTAACTCTAAGTTCTTTTATGTAATCATCTAAACCCAGTAATTCACCCAACATGATGGATTTACTTAAGTTTTATAGGTTTGTACATCTTTACATTTTATTAGATTCTATACTTAGCATTTGTATTTGTATTTTATTTATTTATTTGTCAGAGGGGGAGAGTACAAGGAGGCAGAGTGGCAGGCAGAGGAGGCAGAGAGAGAAGCAGGCTCCCCACTGAGCAGGGGAGTCCATCCCAGGACCCTGGGATCATGACCTGTGCCCAAGGCCGCTGCCTAATGGACTTTTGAGTCACCCAGGTGTCCCTTAGTATTTGTATTTTAAAATTTACCTTTAGCACAATAATCATTAGAATTTCTGTTTATAGTTCCATAATACATTTCTACTTGTATTTGTGATTTGTGACTAGAATTACATAATTTCTCTATGTCCAATTTATTAGAATTTTTTGTAAATTAGCTTGTGTAGGGGAGGAAAAATCATTTTCCCTTTACCTGTCTAGGTGCTTGAGCTAAGATGCCCCTGTAATACAACACAGAATAACAAGAAAAACACAAAAAGTAGTTTAGTAACCTGTATACTTCCTGTGTACATGGGAGAGACGCAGGAAAACTGAGTAACTCCCACAAATGGCCCAACCCGGCGCCTTAAATACCATCTCCAGCTAAAGATGGGGATGAGGGTATTGGGGGTAGAGAGCCAGTTGTTGTGGGAGTGGGGGGCTGGGAGGCTGAGGAAATGGGGGGGGTTATCAGGCAAAGCACAGTAAACAGGGGTAGGGTTATTTTGCAGACTTAAGTCCCTGCCTTCTCCTCTGATAGGAGTTTCTAGAGGTGTTTGCTGCTCCTCTTTTTCTGGGTACAGAGGAGGAGACACCCTTACAAATGGAGATTCCCCTTATACATGTAAATGTCTCTTACCTATGGGTCACTTTTACTTGGATATCAGAGCAGGTCTGCTGCCTTTTTTTTTTTTTTTTAACTATTTATTTGAGAGTTGTTTCTTAAAATGAGTCAGTTTAAGGTAAGTCTTAGGCCAAAGAAGCATTTTTGGGGGGGTGTCATATTCTGTTTCTCTTCATGCATGATAAATTTCTATAAATATCTCATTGCCATGTATAAGGGAGCCATCCTTTATATGCAGTACCAGATCTCTTACAGTTTATATTCTTAATTCTAAGACTCTATAATCATAAAAGAAATCACTGGCTTAATCATAGCTCTTGCAGGAAGAACCAACACCGCCACATGAAATGTATAGAATTTGTATTGTCTACCAACCTTTAACAGCTATGCATTTATCTGTACTATTATATACCTTCTTCTTTAGGACCCCATGATTTGTCTGAGCGTTTTTCATCAAACAGAACCCAAGCATCATTTTCAACTTAGACTAGAGATGCTGGTCTCTTTATAGACTGTTGAGCCTTATTGAACATTACTGGCGTTTCATCTCTTTCCTGACAGTTTCTCTCGAAATTCAGCTGTAAATTTTTTGACACTTCGATGTTGAGTTTCTGAGTAATACAGACTTTATGACTCATGCATTGGTCACACCAACCTCACCACCTTTAAAAATTCTCTGATTTATTTAGAACGATTCAGCTCCGGCTTTTGCCTCGGGATTGCATTGCGTAGCCTGTGACGGACAGTCTTCTACACGCAATTATTTTGTGTGGCAGGGCTGCATCAGACAATAATCATTCTGAAAACAATTTAAGTGGAAATTAGGAATCCAAATCGATGTTAAAATCCAGCTATTTGGGATATGCAGTGCAAATTGAGCAGCTCAATTGACGCGAAATAGGATTAACTCTTTCCCCGCCAGGCAAAATTTACACTTTACATCAAGTTAGAACCAGGGGCTCAGCAGCTGGAACACACTCCTGGCTGCTCTGAGTTCCTTCTGCCTTTTGTTGTAAGAAGATCCTGATTTCCAAAATCTTAACATTTCCAATGTTTCCTCTATAATGAAGAAATGCCATGTATCTATTATTTAAAACTAATTGATTTCAGATTTTATATCCTCTAGGCTAGCATCAGATATTCAAATTGCCTTGGGGGCTCAGGCAGGTAACCTTGTATAGTAACAGTAGGGCTTGCAGAAGCCTGTGGGGAACTGACGATCACATGCTCTGCCAACTGATATTTACATTCCGTTTCCAAGAAAATTACAGCCAATTACATCCTGTAGGACCTTATTTATCTAATCTCTGCTTGACATCATAAATTATGATGAAACCCTGTATCATAATTATGTTTCTATAAATTGTTATTTCTAGCAGGTTTTTATTTTAGGTCCTCTTCTCCGAAGACTCTGGTATTGCACGTTCCTCTGTGATGAGGTATTTTATCTGGGTGAGATCACTTTTAACCTATTTGGTGTCTCTTCCTTGGTATTCTACTTCGCTATATTTTACAGTTCCCTCTCTTCCTTTTCTCTCTTTTAGTCTCTTCTGCTCCTGACCTGCTCTCTGCCTTTTGTAGGGGAGGAAAAGTCCTATTCCCTCCACCTTCTAGGTTCTTAGCCAAGACACCCCTGTAATAAAGAGATTAGCAGGAGAAAAAAAAACAAACAAAAGCTTAAAGTGTACACCTGGAGGAGGCCCAAGAAAACTGAGTAGCTCCTCAAAATGGCCCAAGCCCCCACTTTAATACCATGAAAACAAAAGGCGCTTAGGGTGGGGAGTCAGTTACAGGAGGTTACCAGAAAAGGCACAGTAAATAAGGGTAAAGTTGTTATGTAGCTTTTAAAAAGACTTATTTATTTGAGAGAGGGAGCTAGCGAGCACAAGTTGGGGGCTGGGGGAAGGGCAGAGGGAGAGAATTTCTCAAGCAGAATCCCCACTGAGTGCAGAGCCCTAGCTGGGGCTTGGTCTCACCATCTGTGAAATCATGACCTGAGCAGAAATCAGGAGTCAGATGCTCAGCCAGCTGAGCCACCAGGTGCCCCGGTTATGCAGATTTAAGTTGTTGTCTTCTCCTTTGATAGGCGTTCCTAGAGATTTAGGGTCCTTTCTTCTGGGTACAGAGAGGGAGACAACCTTACAGATGGAGTTACAAAAGCTTTGTTTTCAGAGCTGCTCCTGTGTTTGCAGTTTTTGGTTTTTTTTTTTTTTTTTTTTTTAATAATGAGTCTAGAATAATTGTCATGCCAAAGAGGTATATTTTGGTGTGACAAATTCTGCTCTCCTTCAGTTTTCATGCTGGAGTCTGGTGGCCCTGTGTTCTCGGGGGACCAGAACATGAAATAGCAGTCCGTCCCTCTTCCATCGAAGCCCAGCCTAAAATAATGTCTTTTATTCTCTCTTCCTTTTTATTTAGCATCCTTCATTCTCTTTTAATGTGTTATTTGACTGTTAAATATTTAATGATTATGTAAATGACAGTGTTGTCAACTAATCTATGCCAGTTTGCTCATTCACAAATTTATACCAATGGTATTCAATATATAGAGGTAGGTGAAAGTGATGAATATTCCCTCCATGCTTTCCTATCCAACTACAAAGCAAAAAAAAAAAAGTTTCAGATGGAATCTAAGGGGCAGAATCCAGGTTCTTTGTCTGGTCTAATGATTAGATTGCCATAAGACAGATCAACAAGAGAAAAAAAAATTGATTATATACCTATGAGAGCCCCACAGAGATGTGGAGACTCAGGCAGTCAGGTAACTGAGGCTTGTCTACCATCCAGAACTAAGGAAGAGGGTGTAGGGGGTCCGAGACTTCAAAGAGGAGGAAGACAATTGACAGGATGAGAAGAGCAAATGTTTGGTAAGCAAATGTTTGCCATGCCATGCAGATAAGTCTTTCTGAGAGAAAAAGTTTTCTCTGGTAACAGCTTGTTTGCTGGTACAGGGTCCCTATCTAAATTCTTGGAAGCAGTTAAGGGGGAGGTAAAAAGTTCATCTGGAGTCTGCTGGGCCCCAGTTGTCTTCAGGTTGAAATAACCCACAGGCCAAAGTGGTACATTCTGGGATGGCCTATTTTGCTCCCTTTCACTCCTTTTACCGAAAGCTCAGAGAAACTCCAGCTCTTTTGCCCTTTTAGGTCTTCCAGTATTTTTTTTCTCCTTTATTTTTTAAAAATTGAGATACAGAATTTGCCATTTTAATATGTCCAGCACAATTCAGTGTCCGACATCTTTTTCTTTTAAAGATTTATTTATTTATTGGAGAGAGAGAGAGCGTGAGAGGGAATGCGAGTGAGGGGAGAAGCAAGAGGAGGGGGGAGAGAATCCTCAAGCAGACTCCCTGCTGAGCAAGGAGCCCTACACAGGGTTCCATCTCAGGATCCCAAGATCATGACGTTAGCCAAAATTGAGAGTCAGGCGCTCAACCATCTGAGCCATCCAGGCACCCCAACATCTTTGTTATTAATTGAGGCAAAATTGACATAACATAAAATCAATCATTAGCCATTTTAAAGTGTGCAATTTAGTGCCATCTAGTATATTCACAGTGTTGTGTAACCATCAGTTCTAACCAGTTCCAAGACATTTTCATCACCCCCAAAGGAAACCCTATATCCATCCAACAGCATCTTACCGGAAATGCTCACTCAACACAAATAGGACAGCATTTTTGAAGTGGGTTTAGCTAACCTTCTAACTGGAGGCAGGCCAGATGAATTTTCCAAGAAAACAACTAAACACAGGACCATTTTGGAATGAAGCCAAAGGTGCCATTTTGAAAGGGAAGAGATCTCTGGGTTCACTAGATTCTTAGAACCTGTTGTAGTAAAGACGGTGCCTCCTTTTTAACTGATCTGTTCATTTTGAATATAGTCATTTAACTAAGTACAACTCATTTCTCACATCTTATGTGGTAATTAACAACATTTCCTGTGTTGATCAAATATAAACTACTGAGGCATTTTGTCAGCCACTTCTGAAGTGTGGGCTTCTGAAAGAAATTTGCTACTTCTGGAGCATATATTCCTAATTAGGGTAACTTAGCACCCTGAGAGGGTAGATGATACCAAACAGACTGACTCATATATAGGACATTGTCCATGTTGAATTACTATAGTATTACATCATATACACCATTAACTTTTGCAACTCTAATTACAAAAATTGATTTAAAAAATGAGTGTAGAGGGAATATTAAAATGGAGCTCTGAAGGAACATGTGTCCCAAAGCAAGCTTGAAAGCATGATCGGGTTGCTATGTTGAGAGTGATTCCAATGGTTAAAAATAGGTATTATTCATACAACATGGCACCTAAACCTAAGAAATCTATCTCACCTAGTCTTCAACATGGAAGAAAAATGGGCTGTGTTATACTTACTGAGAGGCCCAGTTTTCCAAAATGGTTAAAGAATTTTCAAGGGTGTTTTTGATGATCTCTGATTTTTACTCTACTTCATTTTATTTTTTTAAAGATTTAATTATTTGAGAGAGAAAGAATGAGAGATGGAGGGCATGAGCAGGAAGAGGGAGAGAGGGAGAAGGAGAGAAATAGACTCCCCAATGAACGCAGAACCCGACATGGGGCTCAACATGGGGCTTCGTCTCACCACCCTGGAGTTATAACCTGAGCTCAAATCAAGAGTCAGCCACTCAGCTAACTGAGTAACCCTGATTTTTACTGTAATTACTTTAGAAACCACCTCTGCCACCTGAGTCCCTCTCCAACACTCCGCTCCCCCCCCCCAGCACATACACAGTGTAAGATGAGACTCACTGGCATTAAGCTAGGCTCTTTGAATTTCCTGACGAAGTTTAAGGTGGGATCTCCAGAGCACTGAAAGAATTTCAGATCTGCCTATTGAGAGAATATTCAGAAAGAATATTATCTTGTCTGTATAGTAGTACCCGCCCCCATCCATGAGGTATATGTTCCAAAACCCCCAGTGGATGCCTGAAACCACAAATAATACTGAACCCTATATACCCTGTTTTTTTTCTTATGCATACATACCTATGATGAAGATCAATTGGTAAAATAAGCACGGTAAGAGATTAATAACAATAAGTAATACAAAAAACCATTATAACAATGTACTGTAATAAGTTATGTGAACGTGGTCTCTCCCTCAAAATATCTTATTGTACTCACCCTTCTTGTGATGACACAAGATGATGAAACACCTACATGATGAGATGAAGTGAGGTGGATGGTGTAAGCATTGTGATGTAGTGGTAGGCTCCTATTTTTTTTTAAAGATTTTTTAAATTTACTTGAGGGGGAGAGAGATGGAGAGGGCAGGAGTGTGTGTGGGGGAGGGGCAGAGTGAGAGAGAGAAGCAGACTCCCAACTGAGCAGGGAGCCTGATGCAGGGCTTGATCCCAGGACCCTGGGATCATGACCTGAGCTGAAGGCAGCAACCCAGGTGCCCCAGTGGTAGGCTCCTTTTGACCTGAACATATGGCAGAGGGAGGGTCATCTGCTTCTGGACCCAGCTGACTGCTGGTATCTGAAACTGCAGGATGCAAAACCATGGCTAAGGGGGGAGCCTACCGTAACCTACATCTAGAATCCCATTGTGAAATTCCAAAGCCAGAAAATAGATCAGTTTATAGTAGAACTGAATGATGGATGTGTGGCTTGAATATCATTTCCTTATTCTAATTAGGCAGTGATGCAAATATAATCTTTATATATGGTAACTTAGATTGTGTGTCTGTTCTCAGAGCTGATGTGTAAAACGTCTTTGTAAAAATCTCAACTTTTTGCTTTTAAATTAACAAGTATGCAGGCAGGAGCTGTATGGATTCTGAGTTTGCTGAAATTTTTTCATTTCTTAGTTTCTAATTATGATTCCAACAGGTATTATCTTTTGATGCCTATTTAGAAGATGAAGTACCTGATAAAAGCCAAGAAAACTACAGAATAAGACGCTATAAAATCTACTTCTACCTTGAAGATGACACAATTCAAGTAAACGAACCAGAGTTGAAAAATAGTGGAATGCCTCAAGGTATCTATTTAAAGCAGAGTTATGCTTCTCTTACTTCCGATGCCTGCCTTTGTATACTGTCTTTCTCTAGCTTTTTAGAAAATACTGTGTACCGCTTAGGTGTCTAACTTGTTAGTGACAATGAACATAAACATGCTGGTAGCTTCTGGTCGTTGACGGTGACTTCCCTCCTTTTTACTCCCCATACTTCACCATGGGCCGTTTCACTCACTCTTGTACAGCATATTCGTTTTCTGTCAGGCATTGCTCTAGTTGGAGCAGACTTTCCTGTGTATCTGGTCTTTTCACTATGACCATATTACTGCCTTCGCAACATTTTCCAGGCGAAGAGAGGAGGCTGTTGTCCACTGCCCCTTCCAGATCTGTATTCGCTCTTCTTTCTTGAATTCGCTGCTGTTAGCTTCAGCCACCCTCTGCTCATACCTGTTCTCTTGAAACTTTGATGGTTCTTCAGGAACAGAGGGTCATTGCTCCTTCACCCCCATATGCCAGTCACCTTTGTCCATGGTCCTTTTCAGCCTGACAAGAGTTAATTCTGTGACATGGGTACCAGAGAAACTAATCCTAAATTGCATTATTAGAAGTAGGGCAGAGATCCGGGGAGATGACTGATCTCTTCTGTTTGTGCTCTGAGTCCTTCACTTGGGACAGTGCTGAGATCTGGATGTGTTCAGGGGACAGCAACCATGGTGGTAAAAGGACTGAAAATTTGTGTGTGAGGCAGAAGAGTGAAAAGGATATTTGTCCATAAAGGGAAGACTCCAGTATGCCTGGTTAATGTCCTCAGGAACCTGAAGGGCTGCTATGGGGAGGAAGGGTGACCTAATTTTCTGTATCCTCAACGCTAGGATCTAGGGGGTCAGAATTTAGGTAGGTAAGAAGAATTTTCTGGCTGCCAGAGGTTGTGGTGGATGGTTCTGGATGAGCGTGGGGGGTCAGTGTTGGGTGTAGGGGTGGAGAGGGATGGCCTAATTTGTTTGGTCCTTGGTATACATGGATACTTGGGGGCAGGACAGGGGTTCTTTTTCACGGATAGCTCAGTAGAGGCATGGTGGACGGGAGTCAGGTGTTCGTTTGGTGGTTAGTGTAGATGACCTTCAGAGGCCACTTCGAGCCCTCAGGAGTCATAATTCTTAGGTACATTTATTGTCCCTGTCTTTTCTGGAGTATTGCCATCTTTGGTACCTTAGGCTCTGAAATTGCCTTCTCCACTACAGTCTCTACTCCTTTGACATTCCTTAATTGTTCACACTTACTGTCCTTGTTCTCCATTCTGCTAGCAAAACATATCCTGAATCTTTGTCTCTCTATGCCCTTTGCTGTCCTCCTAATCCAAGCTGCCTTCGTTCCTTGACTAGAGGAAGGCAATAGCCTCCTGATAGGTCTCTCTGCATCCATTTCTGCTCCTCCTACAACCTATTCTCTACCCAGCAACCAGAGTATTGTAGGGGGTGTAACCCGAGGCAGTGGTGGCCTCCATGAAGCATGCCTGCAGGCTTTCCCAGAGGCCACCAGACCCAATGAAAATGCATCAATCACATGGTGCACTAAAACAATTAAAAATATACAATGAGAAGCAAGGGGAAAGAAATGTCATAAATTCACACACACAGGACAAGGTACAAGTGCGTGGAAGATTGACTCTGCCTAAATCCAGGGGTGGGCAATGGTCCTGTCTGTCTTTGCTGTGTCAGCCTTTTCTGCCAGTAGTGTGGTTTGGAGACCAGAATTGAAGTTCAAGCAAGGAGGACCCCAGACAGGGGGGACCTTGGGCTATTGGTACACACACTGCTGGAGAGACAGGGGGATAAGTGGGCCTGGCCACAGCTGTAGCTCACCAGTAAGGCTGCTGAATAGTCATGGGTTTTGTTTGTTTCTTGGGGAAAGGACACATGGGGCCATAATGGGTGTCACCAATGAATGAGTGGCCGAATTAAGGCCTCATGAATACTGAGTACTCATGAATATTTACTGCTTTTGTATATTTAGTGCATCATGAATATTCAGAGACCAGGTGCCTCATATATATTTAATACATATGGGAAATTAATTACCTCCTGGTCTTTGCATCCCTTTCTTTATATGTTTGACATACACATGTTCTATTTACTATCTACTTATTGTTGTTTAACACATCTCAGGAGTTTCGACCAATGCTGAATAAATTTTTTCCTTAGTAACGACTTTTCTGGGCCCATTGCGTCCATGTTGATATACCACAGTGGGTTTGACGGGGGAGAAACAGAGAAATTTGTGGACCGTGGGCCTCTGAGTATAAGGTGTGATGAGGCAGTATGCGAAGGACTTCCTTCAGTGCTTATGAGATTGAGGTTTTCTTGGACTGTAGCTCCATTGCATCTGGATGATGAATCTGGGGTCAGTCACCATGGTCAAGAAGTGTCTGTTGAATATCTACTCTGTGCCAGGCACTGTGCTGGGTTTTGGGAGAATGGACAAAAGTAAGAAGACCTCCATCTCATAGAGCTTATGGGCAAGCAGTTTGGAGAGGGAAGGGAGCAATGTGACTAGTCCAAGAATTTTGCAATTATTCCGGTTAGAACAAACCAAGACAGTGATGGTAGGAATAGGAAACAGAGGAAAGATTTTAGAGATATTTGGTTGGCAGATTTGATAGGCCTTGACCACCAATTAAATATAGAGAATGAGGAAGGGGAATATCTAATGATAAAGTATCTACTTTATCATTATCTCATTTAATCCCCCAACGACCATCTAAAGTAGGTCATTGTTGGCTTTTACAGAAAAAGAAACAGGTTTAGAGAGGTAATTTGCTTCATCTAAATCTTAACTGATTGCCTCAGAGCTCACTCTGTGGTTGAGGTTTTCAATCACTTTGTGGTTGCAAGGATGGTGGTGCATTTGCAAAACCCAGAAGCATGGAGCAAGGAGCAACACTGGGGGTAGAGGTTGGTTATGTTTGTTTGGACACATGAAGCCTTTGAACGTGGGTTGGGACATCTGTATGGTGACGCCCACCAGGCAGGTAGAATCTTGGGATGTTTTTAGAAAGAAAGTCAAGACTGGAGATGTGGACCGGGAATCAAGGGTGCCCAGATCATGAATGGAATCATTTGGCTTATTCTGCCACATTAGACGAGAGGCACTGTTGAGGTGGTGGAAGAAGGAAGAAGATTGGACATAGTGTCTGTACTTGGTTTTTCTAGTGGAGGGAGAAAGTGAGGATTGGTTGAAGGAGATGATATGACATGTCCTCATTGTTCTTTGTGCCCCGACATACTATCTACTCGCGGGTCTTTTAATTTGGATGGAAGTATGATGCTTTGTAAAGGAACAAGAAGTCTTTAGACCCTTCAGAGTCATTTTTTTTAAAAAGATTATTTATTTAAAAGAGAGAGGGCGAGAGCACAAGCAGAGTATGGCCTAGGTGGCTCAGTCAATTAAGTGTCTGCCTTTGGCTCAGGTCACGATCCCAGGGTCTTGGAATCAAGTCCCTGTGTCAGGCTCCCTGCTCAGCAGGTAATCTGCTTCTGCCTCTGCCTCTCCATCTGCTTGTGCTCTCTCGCTGTGTCAAATAAATAAATAAAATCGTCAAAAAAAAACAAAAAAACAAAAAACAAGAAGCCTAGTAAGGGAATATCAGAGTAAAGCATTTAAGTGAACATAAATATGATACATTTTTATAAATATATATTCTTACTAATATAAAATATTTATAAGAAAATATGTTCTCCTAAGGCAATACTGTCACTTACATAATTAAACACACTTAGGTAAAAGAGACGTTCATAGAATTTAAAAGTTCTGAATTTTCTTTCTGTTCAGAAGTAATTCTTCTTACCTGTTAGAGAGAGAGAGAGAAAGAGAGATTGTGAGCGCGTGCACGATTGGGGCGTCTGAACAAGGAGCCCAATGCGGCATTCGATCCCGTGACCCTGGGATCATGATCTGAGCTGAAGGAGATGCCCAACCAACTGAGCCAACCAGGGGGCCCATCTTGCTTATTTTTTTATGACTTTCCTCACATGACTTCAGATGTACACAAATGACAGACAGGAGGTCACAGAACATCCTGAACATTTATCAGTGACTTATATATTTTTCTTATTATCCTTTTTAATTGAAAGCTCATATTCCTGCAGCTTACTGGCCCTATCTAGTGAGTCTTTAGTTTTATTACACTATCCAAGAAGAAAAACGAAATGCAACCTCAATGAGGATCTTGGAAAGGCTTTTATAAGACTTTTCAGTTCTCTCAGCCTCTTGATTTCATATCTCGCATTGGTAGATTCCAGAGGTAAACCGGAGTTAGTCATAACGATTTATTTGAAATTAATTCTTTTTTTTTTTAAGATTTTTTTTTTTTTATTTATTTGTCAGAGAGAGAGGGAGAGAGAGCGAGCACAGGCAGACAGAATGGCAGGCAGAGGCAGAGGGAGAAGCAGGCTCCCCGCCAAGCAAGGAGCCCGATGTGGGACTCGATCCCAGGACGCCGGGATCATGACCTGAGCCGAAGGCAGCTGCTCAACCAACTGAGCCACCCAGGCGTCCCTTGAAATTAATTCTTATGTGAGAAGGGGGGATTGTGACTCATAAAGACTCATGGGGGGAAGAAAACCAACTCTGAGTAAAAGACAACTTTAAAGCCTCTTGAAAATTTCAGAATTTCTGATTGAGTCCTTCCGACCAGGCTCTCTCTGACCAGTTTCCCTGAGGGAAGGCGCAATTCGAGGGATAGGGTAGGGAATATATGGTCATCGTGATATGTATAACAAGACTGAATTTGTCAGCAGAGATACTTGGCAGGCCATAGCAAGTGCTGTGGAGAAGGCAAACACAAATAACCACTCTATCATCAAGCTCTTTTTATTCAGCAAGAAAACGGTCTCTCTTGAAATACTTAATATGATAATTCTTGCTAAGGAAGGTCCATTAGGACAGAGGATACTTTGGAAAATCATTTAAGGGGCGCCTGGGTGGCTCAGTGGGTTAAGCATCTGCCTTCGGCTCAGGTCATGATCCCAGAGTCCTGGGATGGAGCCCCACATCGGGCTCTCTGCTCAGCAGGGATCTTGCTTCTTCCTCTCTCTCTGCCTGCCTCTCTGTCAAATAAATAAATAAAATCTGGGGGGAAAATAAAGGAGAATCACTTAAACCCCTTCTTCAGGCTTTCCTAAATGAAATGATTGGGGAAAAAGAACAAATAAGTGCAATAGGCCAGTGGCTCAGACTTCGGTGGGATGGGGTAGAGGGTGTTTCTTTCAGTTGTGTCTTGAGTGGCCTAGGACTGCTTCTCATGCACCCATGGGCCCTGGGAAGGGGCTAGGGATCATATTTAGGGGACGCACACTGATGATGTCCCTGTCTCTTCCATGGGGTTTCTGTATTTTCCAGATGGAAAGGGAGGTCAGATACATTTGTTCTCTTGTATAACTGATCATTCGGAAATTAGTGCATCTGGAAGAATTAGCCTCCTTTTTAGCTACCTCTCCTATCCTGTTAGTTAGTTTGTTTGTTTGTTGTTTTTGGTTTTTTTTGTTGTTGTTGTTGTTTTTTTAGGGGCGGGGGGAGTTTGGAATAAGCCAGAAACAAAAGAGGCATGATGCCAAAATAAGCATTCAGTTACATGCAGCTTCTAATCAGAACAACATATTTTTAACGTTCACGAATCCTTGCTGGCAGAGAGATCTATGTACGTTATAAGTCAAGTCACTGTCGCACTTCAAGGCTTGCTTTTATTTCTTGCCAGAACATCACTCTCTTTTTGGTTAGATGTGTCATTTGTATAGAATTTGTTGCTGTTCTGTTGGAATGTAGTTAAAACAATGTTACACCAAGCCAAGAATGTCAGAGGTTAATCCCAGTAGTTCTACTTGTAATTGTCTAAAAGAATCATTGTTTGTCAAATGCTACCAAATCCAAACTAATCTATGCTAAAGAAAGGCTGATGATGAGAAACGTGCCATAAATTTCTGGTGAGGGCAGTACCAGTGGCTGTCAGCTGAGAGCGATCATCAGAACCTCGTGGCCCGCTGCAAGAATTTCTGATTCTATAGGCCTGGGGCCAGATTATAAACTGGCTTCTGCTTCCTAGTGAGTCCTTGGTTAAGAACACTGATTTCCACCGGGCACTTGTGTTGGCCCTTCAACGTAGTACTTTTTAAATATGTTTTTTATACTCTGAGATAATCTGACCAAGCAAATGTAATCACAAAATGTGGCATTCATATGTCATTCACTCATAGTGGCCATATACTACATCTTAGTACTGCATCCCACAACGTGAAGGGGGCATGGTCACAAGGTTGCCAGAGAAAATACAAGCTGTCTAACTACATCTGATTCTCAGATAAGCAATGAAGTTTTAAATATGTCCCCAAATATCACATGGGCCGTACTTATATTACAATTATACACTGTTTATCTAGAATTCAGATGTAACTGGGCATCTTCTATTTCAGTGGGCTAAATCTGACAACCCCAGAGGGTGGGTCCTGGGGAAGGGGATGGTCATTGAATGGAGAAGAGGAGAATTTCAGAGTGGAGGTAAGTCAGTGGCCTGTGAAGACAGGTGTTTAGTGCATGGTGTCTACTCAATAAATATTTGCTGAAGAAGGAAAGGAGAAGGAGGGAGGAAAAAACAGAGGAGAGGAAATGTGGTAGACAACATCTAGAACACAACACAGGTATCAGAAATGATACCAGGTACTTTGAGGGATCAGAAGAGGAAATACCAGTATCCACTAGAGAAGACATTTGAGTGGTACGTCAGAAGTTCCTCCAGATAAAGATGGATGATGAAGGCATAATAGCCAAAAGGAACAGCATAAGATGAAGGAAGGTAGGAAAGTGGTAGGGTGTGGAGTTGGGAGGTATGTGGGAGCAGATCCTAAGGTGTGTAAAGAAAGTGAGGCAAGAAAGCAGTAATGTAAGAGAACGTTAGAGCATAACATGCGTGCATTTGGGGCTCATCCAGTGGCTGGGTGCGGGGGGGCACATAGGATTATTCTTTCTTATGATCAGAGATGTGGAATTTTAAGTTTTGTATTCTTTTGCTACAAGACTGATGTCAGGCTATTTATATGGAAAAAGTTATTCTTATGAAAACAACACTCCGAAGAGGACCTTTTGTAAGAATACAAATGGAGTAGTTATTTGACTGAAGGAATAATTGTAAACAACAAGAGGAGGAAAAGATACTCTTTCGTGTCTGATCCCAGTGAAGAGTCTTTGTATTTTTAGGATATAGACTTAGTAGACACAGTAACAGGTGGCAATTCCAGTTGAACCTTCATTCACCTAAGAAATACCGGTCTCTAGACTCAGATGGATCCTAGGTCTGCAACGTTACTAAAATGAACTAAATATATGGAAAATTAAGATAGAGGTAAAAGGTTGGAGTCTTAATTCTGGAAGGTGAATTTCTAAAAACCAAATTTAGTGGTATGAGCAAAGATCTAAAGCAAGTCCCAACTGAATGAAAGGAAAATGCATTAAACATAAATGGATATATCATCATTTGATCTAAACCACAGGGAAATGTTAGAAAGTTAAAGCTTGCAGAGTATAATCAGATAATAGGGCCTTTAAAAGGGAAGAGAGATTTAAAATAGGAAGATCAGGAGGAGCTTAAAAGCAGGCACCCGATGCCTGGACATCTGCCCAAATTGTCTTTACGGGGCAGTCAGGAAGGCAAATGTTTAAAAATTTAAAGGGTAGATATGGTACTTCTGTTCTTGGTTTTCCATTTTATAGCATTATTTTTATTTATATAATTGATGATCTCAGGTTCTTTTCAATGCATGCCAAATACGTGCCATCCTGCCCATTTCTTTGATACTCCAGATCACATTCTTGCTGGTGGAGTTTCTGCCGTTTATCCTGGAGGACTATAAACACACAAATATCAATAAATAGAAATTTTCGACCCCCCCAAAGGACACAGTTGAAAGATGGCCACGAAGACACCATTGAAAGCTCTCAGGTGCAACTGTCCATTTCAAATGGCCCACATCAGTTTTCTGATTAACATGGCCTTGTGACTTTGGATTTTTTGTTATTAAAAATTGTCTTGTTTAGTTAGGTTTGCCTTCTCTTCTCAGCCCATGAGAGGTGACGGAGCTTCTCGGGCCTTTTCGGAGAACCATCTCTAGGAAAAATGTGGGAGCATACATAAGGAAGCATGAGGGCCTGGGATATGCAGGCCTCTGGGGTAGGGGGGGTTAGGTGTTGGCCCTGGAGGGGGTGTTGCTACAGTGGGCAAGTGTGCCCCTCTCCAGAAAATTGCCTTCAGAGAACAGAGAGGCTGTTCTTTGGGAAGAGCAGCTCCATCTTCTCTCTCTGTTTTTCATGGTGGCTGTCAGCTCTTCTCCCTATTTCTATCCTGTTTTGCCTCTAACACTCCCTCCTCTCCTTCACTTTAGTAATCTGTGGCTGTAGTTCAGTGAGATATAGTTCAGTGCAAACTGTGGAAAATGCTGGTATGTATGTATTTTGTTAAAGAGTTTATTTTTAAGTAGTCTTTGCACCCAAGATGGGGCTTGAACTCCTGCCCCAAGATCGAGTCACGTGCTCTTCTGACTGAGACAGCCGGGCACCCTGGAAAGGGCTGGTATTTACTTAGAGCTTCAAAATCCAGGTCCAGGATCTTCTGCCATTTGTTAGAGCGTGACCTTGAGCGCATTACTTAACAACGCCGAACCTTGCTTTTCTCGGCCATAAACTGAATATTTATATTTCCTGCATTATCTGCCTCATGGGATTAGTGAAGATTAAATGAGAAAAATGTATATGAAAGCATATCCTAGGGCTCTGATGATGATTCTGATTATTATTATTTGAAAGCTCTGTAGGTGGGCCGGTTCTTTCCACCTAGAAAAATAGAAGATTCTTATTCAAAGTCTTACTGAATGGAAATCAGCACCAACTTGCTTATTTGAATTTTTATAATTAAGTACAAAGTAGTTGGAATTTCTGAACAAGCTCCTGGCTGTTGAATAAATTTTATATATCTTAAAAACTGTCACAATATAAGTATTTTTAAAGGGATATATAATGGTTTCTGAAAATACCTGAAATGCCCATGCTTTTATAGATGTTTAAGTATGCAATTTGTTCTAAATGTCTAATCTTGAATGATTAAATAATTTGCATACTGTTTTCAGTGGCATGAATTAAAGGCTAATTGAAGTACAATTTTTTGCAGTAAAATTATATCATCTTTTATGTAGTACATTTAAAAATATTCTAGGCCAGTTCTAATTTTATACTTTTATTATTTTAATTTAATGTACCAAGTAATTAAAAATTGCTACAGAGAAAAGAAGATGAAAATGATTTTAGTTCATTTTGCCTGAACAGAGTGAAAAGATGATGAGGGGAAAAATGGAACAGAGTTCAACACAGTTGCTGGTACATAAAGATACTCATTAAATTTCCATAATGAATAGCAATGAATAATTTCTAAGTATTTCTAGACGTCAGGAAAAGGTGCCATTCTCGGTGCTATAGAAAATAGGAACAAGATTGCTTGACCTCATTATCCTAAAATACTTCCATACAGAGGTCCCACAGGCCACTTGGACTGGAACCATTAGACCCTCAGTTTGCTCTGCTCACGTTTCTCTTCTTCCCTTGACTCTTGGAGTAGATTCTCAGGCCAAAGTTGGTCACAGATGTAGAGAGACCATTCTCTGTGGGTATCTTGCATTTGGGTAGATCTTGCAAGTAGAGGCACTGCCTGCTCTTTGTTCTGGTCTGTCTCTTCAGGGACATCTATATAGCAAACAGCCTTTGAAGAGAAAGGGGAGGTTTGCTCATGGCCGTGGGAGATAGAGGCGGTGTCTCCTTCCAGAACAGAGGGAGGACAAGACATGCTTACTGTCCGGTCTAATAAAGGCCATGTCTCCCTATGAGACAAAAAGCAGGAATGCTTACTATCCATTTTAAGGCTTGGGTTTCCTAAGCTTAGGGCTCCTCTCCTGTAACATAGCCCACCACGTGGGCAGGAGTTACGCGGACCTTCTCGGGTCATCCCGTGGGAATCGAGGCTCAGGAAACTGGTGTGAAACATGCTGGTGTTCCGGCTGCTGTTACTGCTGTCAGTTTATCTCTAACCAAGGCAATCTATGCCTTCTACCAACATCCATGAACCTGCGGCAGGCTGCCTTGTTAGTTTGCAAGTAGAATAAAATCTCATCTCAAACCCTAAACAGTTCTTGACAACAGGTTTCAGCAGGATTTGGGTACGTTGGCTGGTATGGTGTGGTGTAGTTCTCATGCTCATCTAGGAAGCAAACCCTTTCAGTGCCAGTGGCTAACCACCACTTGGGGACCCTGGGTCCATATTCTCAAGAGTAGAAGTGAAGAGGCACCATAGGGTTAGCAGTAAAAGATAGAATGGGATCCAGAACCTTTGGCAAGAACGCTGTCTAAAACAATGAAGCCTCTGATAACCATCACTTTGTAGGGGTGGTGGGGGGTAGGGGGAGAAGAGCTTGGGAGAGCAAAGAAGATGCCATGCAGTTTTGGAGCAGCATGAAGTCTTTCATGCTTATAGAATCTACAAATCATGGTGCTGGCACCTACCGTACTGAAGCTGATAAGCTTTTTTTTTTTAATTTTTATTTATTTTTTTTTTGAGCCGAGAGGATGCATTTTCATGAGCACTTTGCTTTGCAGTCATAGTGCCTTGTTTAGTGTGCTCACATTGAGTGCTTGTTATGGAAGAAGACAGGATGGCAGTGTCTGGCCCATTAGGTCACCCTCTCTGTGCCCCTCTTCCTTTCCTAGTCTTTATGGTTTATTAAAGTACTTTAGTACCACTTAGGCAACTTTAATAACAAACATGCAAGATTGGTCAGTACCTGTGGACCTCAGAAATCTCAGCTCCCTCAGGTACCCTCAGAGTCTGAACATAGTCATGCTGCCTCCAAGAACCAGCCCTTTGCCCACTTCCCTGTTGTGGGACGGCATTCAGGGCTGTTACGGAGACTTGCTGTGACCTTTTCTTCGTTAGCCGCCTGATGAAACAGCTGTGTTTGGTTCCATACCATAGGGACTTTCATCCGGCGTCATCGGATTTCACTCCCTCCTCCTAATGAAGATCAGTTTTATACTGTGCATCATTTCAATATCAACATAGACATCATCTTCTATGGCCGGACATTCAAGATTTATGACTGTGATATGTTCACAAAAAACTTTCTGAGGAAAATGGGAGTCAAATTAAACCCCCCGGGACAGTGTCCAGAAGATCCTTACATGAAGTTACGGAGAGAGGTAAGGAGTTGATGATAGATCTGTGAGCTGGTATCTTCCGAATGAGAATCCAAAAAGGAGAGTCAGTAAAGGGTATTTGCACTCCTGATGCAGACGTGAAAGAATGTTCGGGGTCACGGTCACTGGAGTTATCCTAATCCCCTTTAGGCTGGAAGGAACTCTAGGTGTTGACCTCAGGGCAGGAAAGCCTCGCTCACTGCTCCCACCCCCACTTCTCTCCATGGAGAGTCTCCCTTCCAGACAGACAGTAGGAGTCTTCAATGAGTCGCCCACATGGGACAAGCTCTAAGGCCCACTTTTACCTGGCCTGTCTTTCCCCATTTTGGTTGCCTAACCCTGGGAAAATGTTTGCTTCTGTTCTACTGATTTATTGCACCACACCTTGGGTATACCTTTTTTCTTCTTCCCCAGGACTCCTAGCTCTAGCGATGATGGCATCAGGTGTAGGGATATTCTAGCGGAATGGAGAGGGCCATGATTCTGATGTACCCCATTGTAAAAGGATGTTTGTCTTCCAAGTCTGACCCCAGTTAGTATACGGAGGCAGGAACAGTGTTCGTAGTAGTATTGTTGTCTTTCTAAAGTTGTCTTTTTTTTTTTTTTAATGATCCCTTGGCCCAAATTTTGTGTTTTTTTTACAGAAGAATCTGAACACGCAGAAGGGCAGGTTGTCAGGTGGAAGGTCACATACCCAGCCAGTCTTCTTCTTGACATCAGTTCAAATCTTTTGCTGCCTACCCAGAATTTCGTTATTGTCATTCTCTTTTTTTATGGAAGTATGGTTAGAGTAAAATACACAGAAATGAAGCACGCAGTTGAATGAATCTTCACAAATGCATATGCCCATGTAATCCGCAGTCCAAATCGAGACACAGAACGTGTCCATCGCCCCAGAAACTTCCCTCTTGGCTTTTTCTAATCAATCACTCTTCCCACCCAGGGAGAGATAACCACTGTTCTCACTTCTATCCCTATAGATCAGTTTAGTCTCATTCCTATTGTTTCCTAAACTTGTAATGAATTTCCTTGCAGAAAGATAACATGAAATTTAGAATAAAATCCTCCTTTAATTCTACTCTGAGCTCTTGTTCAAATCTGCGTGTAGGGTCATTCATCTGTTCCCACCTCTTGGCCCCAGCAGAGTTATCCTTTAACGTTGTAGGCATGCAGCCCTTCTGAGGAATATGTCTTGTTGCTCCTGGAATATTTAAGGTGAAGTTCCTATGGAATTATACCTGTGTATATTGGCATACGAGCAGATTTATAGTTTGGGTTTATTTTTATTTTTTTCCAAATGCCCTAGATGACAGAGCCTAGATAAACATGAAGTCTCTACAATGAGAAGAGAGAACCTGAAAGAACGGGTCCATATGAATTACCACCTTTTGCATATGGCTTCACTCATTTGCTAACAGTTGGTATTATACAATAGTGATTATGGATGGTGATGCATTATATTAAATACAGAGAGCCCTGTGCCATTTCATAGATTTATGAAGAAAAAAAAATCTTTTGTGCCAGGAACTGAGAATACATACCACAAACAGCCAAGAAATGTTTTAACTAATTTCCTTTCAGATTGGGAAAATCATTTTCACATTTATTCCCTCAGGGAGAAAGCTCTTCAATAAATATAGCAATCTGTGGAAAATTAGGAGTTTAATAAGAGGATTTTATATTGACTTTAATGCATTTACTTCTCCAGTATTTGCTGCCTTCAAATATAAAGTTAAAATTAAACAATTTAACTTAAACTGAAAAGAGCCCCAAAGGTGTATAATCAATAATGCATTTCTTAAAGGCCTTATAATGCCAAAGAAACATTTTTCAGTTAATGAAAGTAGTGGTCCCATAATTTCATTTAAATATCTAGGATAAGGAAAAAGGATAAGAGCCTCTGGAAGGCCATGATGTCTCCCTGCAATCTTGGAGTAGGTGTCCTCCAGACTGCCCCAGACAGATACAGAGTTTTGAGAATGGACAAATATGATCACATAAACTGATATGGGACTACTTCTCCCTTGCCACTGAGCGCTCCTTTATATAACGATTCTGTTTCGCTACAGCAGATAGAATGGGAGCAATTTTGCTCCAAGACAGGGCTGAGAACATGCAAATAGACCTCCACCAGGAAACCCGCAGAAGTGGGGATACCTGGGCTGGGGAACAGAACCCGCACAGCCATTCTGTGTGGCTGGGGAAGTTCTCCATTTGCTCTGCTCCTGTTTCGACGCCCTTCCAGATCCTCAGAAGCAAAATAAAACTGGGACTATGTTTCTTCCCTTTTACTTTTACAAAAATCTTTGGATGAATGAGGATATACAGATATGAATTCTCAGTGAAAAGACAACAGGTTTTATGGGGGGTTGAGATAAAATTAACATATGCTCAGATGTATAAATCTTTTTTTTTTTTTTTTTAGAATTTATTTATTTGACAGAGAGAGATCATAAGTAGGCAGAGAGGCAGGCAGAGAGAGAGAGGGAAGCAGGATCCCTGCTGAGCAGAGAGCCTGATGCGGGGCTCGATCCCAGAACCCTGAGATCATGACCTGAGCCGAAGGCAGAGGCTTAAACCACTGAGCCACCCAGGTGCCCCTCAGATGTATAAATCTTAAGCATACAAATCAACAAGTTTGGAAAATGTATGCAGTTTAATAAGTGACACTTTCTGGACAGTCCCCTACCCAGAGAGGAAATTACCATTTTAATTTCTGTCACCACATGTTAGTTTTGTGTGTTCTTAAGCATTTTAAGTCCTGGAAAAAAGCCAGTTTTCAAAGACATCACGAAGTGTATTTTAGTGTTTCAGATTACTGTTTGATCTTAAACGATTTCTACTACTTGATTGTCTGTATTTTTAAGGTGAAAACTTGCTGTAGGTGTATCTACATGTATGTCATTAGCGTGTTGACATTTAAAAAAAATAAATATCCCGTCATAGTCAATGGGCAAGATATCTTTACATTCTTTGATAGCTTGTGTCTCAGAAGTGGTTGCGTAGAAGTGCTGTTCTTGACTTTTTTTTTTTTCTGTTTTCAGACTCTAGACTGCATGGACCCCTTACGTCCTTATGAGTCCTTTGACACCCTGAAACAGTTCCTTGAATACGATAGAAAAGTGTTACGTTTTTTCTGCCTGTGGGACGACTCCGCCTCGCTGTTTGGGGACCGTAGGGAACTCATTCTGCATTACTTTCTGTCTGATGATACCATTGAAGTCAAAGAAGTGATACCACACAACTCAGGCCGGGATGCTATGTCCTTGTTCCTCCAGAGAAGAAAGCTCCCTAAGGTGAGCAGCGGACACAGAGCCCCTTTCCACATTTGCCTGTGACCTCAAAGACTCTCATCACTCCCTGTCTGGAATGTCGGGCCCAGGTATCAGTCACCATATGTTAGTACAGGTGTCTAGAAAAGCTTGATTTTGTGCTCTCTCCTAAGATACATCTGTGAAAGTACCATAGAGGATATGACAAATTGAGGTAGGAATATTTGGGGTTTAATTAAGGCAAGTAAAGGAAGAAAGTCAAATGTAAGAGAAAGCACATATTTATTACAGAGTTCGTAATCAGTCTTCTGAATGTAAAAGACTCTCTAGTTAGAATTGCTCGTGGGGTGCCTGGGGGGCACAGTCAACTGAGTGTATGACTCTTGATTTCAACTCAGGTCATAATCTTGGGGTCCTCTACTCAGTGCAGAGGTCTGCTTGAGGGTCTCTCTTCCTCTACCCTCTCACCAGTAAAAAAATAAATCTTAAAAAATAATTTAAAAAACAGTTGCTCATGCCCTTGGTAGGGCACTGGCCTCTGGCCTCTATATTTTACTGAGGAAGTTGCATGGTTTTGGTCTATGTTGTGAATGTACAAATATACACATGCATACATGCACACACACACACACACACACACACACACACACACACACACACACTCCTATAAGTGTATGCACAAGAGTGACTCTTAGAAAAGTAGCCATCAGTCACCAACTAGCCATTGGCTAGCATCAATGACAGCTTTTACATTTTGTTACTATTAAAAGAGAGTTGTGAGACTGATCTCTACATGTTCATGGCCATGTGAGAGCTAATGTAACTTGGGTGCAGCAGAAATAGCACAGAGACAGAAGACCTGGGTTAGAATTATGGGTCTCCCACTTAAAAGCTGTCTGACCTTCAGCAAGTCATGTCACTTCTCTGAGTGTATTTCCCTATCTCTAAAATGCTGGTAACAAGGCCTCCCTCTGGAAGTAACTGTAAAAGGATAGTATAGTAAAAGACACCCACTAAGAACCTAAAACACTCTAAGGACACATAAAAACATAAAATCCTTTTCACAGTTCTGTGTTACGTTTCATTTGTTATTTGGATAAAATATTTTTTAAAAAGTATTTTTAAAATTTATTTGAGAGAGAGAGAGAGTGAGAGAGCGCATGTGCAAATATGTGCTTGGGAGCAGGAAGGGTAGAGGGAGAAGGAGAAACAGACTCCCCGCTGAGCTGGGAGCTTAACGCCAGGCTCAGTCCTACGATCCAGAGATCATGACGGGAGCTGAAGGCAGATGCTTAACGGACTGAGCCACCCAGGCATCCCTGGTTAAAATAGTTTTTAACTATTTTATTTTATTTTATTTTTTTTTTTTAAGAATTTTTATTTATTTATTTGACAGAGAGAGATCACAAGCAGGCAGAGAGGCAGGCAGAGAGAGAGGAGGAAGCAGGTTCTCCGCTGAGCAGAGAGCCCGATGCGGGGCTCGATCCCAGGACCCTGAGATCATGACCTGAGCCGAAGGCAGCGGCTTAACCCGCTGAGCCACCCAGGCGCCCCAGTTTTTAACTATTTTAGAATGGCTCTGACTGATACGCTAATTATAAAATAATAATGACGCACCTGACATTTGCAGTGTGTCTTGACATCATTTGATTCATTTATTCATTCATTCAGCAAATATTTATCAAGTGTCAACTATGTGCTGGCTCTGAGGTTACAGTGTGAAAGAAAATGGATTAAGTCCCGATTTGTGGAACTTACATTCTCATGGGGGAGAGAGAAAATAGCAGTAGGTATTCCCTTGACACTCCTTTGAGAAAGCAAGGAATCAGTACTATTATCGCAGTTAGATGACAAAACTGAAGTTCCCAGAAGGTAAATATCTGGCTCCAAGTCCTGTAGCTAGTAAGCGGCGAAGACAGAATGTGCTCCAAGTGCGCTGGTTTTCTGTTACACGGCTTACTTGCACCCCACAACTCCTAAATTCACACATTTGAACTTGGCATTTTATGTCGCACGTATCAGGGATGATTCAGATTTCTCATCTGTATATGATTTGAGAAACTGATCACTATCAATTTGCATAAGTTAGTTAGGAGATTTCTCGCGGCTCCCGCAACTGCTGGGACCACCAAGGAGCATCGAGGGTCGCTCCGGGCCACAGTTTCTGGTAAAGGCTGACTGTGCTCTACTGTTCTTGTGCCTCGCCACGCTGCCTCTGTCTCGCCGCCAGCTGGTGCTTCCCGAGCTCAGGATTGGGCAGGATGCTAAGCTCAGTAAAGACGGCAAGGCACGGTTTCTTCCTCAGGGCATTTTGTAGTTGAATGCAGAGAAAAGATGTCTGCCGATGAGGCATTTAGAGAACCACAAAGGCTGCTTTAACCCTGTGGTAGGTGCTATGGAGGTGTGGACTGGGGACAGGCCAGGAGCATGGGAAGGGTCAGGGGAATAATGGGCCTTGATCAGGGCCTTGAAGGATGGGTGTGGAAGTATAGAGGGAGGTACATGGAGTGTGATGGCCGAAAAGAACTGTGTTAGCGAGAGGATAGCTACATTTCTCTCTGCCCTTCTATTCTAGGTTCTTGCCTGAAACCACGCCCCTCCCACACCCAGAATAACAGATTAACAGGAGAAAGACCAACAAACATTTAATTACCTGCATACCTCCTGTAAGGAAAGGAAAATGGAGTAACTCCCTGAAATGGCCAAAGCCACCATCTTAAACATCATCTCCTCTTAAAGATGGAACAAACTGCCAGGGGAGGTGGGAAGGAGGCCAGTTATAGGGGGGTCACGGAGAAAAGCACAGTAAACAAGAGGAAGGTTGTTACGTAGATTTATGTTGTCTTTTCCATTAATCAGAGGTTTTAGAGAGTACGAGTCTTCTTTCTTTTCCTGGTACACAGAGGGAGACACTCTTACAAACGGAGATTTCTTTATAGATGTACATTTTTTTAATACAGAAGGATCATTGGTACTCAGCTTTTCCTGTGCCTGCCGTTTCTTAAAAATAACCAGCTCAAGATAATCAGTACACCCAAGAGACATATTTTGGGGTGGCGTGTTCGCGCCCCTTCACGTACAATGCGTATTTCCCAGTTGAGCCCCTCACCCTTCCCAGCTCTGTGTTTAGTAGGCCATCCACCATACCACACGCTTGTTTGCATTCTGTCTTCTAGTACGGCCCACCTGGAGTCTATCAGCCAGGCCAGATAACAGATCGAACAGTTCTTAATGTGTACAGTGGCTTGGGAGAGAACCGAGTCAAAGGCTACCTGTTGGATAAATACAAGGTAAGGAGCCTCACGTTTTGTTGCTCTTTCCAGTGTGGCTCTCCTGGAGCTTGACATGTGCAGGGAGTCACAGATTGTCTTGGGGGATTGACTATGAATGAAGTTAATGACCATATAAATGCACATGCAACGCATCACTGTCTGTCCACACCGAACATGCTTAAGTGCGTGTATAAAGAGTTTCCAAGTGTTTGGAAACTTGGAAACTGCTTGTTTTTGCTTGGTTTTTAAAATCCTGTTGTAAATGATACAATTGAGGGGTGGGTTTTTGTTTTGTTTTGGTTTTGCGATTATGTTTCTTTCGGGAATGGATTCCTACCTCTTTGGAGGGTCTGTGGTGCCCACACTTTGTTCCTTTGTTTTTATTAGCTAGGAAAAGTAGATCAAGAGTTTTATAAAGATGATGACCTGTTCATAGGAGCCACCATCAACGTGTGGGGAAGGAAAGTGCTGCTTTGTGACTGTGATGAATTCACGAAGACTTATTATAAGACAAAATATGGAATTGGTAAGTGAAACGTATGTCCATTAGAAAATACATTTTAGGGACGCCTGGGTGGCTCAGTTGGTTAAGCGGCTGCCTTCGGCTCAGGTCATGATCCCAGCGTCCTGGGATCGAGTCCCACATCGGGCTCCTTGCTCAGCGGGGAGCCTGTTTCTCCCTCTGCCTCTGCCTGCCACTCTGTCTGCCTGTGCTCATGCTCGCTCCCTCTCTCTCTTTCTAACAAATAAATAAATAAAATCTTTAAAAAAAAAAAAAAAAAGAAAATACATTTTAAAACTTGGAATCTTTGTCCCCTACGTAAGATTTTACTTTTGGGTTTGAAAGTCTAAGCTCATAATCGCTACCATTTATGGAGCATTTGCTCTCTGTTGGGCGTTCGTTGGCTTCCTTATTCCTAACAATGATTCTAGGCTCATTACCTCCATTTTTGAGGTAAAGAAACTGAGGCTTGGAAGCGGCTCACTTGTCAGAGGTTGTGCAGCGAGTGAGGGGTGAGCTGAGATTTGAGCTTACCTGCCCGCTGCCAGAGGCTTTGGTTTTCCTTTATAGCCAGCCCCGTGCCTTACTGCAATATGGGGTCAGTGTTTTCTGGTCGAGCAACTGAAATGGGAATCTGAATGCTTTTCTTTTCACTGAATTCTTGCTTACTACAATGGTTATACTGCTTCTTGAGTTTTCTGGGGAATTCTCTTGTGTCAGTTTGCTCTACCTTTGCTGGTGAAGCCTGGCTACGTTTCCAGCTTTCTCTCTTCTTGGGTATCCGTTCTATTCAGATGAGTTCAGTTCAGAATGAAGACATGTGATTTATTAAGAACCTACTGGGCACAGGTTATTGTAGTAGGACTTAGGAGCTACAGAGTTAAAGAGTTTCTTGGGCTGGAAGGAGAGTGGAAACCTATAGCACATTGGATGGTGTTATGAGAATGACAGAAGCAGGCAGAGGATCTGATACGAGACCTGACAAACAAACCCCTCATTTGTGAAACCTGCCAGCCAGCTCTGCCCCCTTCCTGGGCCCTGTTCCAGGTACCTGCTGGCGCTAGGCTAAGTGGGGGTGGCGGGAGTTGCTGACCTCCCAGGCTGGGATCTGGCTGGGGTAGGAGGGCTTACTCCTGCATGCCTTTCCGAACCTTGGAGTGTTCTTGTGAGCACACTTCCCTGAGGGATGAGATGGAGGCCAGAAGCAACCACAGCTTTCTAGAAGACAAGGTGCTTTTTCTTTAGAATGAGACAAGCACCTCACAGGTCTTGGTGTTCCATTGTGGAGTATTCCCAAACTCCTGGGAATCTCTTTCTTTCTTTCTCTTTAAAGATTTTATTTATTTATTTATTTAGAGAGAGCTGGGTAGGGGGTAGATGCAGAGAGAGAGGGAGAGAGAATCTCAAGCAGGCTTCACACTCAGTGCAGAGCCCAATGCGGGGCTCAGTCCCAAGACCCTGAGATCACAACCTGAGCCGAAACCAAGAGTCGGATACTTAAGCAACAGCCACCAGGTGCCCTTCCTCCTGGGAATTCATATCTCGTGGGAGAAGGCACGTACCACACACAAAGCATTGGAACAAAAAAGGACATTGAATTTCACTCTTCAGTACATTAAGGGAATTTGTTCCACTGCAGCTGCAATGCCAGATTAGGCAAAATGTGTGGGCCCTGTGGGGCCAAATTGGTGGGGTCTCCCAACATTCTTCCTCGTCTGTGTACACCATTGGGCATATTGGTTTTGGGGACTGTGAGCAAGAGGCATCCAGGATAGTGCATGTGGTGGCTATTGTAGGAAGTGGCTAGTGGCCCATAGGTCTTTGTATAGGAGAATTTGTTTTTTGTTGGTTTTTTTTTTAAGATTTTATTTATTTATTTGACAGAAATCACATGTAGGCAGAGAGGCAGGCAGAGAAGGGGGGGGTAAGCAGGCTCCCTGCTGAGCAGAGAGCCCAATGCGGGGCTCAATCCCAGGACCCTGTGATCATGACCAGAGCTGAAGGCAGAGGCTTTAACCCACTGAGCCACCCAGGTGCCCCAGAGATTTGTTTTTTTATAAATGTCGGTGCCTATTTAAAGCCAATAAATCTTCAGTGTTGGCTACTTAAAATTTGAAATATATATATATAAAAGATGAGTTAACCAAAAACGCTGACTTCTGTCCCACTGAATGATTATCTTTGTGTAAAGGATGGGGCAAAGTTTCCAAACCATCCTAGGATCCCTTCGACCTAGAGCCCAACATCTGGTTGGTGTTTGTCTGTCAGCTTAATTTTGAGACTCTGAAGGTGGCATTTGGTAAAATGGACATGGTTCTGGTGAGACATGGGACACTGTTAGTTTCTTAACATGTTGGCAGGGAACTTGCCGAGGCAGAATGAATTCACTGGTGTACTTACTCTGTATGGATCTGCTTCAGGTGACCCATGGTCCGTTTCCGTGGAGCCCTAGCGCTTAATTTCTTTCTGCTCACTTCTTTTGTTCACTCTATAGGATTATGTATTATGTAAAAAAAAAAAAAAACAAAACAGTTTGTGCCTTTAAAGCTAATATAACACGAGCATTATGCGTTTAAACAGAAAATTATGCAAATGCAAAATTATGATGCATTTTATAGTCACGCTGACTTTTTATATTTCTCATAACATATGTTAAAATATCCCATTTAACAGACACTATTATTACACAACATTTCTTGAGTAACAACAGTGTACTTAATGTAAGTAATGACTAGAAATTATATCCACGATGCAGCGGGGGCGGGGGTGGGTGGGTTGTGAATCCGTGTTCTCTGATAATCTTTACATTGCCTTTTCTGACTTTTTGGTAAGGTTAAATTAAGATGCTTCATGTTACTTGGATACCGTTACTTCTGACATTTTCATTTGGTTGATAATTCATTCTGCTTCTCCAAATTCATAAGACCAAATTCTATACACTGTACTTCAGGATTTTGGGAGCTTAGACCTGAACAAGGTCCTGCCCATACCCGAGGTCACCTTTCCTTCCATGTCAACTGTGGTTGGTAGAATGCGTAGTGTCTCCACTCCGCAGCCCCACAGGAAGGAGCTGGCAAGGGCTTACCACACAACCAGGGACCTCCTAAGAGGAAGCCAGAGGGGACATTGGTAAATGCAGCCTCAGGTGCTTTTTTCCAAGAGCTATTTGTACCCTGGTGTAAAACCCAATTTGCCTCCTAAAAAGAGAAGATTCTTCTGTGCATTTAAGGATTCTAAAGAGAAAGCAATTCCCTCGACTTCTTGCACAGAACACTCCAGTGTGACTACCCCACCAGGCAGCTTGGCCATCCCGTCAGCCCTGGCTCACCTGCTGGGGGGTAGCATGTCGCTCCCTCATTATTTCGTGTGGATGAACATGGACTGGCAGATGGAGGCCTGTTGGACTTTCCTGTAGCATAAAGGTTAGAAAAGGCTCCAGGGGCTCCAGCATGTGTTTCTTTCACCGAAGGAACAGGGACTTGAATGGAAACAGCTCTTACCTAGAATTTCCTGCCTTGGGTTATTTCTTTGCTATAGGAGGACTTGCTGGTCATCCATTCTTAGGAGCTGGGACAGCTAACAAGTAAAAGACCAACCGTTCCCCATTGCTCTTGAATATTTCCGAGGCTGTACTGACATGAAGGATGAGCACAGTTGTTAAAGCATCTTTAATTTTGCAGTATTATTTCTGGACTGTTGATCAACTCTGAACTCCTGGTGCAGGAAGCAGTGGGACATCCAAGATGGGGAATTTAATAGTCATGTGAGCAGATGAGCCATCCCAGGCTACAACAATGGAGTAGACTTTGCTTCTGGTTGCACGATATGACCTTAATGGGTGGAACAGTTTTATCCCTTTGTCTTCCCCTGTGAAGTCCAGTGGATTGAGGAATCGATGGTCCCCAAGGATTTTCTAGCTACAGTTCAGAAGTATGCAATTCACTAATGATTTGACCCAGAAATGAACATCCCATCCAAATTAGTTGACCTGGGTATTGTACAAGCAGAGGGGGATTTGCTTTGACGTTCATGAAGCTCGAGCTTTAGGGTTCTTCCTTTGCAGGAGCCCCAGTCCAAGGCCGTGGACCTGAGTTTGTCTTCATAATTTGGCATTCTTTGTATTGAAGAGCTTCTCCCAAATTATGTAAGCCTCAGGCCTCCCCAAATGTGAGTCCATATGTGGTTACTAGAACATACAAGATGAACTTTGAGGTGATCGAAGGCTTTTTCCAGCATAGTTTCCAACTGAGATGGCAAATAGTCGGTCACTGTAAAGTGTCATTAAGATTCATTTGAGTAACCTATCACTTTTCTGCAAATTTGCTGGAATCTAGTTAATCACGGCTGGACATTCAGTATATATGTTTGTGCGAGTCACTTGGAATTAGAGGAATCAGACCATTGGAAAGCCAGATGTATCCCAGGGTTCAGGAGAGGGCCGTTGAAGAAGATATTTGGGAAGATGCTGTGTACAAAAACGTGTCATTTTTCATGTATCCAACAAATAGTTTTTAATACCTGAAACATGCAGGATGCTAGGAACACCAAAGACATGGAACACCAAACACCATGCTTTGGAACACCAAAGACATGAAGCATATTCAGGGGCAAGTCCCAAGCCTTGTGAAGGTATACAATTACCCAGAGACATGAGCTCTTGGGTCAGAGTATCCAGAGAGATGGACGCGGGACAAAACGTCAGGCAAGTGGAGTGGAACCGTCCTTGGCGTTTATACACTAGATGGCACTGTGGGTGCAGAGGAAAGCTCTAACTTGGTTCTTTTGTTACTTAAATCTGTTGCAAAAATTATGTAGTTGAGAAAACAAGGCTGTTATAAAACCTGTAATTTGGGGGGGAGGTATAGAATGCATTCTTAATTACTTTGTGATTCAGTACGCATCCTCTTTCGGTTACACTCTTCAGATTAGCATGGAGAGTTGTCCGTATGGATGTGTCCCCTGTTAAGAGAAGCGGATCATGCCCCAGTTTTCTAATAATCACACTGAGCTTTCCCTGCCAGCCTCTGGTCCTTTCCCTGAAATGACGGTACCACTCAGTGGCATGTTTGATTTCATGGTTAGCAACAATGGGGTCTACTGCAGTTCTGCCTAATCCCAAAATCTGAACTTTCCTCTTTATCACCCAGATTTTAATTGCCACAAAAATAGCAATAGGAGAGGCTCGCTGTCACTTCTGTACTGGCTGCCTGGCTGCTGGCTCTCACTGAGCTCTCACTGAGCCAGTGAGAAAGCTCTGATGGCGTTCTCTCTGCCAGTGTGTCTTCTGTGAACGGTTTCTGTTAGGATAGAACAGTACTCTTTTGGGGATCATGCTTGAGGGGATTTCACACAAAGCTGAGGAATAAGGAAGTCTAAGGAAATATGAAAGTTGAAAATGTCTTTAAGTCAGAGTTAGAAATAGCTGCAGACCCTTAGCCTTTTGATCCATCTGTTTAAAAAAAAAACCCTCAATTTTAAGAGTTAGGTTGCGTTGAATGACAAATTGATGCACATTTTCAGCGATAGAGGTGTGCTCTAAATCTGTACTCTTGCCTCTGCTAGGACTTTGACAGTGGAAAAGGAAATCATTGCTTATATGGAACTACTCTGAGTCCCAAATGGCACTACCTATGGGATATGAGAGCTTGGGGAAGGAGTAGAAGTTAGATTGCATGAGTTGTTTTCTTGTTGTGTTTTGCTTTCGGAAAGATCCTGGCATTTTCTTTGCCGTTTGTGGTGGGACAAATACAAGTAAGTGACTTGGAGCTCTCAGTTCAGCGGTCTCTTCCCTCTGGAGAGCACACTTGCTTCTCAGACATTCTACAGCTTCACAAATGAGGGCCTGAAAGCTGCCAGGGTGTTACAGATATGTCCGAAGCTCTCTGTCCATCTCTCCTTCCTCACAGATAAAAAGTACAGAAAGAAAATCAGTGGTATTTCCATGTAACACCCCCTGTGAGCGAGTAAGCAGGGGTTAGCTTTAAAGTTTTGTGTATTTGTTTGTTTTCATTTTTATTTATGTGTGTGTTTTTGGTTTTTGTTTTGTTTTATTTTATTTTGTTTTTGTTTTTGCTTCATCACATTTTAGTCTTTTCTTGGTAGAAAAGACTTGGTAGTCTTTTCATTGAGGTGGCTGGTGAGCAGTTTTGGTTTTGTTTTGTCACTAGATGGGGAAGTGCCATGGCCTGGGGTTGAGTTGGAGGAAAGAGAGAGGCCTGAAAAAGTTGGACGCAGGAGGAGAGGACAGCGCATGGGGAAGGTAGAGGCAAAACAGGAGTTAGTCCTGTTTGGAAAGGAATTTGAAGAGTGAGTGTTGACTGGGCAGGAAGGGCCTAAGCTGCAGGTTAAAACAGGGGATGGGTGGCAAAAAGTTCCAAGTTTGAATTTTCATATCACTGGAACAATCAGGGAAGAATGAAAAATAGTCAGACATGGGGGTGTGATGACAAAAGATAAATGTTTACTTATTCGACATAGACAGCTTCTTTCTTTTTTTTTTCTTTTCTTTCTTTCAAACCAATGGCGATTATTGAGTGAGTTCTGTGGTTTTTGTAAACACAAATGAAACCTACCCTCCCAGGATTTTGCTGTGTTTTGTTTGAAAGAGTTTAAAATAGTCCACAAAGATCTCCATGTCCATCTTGAAAACATAACAAACCTTTCAAAACAGCCACAATCAGGGCAAAAAAAAAATATTGATGTTTCGTTCGCCTTTGTTTTGTTATAGAGAACTTCACCTCGATTCTGTGCAAGGCTCCACCTCCTCCAAAAATAGAAAGGAAATTTCCACCTTATACTGGCTTTGGTTCTGAAGAGGATTCTCTCCGCTCCTGCATAGGCCTCAGGCCCACACCTCATCAGAAGAACTTCAGGAAGTTCGTGGCAAAAGACAGGTGCTTGAGAGAACCATGACTTCAGTCTGATCTTTCCCAAATGTGTTCAGGGTTTATACCATAATCCTCAGGGCGGAACATAAGACACTCAGCTCATGTAATTAAGAGTTCAGGAACATCACGTTATAGCTTTTTAATGACACTGATTAACATGCAAGTATTAAGAGGTTCTTCGTTGAGTGGTTATTTTATTTTTTCCCAGTTTTATTGAAGTATACTTGACATATAATATTGTGTAATTTTTAAAAAAGATTTTATTTATTTATCAGAGAGAGAGAGTGTGTACACGAGCAGGGGGAGGGGCAGGCAGAGGGGGAGACACAGGCTTCCTGCTGAGCAAGGAACCCGATGTGGGACTCATTCCCAGGACCGTGGGGTTATGACCTGAGCCAAAGGCAGACGCTTAACTGACTGAGCCACCCAGGCGCCCCAACATTATATAATTTAAAGGTGTGCAACATAATGATTGGAGACATATACATTTTGTAAAAATGATCACCACTGGAAGATTAGTTCATGTAAGTCGTACGTTTTTTTTTTTTCTTCTGTGATGAGAACTTTTAAGATCTGGTCCCTCAGTAACTTTTCAATATACAATAGAGTATTGTTAACTACATACACCCTGTTGTACATTATTACATCCCTAGGACTTACTGATCTTATGACTGGAATTTTGTACCTTTTGATCCCCTCTACCCATTTTACCCACCCTCTACCCCCCGAGCTCTGGCAACCACCAATCTGATCTGTTTCTGTGTGTTTGGTTTTTTGAGATTCCACACGTAAGTGAGATCATACAGTATTTGTCTTTCTCTGACTTATTTCACTGAGCATAATGCCCTCGAGGTCCATCCATGTTGTTGCAAATGGCGGGATTTCCTCCTTTTGTATAGTTGGATAATATTCCAGTGCATGTACATACACCTGTATCCATCCGCCTGTCGCTGGACGCTTAGGTTGCTTCTATGTCTTGGCTGTTGTGCATAACGCAGTAAACCCGAGGGTGTGGGTATCCTTTCAAGTTAGTGATTTCATTTTCTCTGAATATATATCCAGAAGTGGAATGGCTGGATCATATGGTGGTTTTAATTTTTTGAGGAACCTCCATACCGTTTCCCAGAGTGGTTGCCCCCACTTCACGTTTCCACCAATAGTGCATGAAGGTTCCCTTTTCTCTACCACCAAGTGGTTATTTTCTTTTATTATTTTTTATTTTTATTTTCTGAAACTAGAGAACACTCCATGAATTTGTTTGTCATCCTAATGACGCAGCAGACACACTCATCTCTGTATTGTTCCAATTTAGTGTAAGTGCTGCTGAAGTGTGCACTTGAGTGATTATTTTAACGAGTCAGCTAGAAGCCCCTAAAGTTATATTACCCCCAATTGATGTTGCCTTTCCTTACATATATCTCCTCAAGATGGTCCCTTGGAAGTGGTATAGAGTAGGAGTCAGCAAAATTTGTCTTGAAGAGTCAGATACTAAATATTTTTGGCTTTGAAGGCCATAGGGTCTCTGTTAGAACCATCCAGTTCTGTCACCATAATGTGAAAGGATCTGTAGAGTCCATAAACAAAGGTGTGACTGGTTCCAATAAAATTTTGTGTATGGACACTGACATTGGATTTCATATAATTTTTGCATATCACAAAATAATATCTTCTTGATGTTTTCACCCATTGAAAAACATGAAAACTATTCTTAGCTTACAGCCCATGCAAAACCAGGTGGCTGGCCATATTTGATCCACACGCTGTAGTTTGCCTACCCTTGGTCTCAAGGCTTTAGTGACTCTGAAGTATTTTTCAGACTTTTATTTGACGACTGATGTTGTTTTCCTTTGAGAAGTTTGGCTGAGTTTAGTAACCGTAGATTGCTCCCATGGCCAAATATAATTTCAAAATATGGACTTTCAAAACTTTTCCTAATATATACAAGGAAAAATCTCCCACTCCATCATGTGTGTAAAATGTGGGCACAGCCCATGGCCACTTTTTTACTTCTTCAGGGAGATGAGGCCCCTGAGAAAGAAGTTGGGGGAAAAAAATGGCAGGAAAATGTTGCAGATTTTTGAATAGGATGTGGGCTAACCATTGAAGTCCTGCATGAAGGGAGTAGTGAGTCAGGAGAACTGGTAGAGGAAAATGATAAAGGAACATGTAGTAAGACCAGGAGAAGGAGATGAAAAAGATAGCATCCTGAATTTGATATAAAATTTAATGGGATCAGATGCAATCGTAGAACCATTTTGACATAGAGAAAATAATCGTTTTGCCGTGCTTGTAAAAATGACAAAAATACATGAAGAATTGTATAGAATGTCAAAAAGGTTGTCTTCCTCATGACATGATGGCCTTTGCAAACTTTAAAGAAATAATCTTTGGGGCACCTGGCTGGCTCAGCCGGTGGAGCCTGTGACTCTTGATCTCAGGGTTGTAGGTTTGAGTTCCATGCTGGGTGTAGAGATAACATAAAAATAAAATCTTTTTTAAAAAAGCCAATCCTTTATTTTGAAGTACTTTAGGGTTCTGGTTTTTGGTTTTTTTTTTGTTTTTTAAGTGCTAGAATAGATGCTACTCAAAGTGTGGTCCCCACACTGGTTAGAAACACTAATTCTTGTGCCTCATCCTAGACCTACTAAGGCAGAGACTCTGGGGGTGGTAGGACCCCTTACTGTGTTTTAACCAGCCTTCCAGGGGGTTCTGATATGCACCAGACTTTGAGAACCACTGCCTTCAATCACATCAGGGGGATACCAACTCATACGCCATCCTCCTTATGGATAACAGAGTTTACCGTGAGGTTTCACGGCAGGACTTCTGATGGATACTTTTCACTAACTGCTGTTTTTTAGGGCAGCCACCCGAAGGAGGCGGGCAAGAAGAATGTCCCTATTGTAAAAAGGAGAGGGAATTTTTCTTATAAGTAAACAAGATGAAATATGATCTAGGGTGTTGCTTCTGGAACCCGGGGGGAAAACAGCTCCTTGTGGGTAGCTGCCTTAGTCTCTCTCTTTCTGTCTACACCGCATCAACTTGCCCACAGAGCATGGACCGTAGACAGCATTCCACGTTCTCGTCCTGCTGTCAGGACTGGACGACGGTGGCACAGGCACAAATGTGTCTAATTTTGTTTCTTTCTGTCCACTGCTCGCTCTGAGCCAAGAATACACTTCCTTCAAGCTCCTCCCACACAGTGACCTTGTTTCCATAGTAACTGGCACATTCAGCTGGAGACTTACACATGAGTTTGAACAACTCAAGGTTTTAAAACTGTGAGAACCTAGGGAAGACGGTCCCACAAAGCATGCAAAAGACAGTTTCTTCATGCAAATAAAGTGGGAATTGAGATGTGTAGTTGTGTGTGACGTGTGTCGATTATATGTATGTTGCTGTTAGAAATCTCCTGGGTGCTGATCATTGTATGAGGTTACTGGTGATCTACTTTGATTCGCTGGAGGAGGAAATAGTTCCAAATTAGAGCATATGAGGTTTTTGATGGAATGAAGGCCTTTATTTTCTGGGTAAAAATTCACTGTGGTGGCCTGCTGGGCAGATTGTCTAGTTTGATTTGGGAGAACCAGAATAGTATCTTTCTCCCTGCACTGGTGGAATTAGTTACTTTGTTCTCTGTGCGCCCACAATACTCTGCTGGTCATACCTCTTATAGTGGTAATAATAATAATAATAATAATATTACTACTGCTGATAAGCAATTTGCGATTATGGTATGCTAAATACTTTATAATACTTGATCTCATGTATTCCTCAAAACAACCCCATGAAATAAATAACATTATCGTACCCATTCTTCACACGAGGGAACTGAGGGTCAGAGATTTTATGCCATTTGCCCAGGTTCTCCCAGCTCATTTGTAGTTGAGCTGGGATTTGAAACCAGAGAAGTCTAACTCCTGGAGTTGACCTTTCTTTCCCCAGAGCCTGTACGATTCGCGGTGTGTGGCAATTACTTGTTCGTGGAATTGTGGTGTCCCCCTAGATCAAGAGGTCCTTCAGGGCAGGGACTGGCTTTACTGCTTCCCTCAGAGTGAGAACAGCACTGGCTGCATGCTTGGGGCTCGTTAAATATTTTGTCCCAGAAGGGAAGGAAGTTATTTTCTCATCATTAAGTAAGACTTCATGTCTCTTCCAACCCCGAGAGTATAGCTCTCGCTGTTTTTGAGGTTTACAGTGGGTACGTAGCCCTGAGCGATCCATTCATTTTCCTGGTCCGTAAACACAGGGCACCTGCCTGTGTGCCAAGCCCTGATCTAAGGGCTTGGGATTCGTCATTGAACAGAACAGACACACAGCCCTACTCTCCTAGAACTTACAGTCTAGCTGGGGGAGGCAGACAGCACACACCACGGCTAACAGAGAAGGGCATTCTATAAGTACGGAGAAGGTGTTAAGTACCATGGACGAAGTCAAGCAGGTAATAAGTTGCTATGAGAAGAATAAAGAGGAACTGGCAGGGTGAGGCTGAGGCGTACCCCTGTTTCATTTTTAAAAAGAGCATGGTCTGGATGGGCTTTATAAAAAGGAAGAAATATGTTCTGGGCTGAAGGAACATTTGGTGTAAGGGCCCTGAGCAGGGAGCAGGTTGACATAGATAGAAGATGAGGGTAGAGGGCAGAGAAGACAGATTAGAAGAGGTAATGGGGGTTCAGATGCCATAGGGCCTTGCAGATCATTGTAAGGGTTCTTTTGACTTTGAGTGATAAGAGGACTCCTTGGGAAATCAGAGCAGGGGGAGTGACTTGATCTGATTTACATATTAAAGCAATCACTCCAGTGGCCCTGTTGTCAGTAGAGAGCAGAAGGGCAATGGTGGCAGTAAGCGCTACTCCGGAGCCTGCCACAGCCATCCAAGAGAAAAGTTACGATGGCTCTGATCCTGGTGGGTGCCATGGAAATGATGAGATGTAGCAGATTCTGGAACTGTTTCTGAAGTTTGAGCTAACAGGATTCCGTGACAGATTTGGACATGAGGTCTGAAACCACAGAGACATTAAGAATGACTCCCAAGGTTTCGGTCTGAGCAAGTAGAAGGATAGAATTGCTGTCTACCAAGATGGGAAAGACTGTAGGTAGAACAGGTTTGGAGCAAGAATGGAACTTCATTTTGGGCACAAGTGAAGTGTGAGATGTTTCCTAAATACAAAATATAAGTAATATATATATATGTATTACAAATAAATGTATTTATATGTACCTGGGCTTCGGGAGAAAGGTCTGAGTTAAAGATAGAAGTTTGGAAATCATTGGCATGTAGATGGTAGTTAAAGACTTGATACTAGAAGAAATCACCAAGGAAGTGAATATACACTGAGAAGCGGATGACCAAGTAATTCCTTATAGGATACCGCCTTTCTAATACAGCAAGGACAATAATCCGTGTCTACCTAGACCTGTGTTGTTCAAGGGTCACCTGTATGTTCTGCGTGGTCATGGCAGCTAGCTGCAGGTGGGTGTGTCTGAACCTATCCATGGCCCAGAAGGGCAGATGGAGCAATGTAGGTGGTATAACAGGAAGCAAAGAAAATGCTGGTTTTTTGAGGGTAAGGGAGTATTGTGATAAAAAGTTTAGAGAATGTTGATAATTAGCTTATTAGTCAAGGAAAGAGCTGAAGATAACTCACAGTGTTTTCCAAAATGTGCTCTGGGGGCCACTTCATCAGAACCTCCTGGGGAGCTTATTAAAAATGCAGGTTTCTGGAGATACAAGCTAACTACTGAATTCATATCCCTGGGGGTAGGACTCTGGATTCTGTATATTTAACAAGTTCCCCAGGTGACTTTTAAACACAACAAACTGTGAACTGCTGCTCTAAAGATTTTTGTTTGAGTAAATTATATTCCTGACTGACGAGCTCTCCAGAACACAAGACTTAGGTGAAAAAAAAATGGCATTTTGAAAGTGAAAAACCCACACTTAACATACACACTTCTAAACGTGCTTAAGTTCTAAGAAGCTAAATTTACAATAGTGTTCCTTTGGCCTGATGTTAAACCTCCTTCTGGTTGTTTCAGGGATACTTCCTGTATCTGTGAAAGTTAATGGCTCCCCCAAATCTGTTTGTTGCTTATAAATCCAGTTATGTACCAGAGAAGATGGTTGACAAGGTGTAGCTCCCCCCATGCTCTCTGAGGTCTGTCTGAAGCCAGGGAAACCAGGAACTAAGAAGAGAGAGCTGTGGAGCCCCGGCTGTTTTGCCCCAGGGTTCCTGGAGGCAAACCTCTGAACTGCTGCTTTCCACCTCAGTGGAGGCCTTACGTCAATGTAGCTGAGAATCTTGGCGCCATGCTTTTCCAGCCCTGCTTCCTTGGACATTTGGAGAAAGGGGCAGAGAAAAGCAAATATGAAATATGGGTTCTGTTTTGTTCTATTTTGTTGTTTTGTTGTTGTATTTTCATTCTCTGTGACCACTGGGAAGGAATGATCTTTGGCATAGGAGAATCTGAAAGCGAGGGCCTCCCAGCTTTGAGTTGTGACAGGAAATTGATGAAGTTCATCGTTTATTTTACTTTGTGCCTCCCTGAGGTAATGATTTTGGTTACCAAAGACTTCCCCATGGGTTTAGTATTTTACAAAGGCCACCTTACACTAGCTGATTTCCACATATGTGCTTCCACTCATGGACCATAAATTAATGTCTTCAATGACCAGGCAGTCAACTTGGGAACTTTTGATTCTAGAATTTGATCCCATCTTCAATAGTCACTAGACTATTTTATTCATGCATAGAATTCTGAGTGCAAATTTTAATCTATCTGGATCTTTTCATGACCTTCTACCAAACATTTATTGAGTACTTATAATGTAAAAAGTATTGTATTAGCCAGTGGCTAATATGTCACAGTCCTTGCCCTGGGGAAACAGACCTGTAATAGCCACTCACAATATGAGTGATAAGTGCTATATTTAATCTAGCATTATTTATTCTAGCATTTGCAAGGGAAGAGGTAATTTTTTTCTTGAAGGGAGTTGGAGGGATGCTGGGGAGCTGGGGGAGTGGCTCAGGGAGGAGAGGATGTGGGGCTGGAAGGAAGCAAGGAAAGGGGCCTGAGAACGTGGGAGGTGGCCACGGGGTAATGGCTCCAGGCACTGACAGGACATACCCTCTTGCTGCTGGACCAGTGAAGGCCAGGTGCTGTCCTTCCTGTTGACATGATTGTTGTGGCCTCTGACCAGCCTCATGAGTGGGAAACAGCTGTTCAAAGCAGCTGGTTTGAGGAGTGTGTTTATGACATTTGTTTTGGGTACATTTTCCCGGTGGGTTACCCTGGACATCTAAAGAATAAGAGAGATTTTAATAAACTGAGAGAATTTCTCTGCATATAGATCTAAAGCCTAAATAATAAGAAGGTGGTTGAACTTTTTCAACTTCAGAGAGTTTATGCTACTCCCTTAACACTGTAGCACACCTGGCAGATGGGGGAGGTGGGTGAAATGGGTGGAGGGGGTCAAAAGGTACAACCTTCCAGTTATAAAATAGAGAAGTCCTGGGATGTAATACATTATGGTGTTTATAGTCAATAATACCGTATCGCATATTTGAAAGTTGCAAACAGAGTAGATCTTTAAAGTTCTCATCACAAGAAATAAAATATATAACTATGTGGGGTGGTAGGCGTTGAGTAGTCTTATTTCAGTGGTCATAGCGAATCATGTTGTACAGGTGAAATTAATATATTGTAAATCAGTTATACCTCAAAAAAATAGCATACCTTTTGCAGGGTTTTTTTTTTTTTTTAATTCTGTAATAAGGCTGTAACCCTCATTTCTCTTCCATTTAGCTATGGCAACATAAGCAATATACTCCGGTTTTTTGCAAAACTCTTCACACACAAATGTGCAGATGTGGACAGGTTGTTTGTTATTTCGTACTTTCTCAGTGATGACACGATTTCAATATTTGAACCTATTGAGAGTAATTCAGGTAAGAGGTATAGCTCTTATAGCAATTTTCTCAGAATAAGAAACTGTCTCTTCATTTTGAAAGTTAGGGAGTGTGGTTTGATTTTATAACCTAGATGACTAAGACAGTGGCTTTCATTTCTTTTTTTTAACCACCAAAGTTCATTTTACAAAGCTCTCTTAAATGGGAACCCAGACATATAAAATGATGAAAGAGGAACAGGAAGAGTTTGGTTGGCTCAGGGTTGGGGGACTCTGGACGCCTCCTTTTGGAAAGTATTCCCCTTTCCGCTGTGGCCTTTGAGGTTCTTCTGTGGAATCCGGGGGCTTCAGAATCATGGTCTGTCTACCACCAGTTCCATGCAAAGACAGCAAGACAAGAGGAAATCTCTGTTTTTGATAGTACCACTGACAAAATGTTGGCTTAAGTATAAGACGATCCCAGATTTTAAAAAAATTTAATCTTCAAAGTCTGTCTCCCTCTGGCTTCTCTGTCTGTCGAGGCTCTTGCCAAGGTTCCAGCAAACAGGCCCACGGAGTGCCTCTCTGCAGTGCACTGATGCTGTGGACATTGTCGGGACGAGCCATTGATTCTGACTTACCGAATTATGGAACTCTATGGCTCTGCTCTTTGTCCCAACACATTGAAAATTTTTATCTGTGCCGAAGGCACATCTGGGAAGAAGAATCAGTAGTGTGCTGGTAAACTGGCTTTCTGAAAAAAAACTTAAAAGCCCTGATCTCCAACACTTGTCAGATGTCATGGAGCAGACACCTCAACCATAGTGCATTTCAAGCAACCAACAGTAACAACTGGCTTGGAAAATCCCTAACAATTTAATAGTTGGCCCCTAGGAGTTGCTGTGAGCCACTCTGTGCACCGATGAATAAGGCATAATTTGTATAACTAAGTCAGGCTGCATAGTGATTGGAATAACGGATCAAATCCTAAAATATGAAATCAAATAGGAATAAGTAGAAAGTCATGGTCTTAAAGGTCAAAAAATCCTCTCTGGGGGTGCCTGCTTGGTAGACCATGTGACTCTTGATCTCAGGGTTGTGAGTTCAAGCCCCATGTTGGGTGTGGAGGCTACAAAAAAAAAAATCAACTCTGTACATCTAGAGTGGGGAAGATGATGGCCAAACAGATTGCAGCACTTCTAAAACAGGGTAATAGACGTCCACTGCAAGCATCTTAGTAATAATAGCAGCCATGATTACCTACCATTATCCTTAGGAAAAACTCCAAGAGGTTAAGTTTTATGTTAGTCCAGATCCTCCAAGGGGCAAACCACAAGATGGGACTGAATATAAAAGAGATTTACTAGGGAAAATGCCAGCAAGGGAAATTGTGGAAGGAGCCAGAAGAGGCTAGGAGAGCCGTCGGACTTCAGTGCCTGTCTGACTCCTGTGAAGGACAGCAGGAAAGAAGAAAGGAAAGAAAGTCTTAGATTGCAGGGAGATTCTAAGCAAGTTTCAGCTAGGCTGACCAGGAACCCGAGAGCCAAGTCATTAGTTGGAAGAAACTCCATCTTGCAGGAATGGACCTACCTTGGTATCCCTGTCCTGTCCAGTCATTTGTTGGCAGCAGCCCGTGGGAAGCGTGACCTTGGTCCAAACCCAGGGATAGGTTTCAGAGCATAGCCACAGAGTGCTTTGTCGACTGCATTCCCCGAGATAGGTGATCTGAAAGGCCCATTTTCATGGCTCCCTAAAAATGTTATTCCCATTTTACCAGTGAGAATTCAGAGGGGTTCCAAGAGATTAAATAACTCTTCAAGATCATCCAGCAAGTGACAGAGCCAGGATGGTCTCCAGCTCTGTTTGGCTACTAAGCCTGTGTCTTTCCGCCACTTCTGATGTTTAAATGTGGCAGGAGTGTGATGAAGCTGACCCCCAAAGCTCGGGTTGTATTCAGATGCCTGAAGGTTTCAGTTAAGTAGCAGTGAGAAGATACTGGAGTTTCATCCTCAGTTCTGCTCACTGCTTTCCAAGAGCCACAAAACAAAAACAAAAACAAAAAAGCCCAAATAAGCCCCAGAAGAGAGCACATGAGATGGTCAGAATTCGGGAAAGTAAGAAATACGTGGCATTGCTAAAAGAAGCAAAGATATTTAGCCTGTAGGGAAAAAAAAAAAAGTTATGGGACTCTCAGAGTTATCTTCAAACAGTTAAGTAAGCTTCTTTCCAGAAGCTGGGCATCCTCCACTTAATCCGCGTGTCGGAATAAATATAAGACATCATCTGGGACAGATAGGTGGAAATAAGCTCAAGTGGGGAATTTTCTACGTGGTACTATTCAAACCGTGCTCTGAAGCAGGGTTATCTTCTTAACGTCCCATTTCTCCGTATGCTGCTGGGCATACAGCAGGCACTTACTAAGTGTTTATTTAGGTGTTTGGATTGGGAAGGAAGTAGAGAGGGGAAAGAAAAGGCTGGAATGACGTATCTCTTTTTTTCTTTACACATTCATCTAGGGAATCTGTTGTTCTCCTAGTGCCTCATTCTCCCTTCAGGTCTGAGAAGAATAGGCAGTGTGAACTCACAAGCTAAGCTGTACGGTCTGTGTTTGAGCAGGAAGGAACTCTAAAGGCAAGTTGTATGGTTCTTTGAAGAACAAAGGGTACTCATTAAGTTTTCTCTTTTTCTATAGGGATTACTGGCGGGAAGTTCTTGAAAAGAACTCGTGTTAAGAAGCCTGGGCAAGAGGTCTTTAAAAGTGAACTATCAGAATATATCAAGGCCGAGGAACTGTATATTGGAGCCAAAGTGAATGTGAATGGCTACCTGTTTCTTTTGCTCAATGCTGACAAGTACACCTTAAACTACATGGAAGCGAACTCAGATAAGGTGAGCTGCCTGTGGCACTCTCCACTTGCCCCTCAGCGCTCTGCAGTCTGTGTTTTTCTTTCTCTAGGCCTTTTCTTCTTCCTACCGGCCTTACATTGTGCATTCACACACGTGGCCATGAATAATGGATCTGCGCGACTTGGCCACAGGTCCCGATCTCCTCTGTTTACACGCTGGGCCCTCTGGTGCCCAGCGGCACGGATGCCGGGCACAGGCAGGAGGCAGGCCCAGGGCTGAATCAAGTTTCCTGGCTTTTCTGCTGACGCTGACAATGTTTTCATAAAGAGATTCAGCGACTATAGGAAAGGAAGAAAATCCGGTGCCACACACTGCGCAGTCCCCGTTAATTGGCATAGGCCTACGAGGACGGCCAAGGACGGAACAAACAGAAGCCCCAAGGGAACCCAATAGTTGCTGGGGTTGCAGCTTTCCAGAACAGGAGCTACCTGAGGCCTAAATAAGAATTCAAGGACAAATTGGCCACAGTGAGCTCGGAGTTTTTTTCGTTTGAAACAAAATGGCAGCTGGGTCCTGTCACTAAAAATACTAGTATGGCAGTGCCCTTCTGGAAAAATAACAGTTGATGAATTCTTGATTTTGAGTGTGGATTGGTTTGGTGTGCAAACGTGTATATTTGAGGGACGTTGCCTAATATTGAAAAATCTACCTAGAAACCATCTATTTCATTTTTTTAAAGATTTTGTTTGTTTACTTGAGAGAGAGAGAGAGCACACGGGAGCACACAGAGGGAGAGGGAACACAGAGGCAGAGGGAGAAGCAGACTCCTCGCTGAGCAGAGAGCCCGACTTGGGGCTCCATCCCAGGAATCCAGGATCGTGACTGGAGCTGAAGACAGATGCTTAACTGACGGAGCGACCCAGGTGCCCCTAGAAACAATTTATTTTAGAAGTCTGCCTGTAAGGGGCTACCTTGGTGGCTCAGTCAGTTGAGCGTCTGCCCTTGGCTAGGGTCATGATCCCAGGGTCCTGGGATGGAGTGCTGGGTCAGGCTTCCTGCTCAGCAGGGAGTCTGCTTCTCCCTCTCCTTCTGCCCCTCCCCCTATTCATGCTCTCTCTCTCAGATAAATTTTTGGAAATCTAAAAAAAGTCTGCCTGTAAATAATGTTTATGTGTCAATTATGTCTGTATCTTTTTCTATATCTCTATACACAGTACCAATTCTCTTTCATTTATATATAAAACGCTCAGGGGTAAGTTGCTAAGATCAGTCTCTGTGTATATCCCATCACCCTTTTCTGTCTGGGGGCTCTGAGCAGCAGGTGCCAAGGCTGTATTCAATGAGCAAGGGACATCCCAGGGAATGCATATAAAGGATAAATGAGAAAGGAGCAAGAGCAGGTGGGGAGCCTGAGATGTAGGTCTCAACCCCCGACAAAGGAGAAGGAAAGGAGGAGGTTGGGGCGTGAAAGGCCTCAGGACACAGTGCAGCTCTGAGAAAACGTTGGCCAGGCTGGCAGGGAGCCTGAGAACAAAGTGGCCCAGCTCCTACTGCTGCCTGACATGGGACATCTATAGGTGGTGCCCCTGATGCAGTCATCAGGAGAAAATGGCCCCGGGCAGAGTGTGGCCAGAACGTCCGGCAGGTGGGGGCTGTCAGCTCTTCTCTGCGTTCCCTCTGGACCGTAGAGCCCGAAGCACCCTCCGGGGCTGCCACTCCCTTTCTCTATTTGCAGGGTTGGGACCTGGCATTAGCATAAAACTGTGAACTGGTAGGCCTCCAAAAGCACTGAATTCAGGCAAAGGGGATCAATAATCGGGCAGTTAGATTTCTGGAGACAGCAGGCTCAGCTGGGAAACATGGCTCCGAACTCAACATACTTCCTGGCTGAGAGGTCTTCGACATGTATTCTCCCTGAGCTCCACTTGCCTCATCTTTACACGCTGACTCCTTCAGAGAGTTACCACGCAGAGGAAATGCCATCATGCGTGTGAAATGCTTCACTCTGTGCAGCCCATAGCAAGTGCAGTCAGGGTACAATTTACAATAGCTACTGTGAATGAGGACTCAGTTTTCAAACACAGGGTGAAACTATATGTTAACATACATATGTATATATAATGTGCATGTATGTATTTTATATATATATGTATATATAAAACATGCACATATTATATATAGGTATATATGTGTTCTAGATACATAGTTTTACATACATATTGTTTGTACATATATACATATATTAACATAGCTTGAGTGTGTGGATATATGTATATTTACATACATATCTGTAAGATATAAAGGGCTTTTCTCCTTTCAGAAATGTAAAAGCAGGGTAGGACATTATCTGGTTTCAGCATCCCAAGTGAAAGCTGCATTATTTTAAAACTACCCTTGGGCGCCTGGGTGGCTCAGTGGGTTAAGTCGCTGCCTTCGGCTCAGGTCATGATCTCGGGGTCCTGGGATTGAGTCCCGCATCTGGCTCTCTGCTCAGCAGGGAGCCTGCTTCCCTTCCTCTCTCTCTGCCTGCCTCTCTGCCTACTTGTGATCTCTCTCTGTCAAATAAATAAAATCTTTAAAAAAAACAAAAAAAAAAACTACCCTTAACAAGGACTTTCGAACCAGAGAAAGATTACTATACTCTTTGTTTTTTGTTAGTTTTTTGTTTTTGCTTTTTTTTTTTTTTTTTTTTTAAGCAGGACCCACGCCCTGCACTGGGCATGGAGCCTGACATGGGGCTTGATCTCACAACTCTGAGATCATGACCTGAGCCAAAATCAGGAGTTGGCCACTTAACTGACTGAGCCACCCAGGCACCCCAAGATTAATATGTTCCTTAATATCTTTGCAAAAGACCTAATAGATTGAATCATGGAAGTAGATGAAAGGCAGTGCAGAAGGTGGGGAGGAAGGGGGCCTGTGATATGTCACAAACCCCGTGGTGGAAAAAAGAGACCTTTATACTAAATTAACATCAGTGTTTTGAATCTTCATATTCAGTCTTCTCTCTCTCTCTCTCTTTTTTTTTTTTTTTTTTTTTTGACACTTAGCTGTAATTATTTAGAAGCTATGCTTTACTGGATTGAGTAAGAGGTATTTTTAGAGTCAAAAACCTAATCACAGGGTAGGAGACAACACCTGGGGGCTGCCAGAGACTGAATGTCAGGGGGTTGCCGTGCATGTGGATCTCCGACACCCGGCCATGCTCTGCTCAGTGCATTGTCTGACGGCCGCTAGTCCCAGGGGGCCCACTCATAAAATCCAGAGAAAATGAGGGTCCAATTTTATCCAATTGTGAATCACTAATCACTCCATTAGGATCTCCCAACCCATTGGGCCAACATCCAAGGGTTCAGGGGAGAAAGCTGAGAGATTGTTTTCTGATTTCTGTGGCTTGCTGTCCCTTAAGCTCATTTCTGTCCAATCTGGGCCTATGCCGATGTCACTCGTTGTCCTAAAACTGCAACTGAAGAGATTTAATTCTAGTTGTGTCTTCTCTGTGGTGGTCTCTGTGGAAAGCCATGCCCAGCTACCTTCAGGTTCAGAGCGTGAAGTCTGTTTTCTGGCCATCGGAAAGATTGGGCTCCCTATGGCTCAGGCATGCTTTAATATCCTTCCTTTCCTTCCCCCTGCTTCAGTTTCCCATGAGCAGCATTGAGCTTATCCTACAAAAGCTGAAAGAAGAAGAATCAAAATCCAGAGAGCTCAAGCAGGTTCTTAGAGCTGCTGACTCTAGGCTCACGAAGATGGTGGATTATAATACATTCAGGTAAGCCAGATGCTGCCAGCAATAAACTGTTTTCCCTTCAAGATTGCCCAAAGAGCAAAAAAACAGTTTCTTCCCTGGTGCTGCCTAACTAATTTACTATACGCTTTTTATTAGGACTTGACACGTCTTTGTGTTCATACTACTTTGTGATCAAGTTTGGTCCATTTCTAGTAAAGTTTGTGCATTTGCATATAAAAGAAGCTTATAGGCAAGAACAGAGAGACAAAAGCACAGAAAGTCAGTTCTGTCCTCTTCTGAATCCTGGTATTGAAGGCTCAAGGGAATACTGGGAAGAGTGCATGGTGGTGAGACTGGGAGGAAAAAATGCAGCTAAGGGCCCCCCCTCTGAACTCTGGGGAAAAAAGGAGAGACAGCTCCCTAGGAATGTGATCCAGTTGGAAAAGACAGTGGAAACTTTCCTGATTATCAGCGGAGAGGCAATTGGTATGCATCTGTGTGTAGGTGAGTTCATAACACATCAGTGTGTTTTGAAAAACATAAAAAGACAAATCGATGGGAAAATAGATGACAGTCGTTAGAACTATATTAAAAAATCATGAGCAATGAAGGTTTTCTCTAAGGTAGAGCTGAATTCTGGGATTGTCCAGTGGCTGACCTGGGCAGATTGCCAAACAGTGGAAACACAGGGAAATTCAAATTCAGGATCTAGTACAATTGTGAGACTTCTTAGCCTGAAAACAAAGTGAATAGCGCGTTCAGGAGGATGAAAATTAAATCATGGATGGGAGAACAAAGGGGACTTTCTCTTTACTGAGAATTCTGACTCCTGAAAACAGTAGTGGCCAAAAGCTATATAAGAAACTTGGGGCAGTCGAGATACGGGCTGACCAGTGAGGAAGTGAGTCCAGGAGGGGGTGGAGGGTGTATAGGAGGGGATATTTTCAGCTTTGTATCTGGAGTTGCCTATTCCATCAATACCTGGTGATTTGAGGCCACCATCAGGTCCAAAGTGTCCCCCAAACTCATTTGTCGTCTTAAAGCTGTTTTGTCTCCAGAATGTTCTTTTGAGAGAAACAGTCAGGACATACTTTTATTGTTTAGAATTGCCAACCTTCTGGGATCAATAAGAATTTATAGCTCTTTGTTTTTGTTCGTAGTCATACGCATGTTCATGTTCGTGGCCTTTTGGAAAATAAAGGGAGAAGGAGGAAGGAGCAAAGACCTTTGCCCAGGCTGAGGACTAATGGAAAGCCATTAGGCGGAAACAGATTTCCATCAGAAACGAGGGAGTGGTTTTGCTTTTGTTATTTTGTGTCCTTTTACAAAAGCATCCATTCTCCCAACACTCTAGCAAAGTCTGTTGGAAACACTTGAGGGAGTTTATGGGACTTTTTGGGAGGTACTTAGGCCCCGGGCAGGAGATCCAAGGAGGAAAAGTTGCGCTGCAGATGGAGGCCCGACCCTAACCGTGGGTGGAAGAAAGGCCTGCCAGGCCGTGTGACAGAGGATGGCCTCGAGGCACGGCGTGCTTGGAACCAACCAGCTCCTCTCCCCACACCCCCACCCCCATCTTGAGGCCCTCTCCCGGCCAGGAATTCCTTACGATGGAAACCAGATCAGGTCATGCCCAGCCTGCAGAACCCTTCCGGGGCTTGCCATCGTCCTTACAGTAAAATCCAGACGTTTCAGGGGAGCCGGCTGAGTCCCCAGTGATGTGACTCTGTTTATGTTTCCAGTATTAATCACTTCTTGTTCCCCAGCCTCGTCCTCTGGCCTCGCTGGCTGCCACTCAGTTTCTCGAACAAATGAACAAACATGTCAATCTCTTTCCTGCCTCCAAGCCTATGCACACGCCCTTCCCTCTGCTTAGAATGCCCACACCCCAGGCCTTTCCAGGGCAAATTCTAAGGCTCATCCTCAGTGGCACTCTGCCCAAAGGGCTTTCTTTCTGCTTCTCCTGCCATAAGTAGATGGCTCCCTGATAGCCTTAGCCTTTTGCTGCCCCCTTTCACAGCACTTCGTACAATTTGCAGGTACTTGATTTAGATAGTGGTCGTCTGGTGTGTGTGCGCCTGTGTGTCTTCTCCTTCCTGAGGGCCAGGGACCTTGGTGGTCCTGTTCATGGCTTGATTCCTGGCACTTAGCTCTGGGCTCCATGAAGGTCTTAGTTCCCCAGCGGAATGGCCAACTGCTAGGATTATTCTTGGGGGTTCCAGTTTGGAGACGGTGACATTGTCTTCATAGGACAGGCCAATCCTCCCAGCCTCTCTGTGTTTTCACGGGAGTTTAGTCATGGCCTGACCCTTGCCCACCCCCTCCCCTTATCTCCATCTTACTAGAGGAAGGCTCTTATAGAAGTCCCCACTGATGGAGCCCTGACTCTGGACGAGACAAGGTGTTCAGTGCAGTTCATCTGCTATCCACGGGTAGCCCCTGCTAATTTGATTACTCGCCAAGACCCACAGTTGGCTCCAGTCAAGTACCCTAGATCTTTGTCGATTCATTTCATGAGCGGCCCTGTTTCTCAGGGCTGTTCAGTCGCCAGGTCCACAGCAAACAAACAAATAATTGATTGCCTTGCCCTGGGGAAGGGTGGTCTCTTTCTGACTGGAGGGGAGTCAGGGAGAGCTAGGCCTGACCTGCATGAGAGAAGGGACTTGGGCAATTCCGCCTGCCTGCACCTCACTTTTGCCCACGTCACGGTCTCTATGGCCCTTTCCAGTCACTGACGGTTGTGAAGCCCTTGGATGTCGGTTTATAAATACACTTGTAAAATGTTCCCCTTTGCAAATTGTGCATTGCAGGAATAGGCAGGCAGAGACAGGACTGAGGCTAGTAGGCCTCTGGGTCTTAACTCTGTGGCCCTGCGTCTCTCCCCTTCTTACATACCTGGCACTGTGAGCGCACACCTGGGGACTCAGAGCCCTGACCTTTTACTTGGGGAGCAGTCCAAGCCCCAGGCATTTCTTTACCCTTCTTCTCAGAGATTTGTGCCTCTCTCAGGGAAACCAGGAGAGTGGGGGCTAATCAGCGCTTCCACAGAAGATGCCATGCCTGATAACAGATGAATGGATTCATGCGTGGGTCTTTTTGAGATAATCGCCTCATAAATGGCCTGAAGGAATGAGGGGACAGGTGGAAACAGGAGGCAGGTTGGGCAGGAAATGTTTCTCTTCTGCCTTGTGGGGGTCGCTAGTTCTGTCTTTTCACGGTCTGTCAGGTCACCTGATGGGAGTCACTGGTTGTGACCCAGGAGAGCGCAGAGAGCCTTCCTCAGAGTCTCAGGGGGTTCCCGGGCAGACCTCAGCAGGGAGCCGGGCAGGGACTAGGCTTGGCAGGGCCAGTGTTTTGTGCAATCAGGAACATGGCAAGATGCGGCTTCCCCCTGTGGGCCCTGGATTCTGAACCATAGGCTACAGCATCAGCGAGGGCCCGGCCCCATGCCAGGGAAGATATGATTAGTTCCTCTCTCTGGCCACCTCCCTAAGCCTTGAGCTACCCCTTAGAGATGACACCTACCCCAGGAATCCTGTGCATATTTTGGTTTTCTGCGTGCTCACCTTTTCTCCCCTCCAGGATTGAGCTCCCAGAGGGTAAGGCCCATGCTCTGTTTACCCTTCCTGTGTCTTTCCCAGCTACCTCTTGGACTTATAAACATCCGTGTAATAAATGCCTTAGAAGATTTAGAGTCTTGAGAAAGTTTTTTTCTTTTATAAAATTCAAATTCTTCCTAAGAGAGGTAGTACAATAGAAATAAGATCTGATTTTGGACTTGCTGACCTGAATCCAAATCGCAGTTCTAACATTGGTCCACTTAGCAGCAGTAAGTTGCTCAACAGTGTTTTCACCTGTAAAATGGGGATAATAATACCCACTGTATTAGAAAAGTTGTGATGCATAAATATGATAATATATAGAAAGTTCTTATTTAGCACACTGTGGACACTAGAAAATGAAAACCCTTTATCCCGATAGTTGCCACTTCATGTCACCAAAAACAGTAATAGAAATCTATGGCTTATTTTCTGTATTTCAGTGAAGTTACAGATTTATCTATGATGAGGTCATTGAAAACATTCTTTAGGGGCACCTGGGTGGCACAGTCAGTTAAGCATCTGACTGGTTTCAGCTCAGGTCCTAATCTCAGGATCGTGAGATCGAGCCTCACGTCAGGCTCCGCATTTGGCCTGGAGTCTGCTCAAGATTGTCTCTCCCTCTGTCCCTCCCACTCGTGCACTCTATTTCTCTCTCAAATAAATAAATTTTTTTTTTAAATTCTTTAATTGGGGCGCCTGGGTGGCTCAGTGGGTTAAAGCCTCTGCCTTTGACCCAGGTCGTGTTCCCAGGGTCCTGGGATCGAGCCCCGCATCGGGCTGTCTGCTCGGCAGGAAGCCTGTTTCCTCCTCTCTCTCTCTCTGCCTCACTCTCCATCTACTTGTGATATCTCTCTCTGTCAAATGAATAAATTAAAAAAAAATCTTTAAAAAAATTCTTTAATAAATGAGGTTGGAAGAAACTCTTAAAAGCCTTGGAGGCCATGAAGGTGGAAAATAAACATCTTCCTTGGTGGACTGAGTTTGGGAAACATTGTTATAATCCACCCCATTACTGTCCTTTACTTCAAGGAAGAAGAATATAAATTTAGTGCTTAGAACATTGTAATGATCTCATTCTGATTTATCTCAGACAATTATCTCTCCCTTTATGTGGTTTTGCTCTATCTTTATTCAAACAGCTCTGTGTTGTTATGGGTGTTTTTATTGTAAGTCTAACATCTTTTAAGTCTATGAGTCTGTATGAACAAAAGCAAAAACTAAGATATAATCCAAAAGCACTGAAACATCTATTCTCATCATGAACTAAATAGACACTCTGACAGTGTTCATAGCATCTCTTTGAGATGGCAGCCTTGGCATACATTTTTTGAAAACAGCGTTTTGAACCTTCGTAAAAGCATTAAATATAAATAAGGTGATGTCATAGAAAAAACACTGGCCCGGGAATCAAAAAGACCAGGATCTTTGATTTGATTCTGTCACTGCCAGATGGTATTCTTTGTATTGGTGAAGCCTTAGTTTTAACAAAGAGAACTGTCTCTGGCTAGCTAAACAAAAAAGGAATTTATTAAAAGGATCCTGGGTGGTTTACAGTATCATTGGAGGGCTCAAGAAATCAGCCTGAAACTAAATTCTAGGAACAGTGCCCAGAAGTGGGCTGTAGAACTTGTCTGATGGGAAAATGGCCTCCATTACCACTGCACCACCCGTGACTCAATGCTGTATTTGCACTGCTTCCAAGAACTCCATCTTACCACAATCATCACCACCACTGCTTCTGGCATGCTCGAGTCCTGTGCTGCCGCAGAGAACTGGACCAGACCGCACCAAACATGGTCTATGCCTCGCTGGTTTCCCCTGTGAATCCCTCCCAAGTCAAAGTCTTCTACAGACTTCCCTGACTGGTGGAGCTTGGGTCACCCGCACGTTTCCAGCTGCAAGGAAGGCTGGGTCCTGCAGTTTGAGCTCTGACTTCCATATCGAGTGACAGGGAGTATAATGTGGAACTTCCCCCAAAATGGAAGGAGAATTTAAAAGGTAAACTTTGGGGGCATCTGGGTGGCTCAGTGGGTTAAGCCTCTGCCTTTGGCTCAGGTCATGATCCCAGGGTCCTGGGATCCAGCCCTGCGTCAGGTTCTCTGCTCAGTGGGGAGCCTGCTTCCCCTTCTCTCTCTGCTTACTTGTGATCTCTCTCTCTCTGTCAAAATAAATAAATAAAATATTTTTAAAAATAAAATAAAAAATAAAAAATAAAAGGTACACTTTGCATTTGCCATGGCAAGACAAGCCAGAGGACATAAAGTATGGACATTAGGGACTAAACTCCTTGTCTGTAACCAAACCAAACAAAGCACTTGCCTAGCCCTAGCACTTTGTAAACACTCTTCTGACCCACCAAACAGCTAAACAAAATACAAAGCCCTTGCCTGTCATCTGCTACTCTTGCGATCTCTGACACACCTTTTTGAGTTTAAATTGCCTTAAATGAAGGTATTGGATTAGCTTCAGGGAAGTTTCTAGATTGGAAGCTAGCAGTTGTGATTAGTTTGGCTTTTGTTTAATGTTTTTTAAAGTTAGGAGTTCAAACAAAAGTCTTTATATCTAGCGCCTCTTGAAAAATAGACACCGAGTCTACATTTCCTCATGGCACCCATCAATTGGGAGAGAATGGTAGCTCTCCTTTTTAGATACAACCTGTTCTCAACGTTTCTTTCAAGTTTCTCCAATTCCTTATTGTCTTACACCTTCTCACATTTATCTTATCAGTATACCCCAGTAAGTACTTGACTATATAGCCCTTGAATTAGATCACTATAATGTCCCTTCCAACCATAAAATTCCATTATTTTGTTACCCTAGGTATAGTGGAAATAGGCATTTAGGAACCACTGTATTAATATCCCAAAATAGAACTGAACAGTGATTTTTTTTTTAAGGGAGAAAGCACATGAATGGGGGGTGGGAGAGCAGGGGAAGGGGGAGAGAGAGAATTTTAAGCAGGCTCCACACTCAGCACAGAGTCCAGTGTGGGACTTGATCTCATGACCCTGAGATCATGACCTGAGCCAAAATGAAGAGTAGGACACTTAACCAACTAAGCCACTCAGGCGTCCCAGAGCACTGAAGACTGATTTTTAAATTAGAACCCAGATATGATTGTATACCTAAAAATCTAAAAGACTAAGTTTAAAAGTGGTTAGAATTGTTAAGAGTATTCAGGAAAGTAACTAAACACTAGATGATTACACAAAAAAAGCAGTAGTTTGACTTTGTACCAGTAATAACCAGTTAGGAAATATTATGCAAGGGGGAATACTATTTGCTACAGCAACAAAAACTATGAAATACTTGGGAAGAAATACTAAACAAGAAAGTTTAAGATTAAATACAAATTCAGAGCTTTACTGTATCTCTGAATGAGAAGACATTGTTATAAAAATTCTAATGTGTGCAAATCTATAGATTGGAAGTAGTTCCAATCAGAATTACAATGTGGGTTTTTGTTGTTGTTGGATTTGGTATTGTTTTGCAAGGTTAAGGGTGAGAAATTGGCTCATGGATTATGAAGTCCCTCAGGAAAATTAAAGGATTGAGAAAATGTTGAAAAAGTAGAATATTAGTGTCAAATACTAGACTTTATATAATTTGTAGATATTTGAAAACATCACGTACTATAGTAGGGGAATATAGTAGAGGAAATCCAAATATCAGTAAAATACAATATAGAACCCATAAAAGACCCATTCTTATGGGTTTTATTGTAAGATATGGAGAACTTTTCAAATCAGTGGAGATAAAATGGATTAATAAAGGTTTTAATGACAATTGATTGGAAAACATTTAATACATTTTTTTTGTGTGGTAGGGCACACTTTCCAAAAACCATAAAGGAGAAGTTGGCTGTATTGACTACAGGAAAATTTTTATGTTTCTCTATAGCAAAAGTTGCAATAAGAACACTTAAAAGGTGAGGGACAGGCTGAGAGAAAATACTTGCAGCTAGTATAAGAACCAAGGAATTAACATTAAGGATTTACAAAAATCTCCTATAAAATCAGCAGACAAAAATGGGTTAAGGACAGAAATAGCCAATTCATAGAAGGAATACCAATAGCTTTTAAACCCATGAAAAGATGACTAATTACGGTACACACCGAAGCAACAATGAGCTATAAATGCCACCTATTTTACTGGCATTGTTTTTGAAGTGACATTTATATCTCATTGACGCCAGGTGAGCCTGTAGGATAACTGATACTCTCATTTTCTCTTGATAGAGGAGTTTAAATTGGCTCAGCATTTTGGAGGACAGTTGGCAGTTTCTGGCTAATGTTTAGAAATTTTTACCTGGTAATTACACTCTCAGAAGGGTTTTATCCAGAAAAAACTTCACGAGTGGATCGTAACAGAGCTCTGCATGTGTATGCGTGTGCGCGCGCGTGTGCACGGGTATGTGCACATGCAAGCAATATTTATTGTAGCAAACTTCATAATAGCAAAGATTTCAAAAAATCAAATGCCCAACGATGGGTAATAGATACAATTTACTGTGTTAATTTAAGACTACTGTTTAATGAGGTAGATCAAATATGTGTACCTTAAGAAATATTCAGTGTATCAGTGAGGAATGGCTAAGTAATGCTGCAGTAAGAACCAATCCCCCCAAATCTCAGGGAATTAAATCAGTAAAGATTTATTTCTTGCTCACTATACATTGTTGGGGGAACTGTGTTCATAGTAGTCACTCAGGGACTGAGGCTAACAAAACAGCCATGTTTTGTTAGCTGAATGTTGCTGATCACTGTGCCAGAGAGAGAACTTGTCCAGCCCAATAAATTTTCAGCTGGGCAGAAAAACATATCATTTACACTCAGTGCAGTGACCAGTCCTCGCCACATGGCCCCTATCCATGTATTCACAAGGAAGAGAGGAAACCGGATATTGGTGAACACTAATGGCTACCATATATATGTTGTGCTGTTTTCTAGAGGAAATAAAATTCAGAAGACTGTTTAATATGATCCTATTTATGAAAATATTGAAAGGTTATGTGTACATGTATATTTATATAAATACTTCAAGGACTGTATATCCTTTGAAGGGATCCTAGGAGACTATACATCAAGCAGTTTAAAATAGAGCATGCCTCATTCTTTGTTGTTGTTTTTTTTTTAAGATTTTATTTATTTATTTATTTATTTGACAGAGAGAGAGAGAGAGAGAGAGATATCACAAGGAGGCAGAGAGGCAGGCAGAGAAAGGAAGGGAATCAGGCTCCCTGCTGAGCAGAGAGACCCATGTGGGGCTCAATCCCAGGACCCTGGGATCGTGACCCGAGCCGAAGGCAGAGGCTTTAACCCACTGAGCCACCCAGGCACCCCCTCATTCTTTGATTCACATATATATTTTTTAACAATGAGCAGTTTAGAAAATTTAAAAAATAAGACAACAAATAAAACCCCAACAAATAAACCAAAAATCCTGGGCAGAAAGCACTGAACATTTTTTATTTCTTGCTTCAATTTCCGGAAAGAGCTAATGGCAAAGGCAGGCAGAATGTGCTGAGCAAAAGTCGAGAGGCTCAGAATCATGGAGCATGGGTATGAGCTGTTTCCCTTGAGGCTCTACTCTGAGTATTGATTAGAGTTGAATAACTTTAATGCGCTTACTTAAAATACTTGGATTGCAGGCCAGAATTTTATATTGCAGGTCAGAGTATTTATATCCTATCACGGGCTAACAAAACTCTAGACTTTTACAATTAAATTTTGGGGTGGAGTAATTTTTATAATTTTCAAATTCTTATCAAATTAACAATAAATTAGCCCATTTATTCCCCACCCCCCAACCTTTTAGGAAAATGTTAAAACTTTCAGAAAATTTGAAGGGATTGAAGAGTAAACATTCATCTACCCACTATTTAGGTGTGCTAGTAATGTTTTACTATATTTGCTTTATCACAGAGCTCTCCATTCATACATTCCCCTGTCCATCCATTAATGCATCTTAATTTTGGTGCATTTCAAAGAAAGTCAGGGACATCAGTTAACTTCCCTCTAAATATGTCAGCGTGCTTAACGTTTATTTGCAGGTGTAAAGTTTTGCAGGCGAGGTAAACACAACACCAGGCAAGGTAGGCACAAGGCAAGATTTATTAAAGGCACTCTCCGGCGAAGTTTCAGGGCTCGGGAGAAGGGGAGCCAGGAAAGTTGCGCTGGGAGGAGGTGGGCACCCTCGGGCGAGGTTCCTCCACTCCAGAAAGGGGAGTGGGGGAAGTCGCACTGGGAGGGAGTTGGGGGGGGGGGGAGGGGGGGGTCTTTTATGGGGCCAAGGTAGGGCATGGGCTCACATCCATATTTGGTGATCGGAAGGTATGGGGTGAGGGCTCCTGATACTCCTGTTTCCTGCATAGGTATCGGGTTACCTATGGAGCGGTGATCTGGGCGTACACCCTTTTGGCGGGAGAGTCTAGGGTTAAGGAAGGAGCGGGGGAGAGAACTGGAAGATGGCGGCCCCAGCGGTCATTTCTATTGTTCCTCCTGCATTCCCGGAACCGCTGACCCAACAGCAGGTTTTTTTCTTTTCACAGAAAATTTATGTTCAATAAAATGCACAAACCTTTAGTGTACATTAAATGAGGGGGTTTTTACTTTTTTTTTTTTAAATTAAACTTTTATTTTCATTCCACTACTGTTAATGCATAGTGTTCTATTAGTTTCAGGTGTACGAAAGAGTGATCCAACACTTCCATACATCACCCCGTGCCCATGACAAGTGCCCTCCTTCATCCCCATCCCCTATTTCACCCAACCCCCCACCTCTGGTAACCATCAGTTTGTTCTCTATAGCTAAGAGTCTCTTTCTTGGTTTGCTTCTCTCTCTTTTTCCTTTGCTCATTTTTTTTGCTTCTCAAATTCCACATATGAGTGAAATCATATGGTCTTGTCTTTCTCTGACTGCCTTAGTTCACTTAGTATTCTTTAGCTCCATCCATGTCTTTGCAAATGGCAAGATTTTATTCCTTTTTATAGATGAATAATAGTCCATTGTATTTGTATACCACATTTTCTTTAGCAGCGAATCTATCAGTTGGCACTTGAGCTGATTCCATAACTTGGCTATCGTAGATAACCCTGCAATAAACAAAGGGTTGCATATATTCCTTTGAACTACTGTTTTGGTGTTTCAGGGGTAAATACTCAGTGGTGCAAAACAGGATCCTTAGGGTGATTGGATTTCTTTTTGAGGAAACTCCATTCTGTTTCCCACAGTGGCTGAGGGATGTCGAGCATCTTTAGAAGATGAGCATCATAGAAGAACTGACTATGTAATTGTGGGTTTATTCCTGGGTTTTTGGTTCACTTCCATTGATCTGTGTGTCTGTTTTTTCCCAGCACCACATTGTCTTGATGACTACAGCTTTATAATACAATGTGAAGTCTGGAATTGTGAGACCTCCAGCTTTGTTATTCTTGTTCAAGGTTGCTTTGACTATTTGGGGTCTTTTGTAGTTCCGTACAAACTTTAGGATTGTTTCTTCCAGTTCTGAGAAAAATGCTGTTGGTGTTTGATAAGGGTTGCATTAAATATGTAGATTGCTTTGGGTAATATAGCTATTTTAACAATATTTGTTCTTCCAATTCATGAGCATAGAATGTCTTTCCATTTCTTTATGTCATATTCAGTCTCTCTCATCAGTGTTTATTTTTTAGTTTTCAGAATACAGAACTTTCACCTGTTGGTCAAGTTTATTCCTAAGTACTTTATTATTTTTGGTGCACTTGTAAATGGGATTGTTTTCTTATTTTCTCTTTCTGCTGCTTCATTTTTAGTATATATAAATTCAACAGATTTCTGTACGTTGATTTTATATCCTGCAAATTTGCTGAATTTATGAATCGGTTCTAGTAGTTTCTTGGTAGAGTCTTTAGGGTTTTCTACATATAGTATCATGTCATCTGCGAATAATGGAAGTTTTACTTCTTCCTTACCAATTTGGATACGTTTTATTTGTTGTTGTTGTTGCCTGATTGCTGAGACTAGGACTTCCAGTACTTTGTTGAATTAAAGTGGTGAGGTAGAGTGGACATCCTTGTCTTGTTCTTGACCTTAAGGGAAAAGCTCTTAGATTTTTCCCATTGAGTATGATGTTCGTTGTGGGTTTTTCATTTAAGCCCTTTATTACATTAAGATATGTTCCCTCTAAATCTACTTCGTTGAGGGTTTTTAATAACTGCCTTGGTTAGTAAAGGCAGTTTTTTTTTAAGATTTTATTTATTTGACAGAGAGAGATCACAAGTGGGCGGAGAGGCAGGCAGAGAGGGGGGGGGGAAGCAGGCTCCCTGCAGAGCAGAGAGCCCGATGTGGGGCTCGATCCCCAGACCCTGAGATCATGACCTGAGCTGAGGCAGAGGCTTAACCACTGAGCCACCCAGGTGCCCCCATTGAGGGTTTTTATCATGAATGATGTTGTACTTTGTCAAATGCTTTTTCTCCATCTATTGGAATGATCATATGGTTTTTATCCTTTCTCTTATTGATGTGATATATCACAATGATTCATGAATATTGAACCACCCTTGCATCCCGGGAATAAATCCCACCTGATCGTGGTGACTAATTTTCTTTACTATATTGTTGGATTTGGTTTGCTAGTATATTCTTGAGGATTTTTGCATCTATGTTCATCAGAGATGTTGGCCTATAGTTCTTTTTTGTGGTGTCTTTATCTGGTTTTGATATCAAGGTAATGCTGGCCTCAGAATGAATGTGGAAGTTTTCCTTCCTTTTCTATTTTGTGGAATAGTTTGAGAACAATAGGTATTAACTCCTCTTTATGTGTTTGGTAGAATTTGTCTTTGAAGCCATCTGGCCCTATATTTTTGTTTGTTGGGAGTTTTCTGATTACTGATTCAATTTCCTTGCTAGGAGTCAGTCTGTTCAAATTTTCTATTTCTTCCTGTTTCAGTTTTTTTTTTTAAGATTTCATTTATTTGACAGAGAGTGAGAGCACAAGCAAGGGGAGTGGCAGAGGCAGAGGGAGAAGCAGGCTCCCCACTGAGCCGAGAGACCCATGCAGAACTCGATCCCAAGACCCTGGGATCATGACCTGAGCGAAAGGCAGATGCTTAACCAACTGAGCCACCCAGGTGTCCCCTGTTTCAGTTTTTAATCCATTCTAGGAATTTACCCATTTCATCTAGCTTGTCTAATTTGTTGCCATATAATTTTTCATAATATCCTCTTATAATTGTATTTCTGTGGTATTGGTGGTTATTTCTCCTCTCTTATTTGTGATGTTGTTTGCTTTCTCTCTTTCTCTCTCTTTTTTAATAAGTCTGGCTAAAGGTTTACCAATTTTACTGATTTTTTTCAAAGAACTAGTTCCTGGTTTCATTGATCTGTTCTATTTATTGATTGATTTATTTGGTTTCTATATCATTATTTCTGCTCTAATTTTTACTATTTCCTTCCTCCTGCTGATTTTGGGTTTGGTTTACTCTTCTTTTTCTATCTCCTTTACATGTAAGGTTAGGTTTCTTACTTGAGATTTTTTTGTCTTGCTTCTTGAGGTAGGCCTGAATTGCTTTAAATTTCTCTTAGAACCACGTTTGCTGCATCCTGAAGATTTTGGACCATTGCATTTTAATTCTCACTTGTTTCCATGTGATTTTTAATTTCTTCTTTGATTTCTTGGTTGACCCATTCAGTGTTTACTAATATGTTATTTAACCTCCATGTATTTGTGGTCTTTCCAGATTTTTTTCTTGTAGTTGATTTCTAGTTTCATAGCATTGTGATCAGAGAAGTTACATACTATGACTTTGATCTCTTTGAATTTGTTGAGACTTTTTTTGTGGCCCAATATGTGATCCATTCTGGAGAATGTTCTGTGGGCACTTGAAAAGAATGTATTCTTCTGTTTTAGGATGGAATGTTCTGAATATATCTGTGAAATCCATCTGGTCCAGTGTGTCATTGAAAGTCACTGTTTTCTTGTTGATTTTCTGTTTGGATGATTTGTCCATCGATGTAAGTGAGGTGTTTAAAGTCTGCTGCTGTTGTATTATTGTTGATTTGTTCCTTTATTCTTTTTTAACTGTTTTATGTATTTGGGTACTCCCATGTTGGGTGTATAAATGTTTACAATTGTCGTATCTTCTTGTTGGGATTGTCCCCCTTATTATTATGTAGTATCCTTCTTTTTCTCTGTTTTAGTATTTGTCTTAAAGTTTATTTTGTCCAGAGCTCCTGGGTGGCTCAGTCAGTTAAGCATCTGCCTTCAGCTCAGGTCATGATGCCGGGGTCCTGGGATCAAGTCCTGCATCCAGTTCCCCACTCAGCGGGGAGCCTGCTTCTCCCTCTGCCTCTGTCCCTCCCCACTGCTGATGCGCTCTCTCTCTCTCTCAAATAAATGAATAAAAATCTGTAAAAAAAAAAAAAAAAAAGTAAAGTCTATTTTGTCCAATAAAAGTATTGCTACCTTGGCTTTCTTTTGACATCCATTTGCATGACAAATGTTTTTCCACCCCCTTACTTTCAACCTGCATGTGTCTTTAGGTCTGAAATGAGTTTCTTGTCAATAGCATATAGATGGGTCTTTTTTTCTTTAATCCATTCTGACACTCTGTGTATTTTGATTAGAACATTTAGCCCATTTACATCAAAGTAACTATTGATAGACCTGTATTTGCTGTCACTTTTTTGTTTTATGGGGTTTTTTTTTTTGTAGTTTTTCTCTGATCCTTTCTTGTCTTTCTCTCTTTCGTGGTTTGTTGGCTTTCTTTAGTGATATGCTTGGATTCCTTTCTCTGTATTCTTTGCATATCTATTTCTGGTTTTGATTTTACCATTTGGTTTGTGTATAACATCTTCTGCGTAAAACAGTGCAAACTAAGTTGATGGGCACTTCAGTTTGAACCCATTGTTTCCTCATCTCATTCCCACCACAGGTATGTGGTATCATGTTTTGCATCCTTATTTTGTGAATCCCTTGACTGATTCTTACAGATATGCTGATTTTTACTGCTTTTGTGTTGTCTAGTTTTCACACTCTCATTTTTAGTCTTTCCTTTCTGCTCAAAATGTCTCCTTAATGTTTCTTGTAGGGCTGATTTAGTGGCCATGAACTCCTTTCATTTTTGCTTATCTGAGAAACTCGTTCTCTCTCCTATTCTGAATGATACCCTTGATGGGTAGACTACTTTGGGCTGCAGATTTTTCCCTTTCGGCAGTTTATCATTGTTATTTTCAATATAAACTCTGTCCCCAACATGGGGCTCAGACTCATGACCCTGAGATCAAGTGTTGCATGCTCTACTGACTGAACTAGCCAGCTGCCCCACTTTGAATATATCATGCCACTTTCTTTTGGCCTGCTAAGTTTCTGCTAAAAAAAAGTGCTGATAGCCTTATTGGGGTTTCCCTTATATGTAACTGTCGTTTTTTCTTCTACTGCTTTAAAATTTTTTTCCTTTATCCATACTTTTTGCCATTTAATTACTCTGTTTTGGTGTAGACCTTCTTAGATTGATTTTGTTGCTGAATCTCTGTGCCTCCTGGATGTGGATATCTGTGTCCTTTCTCCTGCCACACCTTTTACCAAAGTAGTTGGACCAGTTTACATTCCCCCTAACAATGAACAAGGAGTCTGTTGCTTCACAGCCTTGCCAGCATTTGGTTAATTAAATTTTAATTTAATTTAATAGGTGTTTTCCAGAGAACCCAGGATGTTGAGCACTTTTTTCAGGTGCTTTTGGGCTGGTATGTGTGCCTTTTTGGTGAAGTATCTTTTCTAATTTTTTGCATTTTATTGGCTGTTTGGTGGTACATTATTGAGTTGTAGGAGTTTCTTGTATTTCTTGGCTACCAGTCATTTGTTAGATACATGTTTTGCAAATACTTCTCTCCCAGTTACTGGCTTGCCTATTCACTTTCCCAGTGGTGTCCTTTGATGAGTACTATTTACATTTTCAGTTTTGATGAAGTCCAAATTGTCAATGCAGTCTTTTATGGCTTTCTGTAATATGATTAAGTTATCTTTGGCTACCTCAGAATCACCAATATACTATCCTATGTCTTCCTTTAATAGCTTTATTATTCTAGTTTTCACTTTCAAGTTTTTTATTTCTCTCTCTCAATTCTATATATGGTGTGGGGCAAACATGGAGGATTACTTAAATTTTTAAAATGCTTCTTTGAAATTCTTATATTATGGACCAGAATATCTTAGAGTAGATAATAACTCTAGAGCTTTAAAATATAATTTTAAAATGAAAGAGTTTTTATAATTTTAAAATTCTTGTTAAATTAATGACAGTGTTTTACCCATTCATTTTTTTTTCTTATTCTGGGACATAGTTTTGACCATTAAAATTGCAGATCCTCTTTTGCAAAAGAAGCTGAAATGATTTTCGAATTTTTCTTTTATAGTTTTCAACAATTTTCTCACATAATATGTTCTCACTTCTTTTTTAAATTTTCTTAAGAGATTTTATTTATTCATTTAAGAAAGAGAGAGAGAGACAGAGCACAAGCAGGGGAAGAGACAGAAGGAGAAGAGGACTCCTTACTGAGCTGGGAGCCTGATCTGGGGTTCGATCCCAGAACCTGGAGATCGTGACCTGTGCAGAAGGCAGACACTTAACCATCTGAGTCACGCAGGCGCCCCACATTCCTACTTCTTGAGAATCGAAGTATTTCAATAAATTAATATCTCAGTTAACTAAGTAAAGCTAGATACCAATGATCACATTAACCAGTGGAATCTGTAGACTATGCACATACAACAGATCTGCACCAGTATGGCTCATCCAATATATTTAACTACAATGTGAACTTGGTACTCCTTCCGCCGAGAGGTGGGGTCATTTCCCCTGGATCTTGAGTGGTCTTGTGATTCACTTGTAACCAATAGAATGTGAGAGAATTGATACCGTGTAACTTCTGAGGCCAGGTCAGAAAAGATGATGGTGCAGCCCCTACACTGTCTGCTGTGACCCTTGCTTTTAGAGCCCTGACCCACCTTGAGGCTGCCACGCAATGAAACCCCAGCTACGTGGAGAAACCGTGTAGAGGTGGTAATTTAAATGACAACCCAAACTGAGATCTCAGGTCATGGTTCTTGCCGTGGATTGGACTTGTGAGCAAAAACCTTCTCCTAAGTCAAGCTTCCAGTTATAGAATCTTCCAGGTTGAAATCCCATACATTCTTCATGCCCTGTCTGAATTCCTGAGCCTCCAAATCTATGAACATAACAAAATGGTTGTCTTAAGCTGTTAATTTTTAAGGTAATTTGTTAAATAGCACTACTAACAGAAGCACTATGCACCAACACGTTCCAGGGAATTAAAACACTGAAAATATGTTGTCCTCAAATTATGTATTAAATTTTTAATTATTTTTTTTAAGATTTTTATTTATTTATTTGACAGACAGAGATCACAAGTAGGCAGAGAGGCAGGCAGAGAGAGAGAGGAGGAAGCAGGCTCCCTGCTGAGCAGAGAGCCTGATGTGGGGCTCCATCCCAGGACTCTGGGATCATGACCTGAGCTGAAGGCAGAGGCTTTAACTCACTGAGCCACCCAGGCACCCCTAAATTTTTAATTATTTAAGAGACGAGTTGATAGCCTATAGTGCCTCACAGTCATGGCTTTCCACTTCTTTAATTGCAGAGATGTAAAAACCTTGTGCCACATCTTGGAAGTTTTCCTTAAGAAAACATCTCCACATCTGATTAGAATGCAAAATATGCCCCCACCCCCCGCCAAAAGATTCTGTGTACTTGTATCCTCTACCTGGAAGAATAGTGAACTTTCTTCCTTTCACCTGAGCTGAGCCAGGTGAGGATGGAACTTTTTGTGAATTTAGATGTATTTTGATCTGAAGAAGAAATTGTGGTCTCATTTTTCAAGACTATGTTGGATTTTTTTAAAAATTCTAATTTATTTTAAAATGTGCGTGCAGTAAAATTTACATATTTTGGTCTACAGTTCTTATGATTGTGATAAGTCCCTAGAGTTCTGTGACCACCACCACAATAAAGATACAGAACAGTCCCATCTCCTCTGCCTTTCCATCAAATAAAAAAAAAGAAGAAAGAAAGATAGATGTTTTCTCCTAAGTAAATACCTAGGAATAGAATAGGATCATATGCTAGGCATATTTAACTTTGTGTGAAACTATTTAAACTGCTTTTGTTGTTAGTTTTGTTTAGAGATTTTCTATATCTTTTGTTAGGTTTTCCCCTAGATATTTGATATTTTTGGTCCTGTTATAAATGGTATCTTTTTTAGTTGTTGTCCCAGAGTTTGCAGTATACATTTACAATTAATCCAGTTCCACTTTTATTTATTTTTTTTATTTTTAAAGATTTTATTTATTTTTAGAGAGACAGAAAGAGAGCACAGGCAGGGGAAGTGGCAGGCAGAAGGACAGGGAGAAGCAAACTCCTAGGCAAGCAGGGAGCCCGATATGGGGCTCGATCCCAGGCCCCTGAGATCATGACCTGAGCTGAAGGCAGACACTTAACTGACGGAGCCACCCAGGCATCCCCCAAATCCACTTTTAAATAACTCTGTACCACTTCACAAGTAGTGCAGGAACCTTATGATAATAAAATATGCCTAATTCCTCCTTGCCATCCTTTGTATCATCACTGTCATTTATTTCACTTATGTAGAAGCACATATACATTATATAGATACATAATTAAATATACTGTTGCTACTTTTTAAAAGATTTTATTTATGGTTCTTAAATAGAGAGAGAGTACACAGGCAAAGAGCAAAGCACAGGGAGCAACAGGCAGAGGGAGAAGCAGGTTTGCCCTGAGCAAGGAGCCCAGTGTAGGACCTGGTCCTAGGATTCCCGGATCATGACCTGAGCTGAAGGCAGACACTTAACAGACTGAGCCACCCAGTCATCCCTGTATTGTTGCTATTACTATTTTGAACAAACTGATGAAACTTCTTTTAACGTTTCTTGTAAGGCAGGTCTGCTGGTAACAAATTCCCTCAATGACTGTCTGAAAAAGGCTTTATTTCCGCTTTCACTTTTGAAGAATAATTTCGCAGGATACAGAATTTTGGGTTGGTGGGTCTTTTCTCTCACCATTTAAAATATTTCACATCACTCTCTTCTTGCTTGCTTTTCTTTTTTTTTATTAATTTTATTTTTTATAAACATATAATATATTTTTATCCCCAGGGGTACAGGTCTGTGAATCACCAGGTTTACACACTTCACAGCACTCACCATCTTGCTTGCTTTTCTGAGAAGTAGGATATAGTTCTTTTCGTGGCTGCCCTATAGGTAAGGTGTTGCCCTCCCACCACCCATCCCCCACCCCGGCATCTTCCAAGATTTTTTTCTTTATCTTCAATTTTCTACAGTTTGACTATGATACACCTAGATGTAGTTTTTGGGGGGTGTTTATCCTGCCAAGTGTTCTTTGAGTTTCCCAGGTCTGTGGTTTAGTGTCTGACATTAATTTAGGGAAGTTCTCAATCATCATTGCTTTACATATTTCTGCTGTTCCTTTCCTTCCAATACTCCCATTACAGCTTTTGTGGTCGTTGCAAAGTCCGTGGATATTCTGTTTCTTTTTTTCTTTCTGTCCCTTTTTTTCCTCTTCGCTTTTCAGTTTGGGATATTTCTACTGTCCTGTCAAGAGCAGAAAGAGATTCTTTCCTCAGCTTTATACTACTGAGGCCAACAAAGTAATTCTTCATTTCTGTTACAGTGTTCTCTCTAACATTTCTTCTTGATTCTTTCTTAGAATTTCCATCTCTTTGCTTACATTATCCATCAGGTCTTGCCTATTGTCTACTTTCTCCAGTAGATATTTAAAATTCCATTTTAAATTCACAGTCTGATAATTACAACATTCCTGTCACATCTGAGTCTGGTTCTGATTCTTGCTCCGTTTCTTCAAACTGTGTTTTTTGCACCATCTAGAAGTACCAGTACAATGTTGAGTAGAAGGGGTGAGAGAGAACATTGTTCTCTTGTTCGTAAAATAGGGGGCAAGCATTCCATCTTGAACGCTGAGGGTTTTTGGTAGATGTCTTTTATCAGGTTGAGGAAATTCCTTTCTCTTCCTATTTTATTGAGTGTTCAATTTTATCAAATCCTTTCTCTGTATCTATTGAGAAGAATGTATTGGTTTTCTGTTTAAGTTTGTTAATATGTTGACTTACAGTGATTGATTTTGAAATATTAAACCTTGCATTTCTGAGATAAACCTCACTTGGTTATGGGGTTATTTTTTTCTTTTACATATTGTTGTGTTTAATCTACTAAAGTTTTGTTTGGAATTTTTGCATCTCTTTTCATGAAGCCTAATGGAATAAGTTGCCTGCCTGTCATGGCAGACCACTTTACCTGTTGAGATTTTATTTTCCTGTTTGTGAAAGGAAGAGGCTGGATAAATGATTTATCCATTATTTTCCATTATGCTGGAAACTAGTCTTTTCTGTAACTCATATTTTTCCATGATTAACATTTATGTTAATTAATCTTTTAAAATTATTTTATGTATATTTTATTATATATAAAAGTACAATAGCATAAGTATATTATTAAGTAATAGATATACATATATTGATGGTGACTGCTCAAAACATTTTAAATGAAGGGGTATTTGGTCAAAAACTTCTGGAAAACGCTGCTATATATAATTCTCCTCACTAGCAGGGCTAGGCTTTCTCATAAGCCTCAGTCTTTCCCACCCAGGACACTTTGCTATTATTATTAGTCTTTGAGGTTGCTTTGGACACTTACATAAAACCTCATTTCATCCTTAAAATAGTCCTGTAGGCAGACTTGTTAGTTAACTCGAGATCGCAGACCTAATTAAGGTAGAGCTGGAATTAAGACCTAAGTCTGTCTGATTCCAAATCTGATATTCTGTCTTTTAAAACTTAGATGAGGGGCACCTGAGTGGCTCAGTCATTAAGCATCTGCCTTTGACTCAAGTCATGATCCCAGGGTCCTAGGGTCGAGCCCTGCATCAGGTTCCCTGTTCAGTGAGGAACCTGCTTCTCCCACCACCCCTCCCCACCCCGCTTGTGTTCCTGCTCTATGTCAAACAAATATATTTAAAACAAAACAAAACAAACTTAGATGAAGGGTACCTGGTGGCTCATCCGGTTAAGTGTCTGACTCTTGATTTCAGCTCAGGTCATGATCTCAGAGCCTGAGATCCAGCTCTGTGTCAAGCCCTGTATCGGAGTCCGCTTGAGGATTCCTTCCCTGTCCCTCTGACCCTCGCCCCAAATAAATCAATCTTTTAAATAAACAAACAAACAAATAAATAAAACTTTAAATAAAGTTGTAATTATGAAAATTTTAAATACATCAAAATGTATAGAAATTGGAAGACACCATATACCCACTTCCCAGAAGTAACAAATGTTAACATTTTTTTCTGCATTTTATTTTTATCTCTTTTTAAAAAATAAACAGGAAGTAGATATGTAGCTAAAGCCCCCTCCTTCAGTGTCTCTTTCCCTTACCAGTACCAATATGTGTATATGATCCCCATGGTTAATTTTTTTCCATGTACAAATGTATCCATAAATAATTTATAGTTTTGTTTTGGGCATTTAAAAGTGTACATAGTGGTACAACACTAATATATATATCATATGGTGATTGAAAACAAGTAGAAAAGGGATATATGTATGTATATATGTACATATATAAAAATATATACATGTACATATAAATATGTATACATATATATATCCCTTTGCTACTTGCTATTTTCAATCACCATATGACGATGAGATATTTCCATGTCAGTATATGTAGATCTAGTTTGCATACTCTCCTTGTTTTATGGTATTCTATTTTATGAATAAACTATAGTTTATCAATGTCTTTTTTTATATTTATTAAAAATTTTTGATCATTTTATTTGGGTTTTTTCATATGATAAGTGTACTCTTTAATCCCCACCCCCTATTTCACCCATCCACCTGCCCACCTCTCTTCTAGTAATCATCAGTTTGTTCTCTATTGTTAAGAGTCTGCTTCTTCCTTTGTCTCTCTCTCTCTCTCTCTCTCATTTTTCCCTTTGCTCATTTGTTTTGTTTTTTTAAATTCCACATATGAGTGAAATCATATGGTCTTTGTCTTTCTCCAACTGCCTTATTTCCCTGAGCATTATACTCTCTAGCTCTATCCGAGTTGTTGCAAATGGCAAGTCCTCATTCTTTTTTATGGCTGAATAATATTCCATTATGACCTTTTTTTTTTTTTTTTAAGGATTTGTTCTCCATTTCTTTGAGAGAGGGAGACAGCAGGCAGAGGAAGGAGTAGAGGGAGAGGGACAAGAGACTCTGCGCTGAGTGTGGAGCCCTTCGCAGGGCTTGATCCCACAACCCTGAGATCATGACCTGAGCCAAAATATAGAGTCAGGCACTTAACCAAGTGAGACACCCAGGCTCTCCTATTCATCTACTTTTTTTTTTTAAGTTTTGTTTATTTCCTTGAGAGAGAGAGAGAGAAATAGAGAATGGGGAGAAGGCAGAGGAAGAGAATCTTTAGATAGACTTTCCCCTGAGCACAGAGCCCTACATTGGGCTGGCTCCATCTCACAACCCTGGGATCATGACCCGAGCCAAAATGAAGGGTCAGCTGCTCCACCAACTGAGCCGCCCAGGTGCCCCTATCCATTCATCTACTGATGGATATTTGGGCTACGGCCATAGTTTGGCTATTGTAAATCATGCTTTCAGTTTCTTATTATATTAGTTTCTTGAGGCCCCTGTATCAAATTACCACAACTAAGGGGCTTAAAACAGTGGAAATGTACTCTTATGGTTTTGGAGGCCAGAAGTCTCAAATCAGTATCACAGGATGAGATCAAGGTGTCAGCATGGTCATCATGGTACCTCTGGAAATTCTGTGGGAGAATGAGATCCTTGCTTCTTCCAGTGGTTGCTGGCATTCCTTGGCTTGCAACCACATTGCTTCAATCTCTCCCTGTGCCTTCACATCACCTCCTCCTACTGTGTGTGTGTGTGTGTTTGTGTGTGTGTGTGTGTGTGTGTGTGTGTGAAATATCTCTCTTCTTCTTTCTTATAAGGATATATGTGACAGCAATTAGGGTCCACCTGGATAATCCAGGATAATCTAGGGTTCAAGATCCATAGTTTAAGATCCATAAATTAGTCACATTTGCAGAGACTCTTTTTCCAAACAAACTAATGTTTACAAGTTCCAAAGATCAGGATCTGATATCTTTGGGGGTCATCCTTTAATCTTCTACCACTTATGAACAGCTATATTTCTCTTATAAATAGCCATAAGGGAACACCTTTGTACATGTCTTTGTAGCTATGTGCTGGTTTCTCTAGAATAGGAACATAGAAGTAGAATTGCTGGGCTATCGACTGTATCTTCAACTTTACTAAAGAAGTTAAATTATTCCCTGAAGTGATAGTACCAATATATATTTTTATACCTTGTGTATTACTCATTTTTCTGTTGGGATTTAGTCTTATTGCTTTGTTCTTGATGCATTTTGGATGTGAGTTGCTTATGTACGTTACAGACATATTCTCTATCTGGATTTCTCTTTGCACTTTCCGTATGGTGTCTTTTGCCATGTGGAAGTTTAAAATTTTTTTTTTTTTGGAAGTTTAAAATTTTAATTGTAAATCATTTTATCCACATTTTTTCTTTATGATTTGTTCATTTTGCATCCTCTTTAAGAAACTATGAATACGGGGCACCTGGGTGGCTCAGTCATTGGGCGTCTGCCTTTGGCTCGGGTCATGATCCCAGGGTCCTGGGATCGAGCCCCACATTGGGCTCCCTGCTTGGCGGGGAGCCTGCTTCTCCCTCTTCCACTCCCCCTGCTTGTGTTCCCTCTCTCGCTGTGTCTCTCTGTCAAATTAAAAAAAAAAAAAAAAAAACTATGAATACTCTATGGGTTGCCAGTCTTCACAGCACCATGCATTGAGTAAACCTGTCCTTTTCCCAGTGGTTTGTGTTGACATTTCTGACCTATTTCATGGGCCCATATCCATATGAATCAGTCTCCAGGCTCTCCTTCATTTTGCTAAATTTGTCAGTACCACCCGTTTTAATTTGTTGCCGTAGCATCATAACAAGTTGTGATATACAGTGGCGTTCTAATTTTTCTTCTTCTTCTTATTCCTAGGCCTTGAATTTTCCATATCACTTTTATGACCACTTTTTCTAGTTCTTTAAAAAGCCAGATTGGATTTTGACTGGAATTTTGCTGAATTTATAGATTAAAGGAGGGGCATAATTGCTGTATTCTGAAACAGAGATTTCCTGTCTGTGAGGCAAACGTGATAACCACTACACTACGGAAATGCAACTCATTTCCTGTCTGTGAATATGGTATATTTTGTTTTATAATATAGTTTTGTTCCCATTGCAAATATTGTCTTTTCACTTTAAAGTTATATTTCTAATTGGCTGCTTCTGGTATATATGAATGTTACAGACTTTTGTATTTGATCTCATTTTTTCTTTTGAGTTCTGTAGATACTTCTGGATTCTATTTTGGGCCATATCCTATAAACTGCAAATAATGACAGACTTGCCTCTTCCCTTCTAATCTTGATGGTCTTTTCTTTCTTTCTTTTTTTCTTCTTTCTTTCTTTCTCTTTCTTTTTTTCTTTTTATTATATCAGCTAGGAGCTGCGATGATGCAGTATATGAAAGAAGTCGTAATAGAAGATGTCCTTATCTTCTTTCCTGACTTTTACAAAAAATAGATACTTCTAATATTTCACCATTATGTACTCTACTTGTCCTTAGTTTTTGATAGATTGCAGACATTTTATTTCAGTTCTTCACATCTTTGTTCATAAAGGAAATAGGCCTAATACCTTTTCTTTTCTCATACTGGCTTTGTCCATTTTATCTATCCATGTTTTATAACATTCTCATAAAATGAGTTTGAGAACATTCACTCTGTTTTTCAGAACAGTTTGTAGAAGGTAGGTATTGTCAGTTCTCTGAAGGTTTTGTTGAAGTTGCCTGTAAAAGCACACAGCCCTTCCTTTTTTTCTGGGGTAGATTTTTAACTAATGATTCATTTTCTTTATGGATAATACATCTTATTCCAGATTTCTATTTCTCTGTGGGTTGGAAAACTATATCTTTTTGAGAAACTTTTTTCATTTTGTCTAGTTTAAAAGTTTTATCACCTTTTCAGCTCTTGCACTGTTGATCTGTGCCTTCCCTCTTCTTTTAAAATCAATTTTACTAGAATTGTTTTAAATTTTTTTTTCTTTCTTTCTTTCTTTTTTTTTTAGGTTTTTGTTTGTTTATTTGAGAGAGCAAGCACGCATGAGCTGGGGGTAGAGGACAGAGGAAGAGAGAGAGGGAGAAGCAGACTTTCCACTGAGCAGGGAGCTGAATGCAGGGTTCCATCAGGACCCTGGAACCTTGATCTGAGTTGAAGGCAGATGCTTAACCAACTGAACCACACAGGCAACACTTACTAGAGTTTTTTGTTTGACTAGTTTTAAAAGTAACATCTCAATTGTTTTGTTTTTTTTTTTTTACATCTCAATTGTTAACCCTCTTTATTTTTGCTTTATTTTGTATTTCATTATTTCCTCCTCTTATTTTTATTATGCCCTTTCTATTTTCCTTTGTGTTTATTTTCTAACTTCTTGCATTGGACATTTGTTTCACTGATTATCAGTCTTTATTCTCTAAGAAATACACTTAAGGCTGAGTGTGTTTATTGTCCTTCATATGCAAATAGTTCCTAATATTGGCCAGTTAATTATTTTTAAATTTCCAAATGTGTGTGAGATTAGCTTTTAGTTCTCGATTTCTCTTTTTATTACATTTAGTTAGAGAATATGTTTTGCATGACACTGATTCTTTGATATTTATTGAGACTCGCTTTGTAACTCTGAGACTAAGTGTTATTTTCTGAAATTTATTTTTCTCTTTTGAAGTTTAACTGGGTTAATACTTCTAGATTTATAATGATCTTCCCTTGACCTTTTGAAGATTTTCCATTGTCTTCTGCCCTCCATTGTGGTTATTGGTTAAGTATCTTAATACAATTGCTCCTCTGTAGTGGTAGTCTTTTTCTTCTCAGATTGCCTTTCTCTTTGCTTTTGGTGTTCTGTAGTTTCATTACAGTGTATCTTGGGACTATTTGTAGCTGTTCAGTTTGAAAACTGCTGTGAGCCATTGTCTCATCAAATATCTTCTGTAGTTCATTCTGTTTTCCTCCTCAAACTCCCAGTCTGTTCTTTGTCTCTTAACTTCTTGTCACACTTCTCTTTCTTCTCCATGTCTTTTAACCTCTCGTTCATTCTTTTCACTTATTTTTCATTTTGTGCTACATTCTTGGAATTTTCCTTAAATCCATCATCCAGTTCATTGATTCAGTAACTGTACCTTACAGTTCCTGTAAGTGTTTATTTAGTTGTGTGTGTGTGTGTGTGTGTGTGTGTTCAATATTTCTGTTATTTCTCGTGGCATCTTGTTCTTTTCTTATGGTCTCTCTATGTTTTATCTCTTTAATAATTTTCTCTTTAAAGATTTTTTATTCATTTGTTTGAGAGAGAGAGAGAGCATGTGCATGAGCAGAGGGAGGTGGGGAGAGAGAAGCAGACTCCCTGCTGAGCAGAGAGCCCATCGTGGACCTCTGTCCTAGGACCCTGAGATCATGACCTGAGCTGAAGGCAGGCACTTAACCCACTGAGCCACCAAGACATCTCTCTTTAATAATTTTAAACATAATAATTTCGTAGTCCATTACCAAATTTTGTTCTATTGTCCCACATACATGGGGTGCTTAACTTCTGTTTATCTGCTGACTCTCATTCATGGTGGATCATTTCCTTTTATGTTTTCTAGGCTTATCTTAAACTGTAATTCCTTCCCACACTACAGTGTTCCTTTGCTCTTTGGGTTGGCCCTACAGAGTAGTTTTGTTCTGTTTTAAACCCTCTTAGTTTGAACTAACTCTAGACTTACAGAAATGTTTCCGAAATGTTTCCAAAATGTTACAGAGAATTCCCATATACCCCTTACCCAGCTTCTCCTAATGATAGCATCCAGCCATAGTGCAGTTATCAAAACAAGGAAATTAACACTGGGACAACACTATAAACTAAATATGTTATTTGAATTTCACTAATTTCTTTCACTAATGTTCTTCTTCTGTCTCAGGATTCTATCTGGGATTCCACATTGCATTAGTTGTTTTTTCTTAGTTTTCTGTGATCTATAACATTTCAATTTCAGTCTTTCTTTACCTTTTTTTTTTTTTTAAGATTTTTCTTTATTCATTTGAGAGAGAGAGCACAGAGGGAGAAGGACAGGCCAACTGTGCTGAGCAGGAAGACTGACGCAGGGCCCTATCCCAGGACCCCCAAGATCATGACTTGAGCCAAAGGCAGACGCTTAACCAACTGAGCCACCCAGGCACCCCAATCTTTCTTTGCCTTTTATGAACTTGATATTTTTGAAGAGTATTAATCAGTTATTTTGTAGAATGTCCCTCAATTTGGAGTTGTCTCGTGTTTTCTCATGGTTGGACTAAGATTATACACTTTTGAATACTACAGAAATGACATACCCTTCTTAGGGCATCATATCAAGTGGCTGATGATGGCAAAATGTCTTACTACTGGTAATATTGGCTTTGATCGCTTGACTAAGGCAGTGTTTACCAGATTTCTCCACTGTAAAGTTACTCATCTTTCCTTTTATAGTGAACGAATACCTTGAGAGAATTGATTTGCAACTATGCAGATCCTGCTTTTCCTCAAACTTTTACTTACTAATTTTAGCATCCAGTACTAGAACTTTCAGAGTAGTTTTGATTTTACACCTCTGGGTTGGCTTATAAACTGGACTTAATTTCATCTTAATTTCGGTGTTAATTTATTGCCTCGGAGCATTCCACAGTAAATGGGTAAAATAAATTTATACTCCAAATTTTTATTTGGCAGAACATTGGCTTTGAGTTCTGCAAGATAACTTTTTTGGGGGGTGGGGGAGGGTGCTCAGAGACTCAGTAGAGAAAAGGTCCATTGTCATCTCCCTTGGCCAACAGGCAGAGTTCATTCATCCTTCTTTCACTTCAACTGAAGCCCTTTACAGTCCTAGCTTTGTGGCCAGGTTTTGTGTGTAGGCGTTCCAGATTGTTATCCTCCTTGGCCAGAGGCCTTGTCTCTTGTGCCTGAATGAGCATTAAAATCTAGGTTCTTACCTGTTAATCGTGTTTGATTCTCACTTCCCCCATATGGTACCTTATTAGCTTGTACTACACCTTCCCCTCTGGCTGTCAGCTACCTCTTTGCTTTGGTACCTGCTACATTTTCTCTCCTTTTTCACAAGCTTAGCCAGAAGTTTAAGCTTTAATTGCTGCCTCGTCTACCATTTTGCCACACACAAACTCTCTGCCATGCCATATGGGCTCTCTAAAATTACACTAGAGAAAATACTGACTAGACACATTATGATTAATACCTGTGCTGCAGTGGATTTGGCTTTGCTCATGTAGGCCTAGTTAAAATCCGCTCCACTATTTAAAAATCTTAATAACTCTCAGGCTTTTCTCTTTCTATTTTGGAAGCATATCCATTCTTACAGCCTTGAGTTTTATGGGATGCTAGAAAAAATTCTGGGCATTTTAGAATAAATAAACCATATAATGTTGTGCCAAAACAGATAGACTATTTCTTATGTTTCTAAAGAGTGGAAAAAGGACCAACGCTTTTTCTGAGGTTTTATATATACATATATATTTATACTGTGTTTCTTTTATTTCTTTTTCCATGATTATATTCTTGTGGGAGTGGGTAAATCATTAACAGTGAAATGACTGTTTCATCCAAAATTCAGCGTTCTAATGGTCTCTTTTCTAAATGAAGTTTCTGTGAATAAAAGCATGGCGGCTGTGTGGCCATCTAGTTGGTAACAAATGACTAGGCTAGTGCCACCCAAGCTTTCTTCTTTAATTAAGAGTCCAACTTTTGTTTTAAAAAAGAAGAACAGTAACAAAACGCTAATTTTTTGTTCCATAGAGGGAGAATTAGGATGTAAAAATTATGGTAAACAGAACGCTGCACAGCAGGGAGGTAATGACACTTGGGCCCCCACAGGGCATGTCCTGCCTGGCCATTTTTTTGCAACCCAATGGCCTGGGTGTGGAAGGCATGCCTCAGTGTAGTGTTGAACCATGTCCATTTTCATTCATTCATTTAATAAACATATGTGCCAGGCCCTGTGGTGGCTGATGGAGCTTCAGAGGTCAGTGAGCTGCCCTTGGAGAATGCCACCTTGTCTCTGAACCCCTACCACCCACCATGGAACCTGACACTGCTGTTTCCGGGCTGTCCATTCTGGGTCATTCTCTTCCCATACTGCTTTGGAGGGGAGGGGGGCCTGTCCTTTGCTGTCCAGCTTTCTCCCACCCCTGAAGACATGGTTCTGATTACTGTTCTTAAGGTGTTCCCAACCACCCCAGTTCTCGGTGACCCCCTGCCTCTTTGACCTCATTGCCTTTCCGGTCAGGACCACTCAGCACATCTTTTTCTTGTCTCAGGCACATCAGTCGAAGAATGGATGACTTAGTGAATGTATGAACAAAAGCAGTGCCTTTTGTTTGGATTCAATTTTCACTCAGTAGTTAGGATCCTCTTAAAAGGGTATTCCTAGACCAATGTTGGCCTTTCTCGATGGACAATTCATTCTACCACCTCCTAATAATTATAATGATACCTGATACTTACACGTTGCTGCCCACACAAAAGTTCTGTACTAAGGGCTTTCTGTGTAACTCGTCCAACCCTCACAGTAGCCCTAAAAAAAGTAGATACTTTTACTACTTTCATTTTGTAGACAAGGTAGCTGGGACACAGAGAGCTTAATGAACCCACCCAACGTGGCTTATTAACTTGCAGAGCTGAGATTTGCACCAGGTGGTCTAGCAATTTTGTCATGAGTTAAGATTTAGAGTAAAACTTGCTAAGGGCGACTCCTCATTCTGCCCCTCTAATGCCTTACAATCCTCACCTGTGAGATGAGAATAATTCAGGAGATTACTGGGGGAACCGAATGAGTTAAAGATATGCCAAACACCAAGCCAGTAAATACCCCATGATCTTAGCTCCATCCACTCCCCTCACCACTAGCCATGTGAAATTTCCACCTTCTGAGCCTGGAAAGCATGAGTATGCTCCTGGATGGCCCAGCAGCCTTGAGATCTTTGCTCTCACTCACTGAAATCTTTTGCCTCGCCTCTATCCTTTCTGGAGGTCTCTCCTCCACAATGGGGGTGATGGGGGTGAGGATGGAATGAGGAATTGCAATGATGCAGGATCCCGCAGAGGGGATGGAAAGAACCATAGGAGAAGCTCACTACCCACCCCTCCCCACCCGGGACACGGAGGCTTCTCCTCCCTCTGGCCGTATCTGCTGCCACCATGGTGGTTCATCAGGCTTCCGGGAACCTGAGGCATGAAGTGACTGTGGCCAGCCCCTGCTGCTGGCCCCTGGGAAAGACCAGAGTGTGGCCTGGGAGGGATTGTGCTGCAGCCCCCAGTACTGCCCAGAGTGGGGCCCATGGCCCCACAATGGCCCCAGGCTCATTTTTCCTTTTTTTTTTTTTTTTTTGTTGAAATGTCAAACTGTGAACAGATTAACATATTTGTTTGATTTTTGATTTAGAGCCACAGAGGCTTTATCAGCCTATGGATTTCTTGTATTACTCTGAAAACCGCTATATTTAGGCCTAATGTTCTATGGTTACACACTAGGATCCATTACATAATTTAAGCACGGGGTGTTTAAAACAAGAAGCCAGGAACAAGTTCTCATTATTTTATCTGGATTAAAAATGATTTCTCACTGATGTGGCAAAGTTTAAAAGTTCTAGCCACTGTCAAAGTGGAGGTGGGTGGCTGGCCGAGGTGGGTGGCTGGCCTAGGTTGGATCCGTGACTTCTGATTCAGATAAGTGATTTCGCTGTCATCCCAGTGCTGCCTCTCTCAAGCTCAGAATTCTTTTTTTTTTTTTTTAAAGATTTTATTTATTTGTCAGAGAGAGAGGGAGAGAGAGCAAGCACAGGCAGACAGAATGGCAGGCAGAGGCAGAGGGAGAAGCAGGCTCCTGCTGAGCAAGGAGCCTGATGCGGGACTCGATCCCAGGACGCTGGAATCATGACCTGAGCCGAAGGCAGCTGCTTAACCAACTGAGCCACCCAGGCGTCCCTCAAGCTCAGAATTCTTCATAGAAGACCAAAACAAATCCAGAAATAGGCCTCTGCAATATGTAAGAAATTTTCCAACTTTGGATAAAGAAGTAAATCATTGTGTTCATTAAAGTACTTCTCCTCCTTTCTTTTCGGATTTACTTCCTGGCACAAGAGAGCCAGTTGCTTTAATGAGAATCTGTCAATTGAGCATGAGTCTACCCTACGGACTTTAGGTGACTAAGTGGTCCTAGGGAAGGGTCACAGAGATGTGCAGATTGTGACCTGCACAGCTCTGGGGACACCAAGCATGGAGAGCCTCTTTTGGAGTCCCTCTGTCAGTGGTTGGGGTATGGGGACAAAGCTCCCAGCTTTTACTCTGCCACTTAGCCTCTTCTTTCCCTGTCAACCCCCACCCAAATTTGGCTTCTTGGTCTCCAAATCAAAAGCTTGTCTTCCTCCCCTTCTCCCTTCTTTCTTCCCTCCCTCTTTTCATGTTGACTTGGGCACGCTTATTGAGGGTGGATATGATTGGATCCCTCCTTTCTTTCACAGCTCCCTTCCCCTGCCGCCCACCAATATGCACATACCCTATCTGTGACAGAGCCTATCAAATCTGGTGAAGCACAACCACACATCAAACGCCCAGAATGTTCTAGAGACCTCTCTGTGAGGTTGTGTAAGTGGAGGGAAACTAAGCTATTTAGTACAGGAGAAGCAATGTGGATTCCAAAAATGCTTTATCATAAAATTGGTTTTTTTTTTTAACTATTTTTAGGAGATCGTTATAGTCACAACCAGATGTATGATGGTCTCGGCAAGAGTAGGCCGTTTTGAGCAGCAAACACACCAAAATAGGGAAAGAGTTGTGTTAAAAGGTCCAAAACACATTTTTTTTCTGAATTAAAAATTAAATGGGCCATCATAGGAGACCGGACATTGCAGAAAACTCTATAGTAAGCCAGAGAACTTGCTTTAGAGATAACTCTCAAACAGGGTGATGTAAGAAAGGGATTAAGAGGATGAAAAAAAAAGAGAGCAGGATTGGAGGGAGGGAGGGAACTAAAGGAATAATCGAAGATAATTATTTAAGAGAAATCCTTTTCTTAGCTAAAAAAAAAAAAAATCTGGAGATTGAGAGAATTCACTCTGCTTGAAGCAAAATATATGAGAAGAGATCACTAAATATCCCAGGGTAAAAATGTACAGGTCATATATAAGGAAGGAATCTCATAAAGAACATTAAAGCAAAACCTCAGCAAAGCTTAAAAAACATCACCCCCACCAGCAGCAGAACCAAGGATCTAAAAAGCAAAAAGAATAAACACAATGAACAGGTAACAGAATGAACAGACAATCGAAGGGATCTTCAGTGTTTTGAGAGCAAAAAAATTGGGCCCTGGTTGTTTGTTGTACATGGGAACAATCGAAATGTTTTTAAACCTTCAAGAAGACAAAACATAGTTTTACTCAATTTGAATTAAAAAATTACTCAAAGCAATGCATTTCTTTAATATGTTACCCAAGACCATGAAGACAAAATCAAAATTCAGTACTCAAGGAGGACATCTAATCTTAACAAATTAGGACAGCACTGGACCCTAAAATAAGTTTCTCTCTCTCTCTTTTTCTCTCACTTATATACGCACAATTATACATCCCGGCTCCAAGGTAAAACGTTATTTTAAGAGGTGAATGATATTGTCACAGAAATTTAAAAGGATGATGACATGGATTATGCCACAGACAAAATAGCGAAGTCTTAGCAAGACAGAGTGGGGAAACAAAGGGCTGAATTCTTTTTTTTTTTTTTAAGATTTCATTTATTTATTTGACAGACTGAGATCACAAATAGGCAGAGAGGCAGGCAGAGAGAGAGGAGGAAGCAGGCTCCCTGCTGAGCAGAGAGCCCGATGCGGGGCTCGATTCCAGGACCCTGGGATCATGACCTGAGCTGAAGGCAGAGGCTTTAACCCACTGAGCCACCCAGGTGCCCCAAAGGGCTGAATTCTAAACATTCCATCTTGAGAGTAAAATCTTATATTTCATCCTTATCTTTGGAACTTAGGTAGATCTAAGATTAAAATATTTTAGGGCAGTTTCAACTTCACCGAGATAGAATGGTAGAATCTAATCATTTCACAATGCGTATGTATATGAAATCATCATGTTGTATACCTTCAATATATATAATTTTGTCTGTCAGTTATACCTCAGTAAAGCTGGGGGATAAAAAAGGAATTCTGGGGGCGCCTGGGTGGCTCAGTGGGTTGAGCCGCTGCCTTCGGCTCAGGTCATGATCCCAGGTCCTGGGTTCGAGCCCCACATCGGGCTCTCTGCTCTGCAGGGAGCCTGCTTCCTCCTCTCTCTCTGCCGGCCTCTCTGCTTACTTGTGATTTCTCTCTGTCAAGTAAATAAATAAAATCTTTAAAAAAAAAAAAAAAAGGAATTCTGGGGAATGGGACTGGAGATTGGAGCAGTGAAGAGATTCTTGTACTTTTTGAAATTGTACCGTGACACATTCATTTCTGAAATTAAAACCTATTATTAAGAAAAAAAATTTATAGACAAGCACAGTGTTCCTTTTTAGAAAAAAAAAATTTGCAGAACTGAAGAAGAGCAAAGTTAGTACAGTCATCATTGCAAAGGACAAATAACAACAGATGTTATACATGAAAAACCGAAACTAAAAAATAAGATGACAGGGAAAATGAGTCCAAGAGAAGTCTTGACCATCAGTGTAAACTCCCTGATCACCGTTAGAACTGTTAGGACACGTTCCACCTGCCCAGGGTTGGCCTATGATCACAGCTCTTTTTCACTTTCCCATTTAATTTCTTGAGGTCTCATGGGCCATATTACCAGGAATTCCTCTTGAGGAATATACCAGTGTATTCCCCCTGAGACCTCTCTCTACCCCTTCCCCCTTAGTTGTCCAGGAACCCCAGGAAGGTTACATCATCCAACGAAGATGAGACCATTGTCAAACACCACTGCTGTGGCTCCCTGCGGTCACAAGGCTGCTGTGGGAGGCTGTTCTGCCAGGCTGATGGGTGCCATTTAGCTACACAGAAAGTCAAAGGTTCAGTTTTGCTGCTATTTTCAATTGGGAGAGACATGATCATGTCTATAAAGGCAAAGGGAGAGGGCCAATAGGGACCAAGAAAGCAAAGACACAGATGACAAACTGGGCAATTGATGGATCAGTGAGCAGTTAAGGGTGGGTCGAGACTCAGGTATGCCTTTTGCCATTCCCTCCAATGGATGTTTCAAACGTTCTCTCCTTTCACCAGTTTCCTCCCACTCATGGTACAAAACCTCATCTCCAGGTTAACAGAGACTGTAGAGGTCCCTCCCGAGATACAGACCTCCTCCATGTCCCTGCGTCCATAACTTGGCATTCTTCCTTTCTCATCTCAGTAGAAAAGGTGTCCCCCCTGCTCTTCAAAGCTAGCTTTCATGATGGCCTTGTCTCAGCAAGAGACCTGGAGCCCATCCTCGGCTCCATCCTCTTGCCCCATCACCCCTGCACCAGCAGCCCTCACTGGTATGCCAACCCTCACGTTGCTTTCTGTGTGCTCTGACATCCAACTCTCTGTTGCCCTCTTGTTCAACACTCAGGAGATTCCTTTCACCTGCAGAAGAAAACCCAGATGCCCTAACATGGCACCTCATGTGCCTTTCGTGATTGGACCCCACCTGCCAGCTCTCTAACCCCTTGTTCCACTTCCTTGTGTTCTAGTTATCCCAAGAATCCTGACCATCTGGGTTCATATCTTGGCTTCACCACTTACTAACTGTATGCCCTTGGGCAGTTTGCTGAATCTCTCTGGGCCTTAGTTTCTCATCCATGAAATGGAGATAATCAGGAACGTCTGGGTGGCTTAGTAAGTTAAGCATCTGCCTTCTGCTCAGGTCATGATATCTGGGTCCTGGGATGGAGCTCCGAGGAGGGCTCCCTGTTCAACAGGAAGTCTCCTCCTTCCTCTCCCTTTGCCCCCGCCCCTCATGCTATCTCTCTCTCAAATAAATAATCTTCAAAAAAAATGGGGATAATCAAAGTTCCTGCTTAAAGGGTTTCTGTGGGAGAGAAGAGTTCCTGCTTATGAAATAGTTGGATTAATGGACGCCTTCGTGCATAAATATGAATATACAGTTAGCCACCTTTTTTTTTCTTTTTTAAAGATTTTATTTATTTATTTGACAGAAAGAGACAGAGAGGGAGCCCAAGCAGAGGAAGTGGGAGAGCGAGAAGCAGGCTTCCCATTGAGCAGGGATCCTGAGGCAGGGCTCAATCCCAGGACCCTAGGATCATGACCCAAGCCGAAGGTAGATGCTTAACAACTGAGCCATTTAGGCGCCCCCTATAGTTAACCACCTTACCCAATCTGACAACACAGTACAGTACAACCATCTGAACACTAGCGCTAAGCCCTTGGTAAATGTGAGCTCCTATTGTCGAGTCTTTGTACAGCTCCTCAGATGTACTATCCTCTTGTTCTCCTTGAACCTTTAAGGATACCGTTCTTTCTCCCATTCCTCCAAGCTCCTTCCCCTCCTTGCCCTACTTCTGTCACTGGTAAATTGTCATTCATCTTCAGGCTCTGCTCCATTACCATCTCTGTTATGAAGCCTTCCTTATTTCCCCCTACATGTATATACATGCCAGACTGGATGTGGGGGTACTCCCTCTAAGCTTCTAGACATATCTTTATTGCAACACACACACCCCCCGCCGCCATTTTTTACTTTGTTGACTTGGTTTTCCTTTTGGTTGGTGAAGAACTCTAGGGTGCAGTCACTGAGGGCTGGGAATTGAATCTAGTTCATTCCTCTCTTATTCTCTATCAGTTGATGTTGCCTGACGTGGAGTAAGTACTCAATTAGCTTTTGTCAAGTAAATGAATAAATCCATAGTTAAGGACATGTTCAGACAGAACACAATGGGAGATAGATAATTTCTTAGCAAATAAGAGATGGTCAAGTTTATTAGTAATCAAATCATTATGAATTAAAATGAGACATCATTTTTACCTGTGGAATTAGGGAACACTTTTAAAAATGATAATATCTATTCCCATGGACTTTCTCTCATTGCTGGTGTGAGAGTGAAAGCAACTTAATGCCATGTATCAAGATTTTTTAAAATGTCCTTTTTTTTTTTTTTTTTTGCTCACCTGATTATACTTCTGGGACACTATCCAAAGTAAATTATTTTACTTATATATTTATATTTTTAAAGAGAAAAAAAAATTACTTTAGATGTCAACTAAAAAATATGTGAGGAGGGTACGTAGTTTTTTCAAAATTATTTTGTGAGTAAGCAAGCCAAAAAAAAAAAGCTCACTGCTTCTGTCTCTGGTGCCCATTCCTTACCCTTTACCACAAGACAGCCAGTCTCTTCCTTCCTCTGTGGTCAAAGGGAAATCATTTTAAATACAGACAAGTGTTTACACATGAAGATGTTGATTATGACATTACTTATATAAAAATTTGAGAAAAACCCCCAAAATATCCAATAGGGTGGTTTAGCATTTTTGTTTCAGAAGAATATGTGATAACAAGGAATGTATTAGTTAAATGAAAAAAAAGGCCATAAAATATGTTCACAGATATTAAGAAAAAGAAAAGACAATTAAATACCCACGCATAGAGACTGCAAGGAAGTATACCAAAATGTTTACTTACTTGGTTTTGTTTGGGCAGTAGGAATTTGTTTGGCTTTTTTTCTTGCTTTTATTACTGACCAAATTCTCTATATTTAGACATGTGTTCCTTTTATAATGGAGTAAAGCCAATAAATTCTATATTTTAGAGTGTGTGTTTGGGAAGAATTAGGACTGATTGTATTCTATTTGATATGTTTTGATATTAGTAAGTCTTGAGTTACTAAATTGATTGTAAACATCTGGAGGGCACAGACCTAGTCTTATTGAGCTCATTGTTCAATCAATAAATACCTGTGGGCTTCTATGGGGGTGGCCTTCCATGTAAGGTCCTCACTCCTTGCCCCTGCCCATTGTCGCAGGGACTAGGATGGCCTCTAAAACATCTAGCAACCAGTGAGAAAGAGTTAAAAACAAAAAGCCAAACAAGCGAGGTTGGCTTGGAGACAAATTATCCTTGAACACAGGATGGGTGTTAGCCAAAAGGAAGGTGCTAGAAAATGAATAGCTTTGCTTATAAATGAAATGAATATTCATTCCTTTCTGCCCACATTGCAAGTTAGGCACCATCATCTACACTTTTCATTTGCTGCTACCAAAAAATCTTGACATAATTTAAGAAACAAAAAACACTGTTGTCCTAGCCTCTTTCAATGTTAATTGAATGGTATTGTGCCAGATTGTAGAAGAATGATAGAGGAGTGGCCTTTAAGGGTTTCTCAAATTGCACCTCTATGAGGAATATTGTTAATAATCCACAGCAATTGCTCTTAACAACATGAGAATATCTCATTTTTTGTTTGGCTACACTTAAACAGCCCCAGAGTTGAGTGCACCAAGACATACTGAATTTCAAACTAAATAAATCAAAATTACCATGTACATTCCACTACATGTCAAAACAGGAAAAGCCATAGTATTTGATGTGAAATGAAGATTAGAAGAGCAATAGAGAGAAAACTAGAAGCCTGCTTTCAGTTGGAATAAGAAAACAGGGTCAGTGATTTTCAATGCAGATGTACTTCAGTTTTGGAGAAAACATATAAAAAATCAATTTACAATGCAGATGAATTTGGCAGTAATTATGATACTGTCAAAAGATTCTTTAGCTTCCAGAGGACTTATTTCAGAGTCCATGGTGCTTGCTTGTCATTAAGAGCTTGACAGGAATCAGAGGAATTTAAAGTTAAAATGTTAGGTGCCATTGTCAATTTAAAAAATGACCAAGAGGAGGATAGAGCATCTTTGTATGTAACAGGGTGAAAAGAGGTGCCTAATTTGATTTCTAAGAATTAAGCAGTTGTGCAGTTTCTCAAATATATACATTATCTAAAAAAGGCACACCTGGAACTCAGTTACTTTATCACTTCAGACTCAATCCTGAATATGACTAATTAAAACAAGTGTACCATGTTCCTTTTACATTCTGCAGATGAATTCTGTGACTTTAGTCATCAGAAACATTTCACATTCTTCTAAGATAAACTTGCTTCAGAGAAGTAACTCGTTCAGTTCAATATAACTTGAAACTATCTCCATTGTGGGATTATGAGAGAAATACAAATTGTTATCATTTATTGGGCATTCAGGGTTCCAGGCACTAATGCTAAATGTTTTTTTATACCTTGCTAACTTAACCCTTGGTTTTCATTTATTCAGCCAACTACTTACTATAGAAATATTACTATGTTCCAGGAGCTCTTTAAAGTGTTGGAGCTTCAGCCATGAACAAAATAGTCCTGTCCTCTGTGGAGCTTATGTTCTAGTTGGGGGACAAAGACGATATATGGAATAAGAAAGTAAATGGTATACCGGGTTGGCATATGATGAATGCTACTGAGGAAAAGAAAGCAGAGAAAGGGTTAGGGAATGCCAGATTTGTGGAGGGAGGGGGTCACAGTTTTAAAAAGAATGGTCAGAGAAGGCCTCATGGAGAAGATGACACCCAAGCAGATGTGAAGATGCCCTACAGGAGGTAAAGGACCAAATCATGGAACTGTCTTGGGGAAGAGCCTTTTAGGTAGAGGGAGCAACAAGTGTGGAGACCTTAAAGCTACAATGTACCTGGCTTGTTCGAGGAAAAGCAAGGAGTGCAGTATGGCAGGTAAGAGGGAAAGGGGATGAGGCCCAAAAGATAGAAAAGGGGACATCTCGTCAGACATCACATAATGAGACTTTTGGGTTCTACTTCAGGAGAGATGGCAAGCCCCTCAGAGGGTTTTAAACAGAGGTATGACATGACAATGAAGCCAATGGTCTTGTCCAGTTTCACAGGTAAGAAACAGAACTTGGGAGAAGTTAGGTAATTTACCAAAGTTATTATGTGTTAATTAGTGGGGCTGGAATTTTAATCTGGGTCTATGTAATTCAAAAGCTCATACTTTTCCCATTAAACCACAACTGCACCTCCCAATTGCAAAGAGGTTTATGACCCAGGCTGGAGTAGGTGATTTTCTTAGTCTGGACTTGACCTCGTGTTTCCCTTTTCTCTGAGGTTCTTTGGCTTCTCTGGCAAGGTTATCATGTCACACAACTCCAGGAGGACACCGTTTATACCCTAAGTCTATAAATGTACTCCCATCTGGACAATGTCCAGATGAAGTGACCATATATCATGACCTTTTTCTCCAATGAGAACATAAATGGTTTTGAAGTACGGTTAGGCTGGTAGCAAAATCCATTTGGTCAGACATTTGTCCTGGTCCCACTTTGAAGCATCTCACCGTCTCTCCTTCCTCTGACACTTACTCTACCAGCTGTTTCTACCACCTTCCACTCACTGTCTGGCAACACACTGGTCCAACAGTATGGTGGGCTGGGATGTCAGTGACGGAAAGGCAGGGTTTTCTCTTCTGCGTGGGCAGCTCAGGCCCACAGTTTATAAGAGAAAACCTGAGGGACTGTAGAACATGAGCATGTATGTCTGACTTCTGATTAGTAAATTGTCATCAAAATTGCTGCTTGGTTTAATTTAGGCTGAACCAGATTTTCTTATAAGCCTTACAGCATAGAGCTTCAATTCTTGAGCCCTTGTTTACGTTGAAGCTAATTTTTTTTAAGTTGGTAGGAAAGTTCTTGCTTAGACTTTACCGATTCAATGTATAAGGAAATACCCTGAGATTCAGAGCTTTAAACTGAAGTCTTTATTCATTGTTACTTGAGTGGGTGACTTTAATGGAATTATATCTTGTAAAACTGCTTAGCATTTCATGTATCAGAATTCTGCCTGGTTACTTCAATACCCTCGAGCAGTTTGGCATTATTTTTTGACTCTTATGACTTTAGTTACAAAAACTAAGAGAAAATCATGGCAGCACCCCTTAAAGGATTAACCAAATAATACTGTGATGATCCATATAAAATATTATTGCCAGGAACATAGTATAATGCTGAGTAAAGGCAAAGATGATTGCCATTTTGAGTTTTTAAGATCAGCACTAGTAATCACAGAACACCAGATAAGTACAATGAAAGCTCCTTTTATTTTATTTTTTTTAAGATTTTATTTATTTATTTGACAGAGAGAGATCACAAGTAGGCAGAGAGGCAGGCAGAGAGAGAGGAAGGGAAGCAGGCTCCCTGCTGAGCAGAGAGCCCAATGCAGGGCTCAATCCCAGGACCCTGGGGTCATGACCTGAGCCGAAGGCAGAGGCTTTAACCCACTGAGCCACCCAGGCACCCCTGAAAGCTCCTTTTAAAATGAATTTTCATTTCCCTTAAATGTAGGGGCAGGAAGCACTAAGATCAGACTTTGCTCTCAGGTCATATTTCAGGTTCACTTTGAAGGTTTAAGTGAGGAAAGGCTATGTGTGATGGAAGTTGGATCTTTGTTTTTGTGACTGTTGCTAGCAAAAATAGAATATGCAGAAAACCGTGTGGTGGGTCCTCACTAGGTTAAATACAGAATTCCTAAGTGACCCAGCAGTTTTACTCCTGAATGGATACACCCCCAAAATTAAAAACAGGCATCCAAACTCAAACTTGTACATGAATGTTCACAGCAGCACTATTCACAAGAGCCCAAGGGTGGAAACAACGCAAACGTCCATCGATGCACAAGAGATACCCCAAATGTGGCACATTCATACAATGGAATATTACTCAGCCCCAAAGAGGAATGAAGTACTGATACAGCCTGGATGTGAGCACGAAAACATTGTGCCAAGCAGAAAAAGCCAGACACAAAAGACACTTCTCCATGATTCCTTTTCTAGGAAATATCCAGAACCACCAATCTGCAGAGATGGTAAACAGATTAGTGGTTGCCAGGTGGGGAGAGGGCAGAGAAGGAGGAAGAAAGGAAAGTAATGAAAATGTTTTGTAAGAGACAGATATGGCAGTTGCCCAGCATTGTGAATGTGTTCAACGCAACCAGCGGTACGTTGTATGTTCCGGCTGCTTTTACCACAATCCAAAATAAGGCGGGGAGAGAAGATCCCTTGTTCTTGGTGAAGCCCATTCAAGTTTGACTCCTAAAGAAGGGGGTACATGGCAAAGGCAGGGCAGAGTAATGGCGGCCACTTGAGCTCTGCAGGACAAGTCTTCCACTTCCTGGTTGGGATCCCCAGTCCTGGGACCCTGCCTCATGTGGGGACAGTGGGCACAACTGCCACACCAACATCCACCCCAGGGCCCCTGGTGTCCCGTGTGACCAGGGGCCATTTTAAGTCTGGGGCAGCTTGTTTGAAACCTTCACATTAAAGACATTGGAAGCGGGGCAGTTACTGAGCTGTTTAAAACCCAAACCTGCAGAGATCCAGCAGATAGAAACTTGAACTGCAATGAGGCCAGGACAATTTAAGCTTATCCACTGAAAAGGGAAAATAAACTTTTATGACCTTGGGGTGTTAGAATAAGTTTAGTGAAAGGTAGGTGGGAAGTTTCTAGTTAATGCTGCCCATGTTCTTGTCCCTTGTCCTTGCAAGTGTACCACTTGTCCTTCTTCACACTGTTTCTAGCCTCAAAAGGAAAAAGCTCTCAAAGGGTTTTTTTTTTTTTTAATGATGACAGTGAAAATAATAGTTGTTTATTACAGAAGTTCAGAAAGAACAGAAACTCTCATATATACACATGTGTCTGTGTAAAGAAATCTCAGAGATCAGGGATAATACAGATATTTGGCATGTTTCCTTTGTCTTTTTTTTAAAGTTTGTATTTAAATTCCAGTTAGTTGGGTGCCTGGGTGGTTCAGTGGGTTAAGCATCTGCCTTTGGCTCAGGTTGTGATCCCCGGGTCCTGGGATCGAGTCCCACATCGGGCTCCCTGCTTAATGGGGAGTTTCCTTCTCCCTCTCCCTCTGCCCCTCTCGCCTTCTCTCCCTCTCTCGCTTGCTCTTGCTGTCTCTCAAATAAATAAATAAAATCTTTTAAAAAATTCCAGTTAACATACAGTGTCATATTAGTTTCAGGTGGACAATAGCAATCCAGTCCTTCCTTATATCACCTGGTACTTATCACAAGTGCCCTCCTTAATCCCCCTCCCCTGTTTCACTTATGAATATAGGGGTACTAGTACCTTCAGCTTCAGTGGGAAGCCTGAAACTGAATTTATCAATATAGCATGGGTACCTCTCATGCCAGTAAATACCAATCAATAACATACTCTTCATGGTTGCATAGCGTTCCATTTTATGCACGTGTCATGACTGATTTTTCCATGACCGGTGTTCTAAATGAGCCTGGGGCTTTCATGAAGTGGTTCCTCTGTGGTTGCTTAGTCCTTTCTCATGGTTGGTGACTCAGGGTTTCTGAAATTATTTTCTATTACCTGTTTATGCTGATCAATGATAGCTCTCAAAGCAGAGGTCATAGGCAATAAAGGGAATAGAGGTCTGTAAACAATCAGCTCAAAACCTACAACCTTTAGGCAACTTGCCCTGACTGAGCCCCACTCCATCCACTCATTCTGTCTTCTGTGTTCCGACAGAAGAGGGACAGAAGAGTATGTGAGCGCACGGGCTTGGAGCCAGACTGCAGGGGTTCTCATTCTGGCTTTCGGGAGGTTGGGCATACTCCGTGCCTCTGTGTTCTCATCTATAAAATGGGGATGATAATAGTGGTCCCTATCAGGGCGCCTGGGTGGCTCAGTTGGTTAAGCGTCTGCCTTTGGCTCAGGTCATGATCCCGGGGTCCTGGGATTAAGCCATGCATCAGGCTCCCTGCTTAGCTGAGAGCCTACTTCTTCCTCTGCTGTTGACCCTGCTTGCGTGCTCGCACTCTCTCTATATATATCAAATAAATAAAATCTTAAAAAAAATAATAGTCCTTATCCTGTAGGCCAAATGAGATGATCTGTGCCAGAAGTCCCTAGCAGCACAACAACTGGCACCCAGCTAGTACTCCCTGAAAGGCAAGGGTTATTATTATTACTCAATTCATTTAAGCGACCCTCCTGGTGTGTGGCATTGGGAGCTCATCTGTGTGTGCTGGGATGCCTGTAATAGGTTAGAGACTCTGAAAAGCTCAGATGCCCAAGTGACTATACAGTGTTTCCTACACAGGGAACCCCCAGCTAATATTGGTGATTGATGGTCTGATCCAAACCGACCTGATGCAATTCTGGGATCCTCTTGTTTGAATTTGGTTGGTCTTGATTTCCCATTTAAAAAAATAAATAAACAAAAGGAAAACAAAACAAAAAAACCCCAGAAACCCTAAGAAGTGGATATAGGTGAAATGCAATTTCTTCAGATATGTCAACATCATAGCCATGGGCTTTCCTACATGCTAAGGAAATTCTTGACTAGGAGAGCTCAGAGATCTTCGATGATCGTGATAATGACAAGAAATACATAAAAGCACTAAAAGCCATTATTCCAAAGACAAGTCTGTAGCCAAAGAGAAAATAAAATCTTGTCTTTGGTCACTTAGCTGGGATTCTTGGGAACTGAATTACTCTCCGTAAATAGAGTTTCTCGATGGTGGAAGCTTTTTCAGGTAACCACTGCAACAGTTGCTATTTTAACTATTTTGATGTCCTTCTTTCTTACTCGTGCTGCATGGTTTATCATTTTGATATAGAGACTGTATTGAAAACAGTCCCATGAATTTGTTAGGTTTTGAGTCCTCGTTGTTAATGTGTCATTGCTGTCATTTTTTTTTTTTTTTTGCTCTGCCACATAATTTTAGTGCCATTTGCCTTCGAAAGACTCAGACAACTATTCCTCTACACAACTCTTCACTTTTTACTCTCTTCTCTCACTTTTTCCTCACTGGCAGGGTGTGTCAGTCTTAGTTTTTAACTGCAGAAATGTTTCTGATTGCATTCTCCAATTTGAAAAGACTTTCCAAACGTGCCTATTTATAAATTTTATACCATGGGAAGCCAGAACCCCAAGTCTGTTAATATTCTGTGTAAAGTAAGATTAATAGGCATTGAATGAAATCATGTGTCTGGTGACAGGTTTTTTGACCATTCAAGGACTTTGAAAGATTTACTGTCCGGTTACAGGCTCTTATCTGGTAGAAGTTTGACTCTGGGCAAGATGCCATTTTATTTAGAAACTATAGTGCTTATGGTTTTCCCTTCTAGCCCTGGTATTTTCCTACTACTCCTAAGTGAAGTAGCAATTAAATTAAAGGAAAATAGTCATCTGTCCTCTATGCAGTTGATAAAAGTTTTACAAAATGGAATTTGGATTGTTTTCTTAAAAGATTTTATTTATGCATTTGAGGGAGACATAGAGTATAAGCAGGAGGAAAGGCAGAGGGAGATAGAGAAGCAGACTCCATGCTGAGCCGGGAACCCGACATGGGGCTCAGTCCCAGGACCTGAAGAAATGACCTGAGCTGAAGACAGACACTTAACCAATGAGCCACCCAAGTGCCCTGGAATTTAGACATTTTTAATAGAAAGAGAGTGAAGTGTTCTTAGATGTAATTTCATGAGCAATTTCTCATTTTCTTTACAGAGACATCATAATGAGTCTGACTGTTGGGAAACTCACAGACCATGAAGTTATAACCCTTGCCCGTCACTACCAGGTGCCCGAGGACACGAGGCCTGATATGAATGTCCTAATTGCACGGGCCCATGAACAGCTCAAGAAAAAAGCTTTTGAGAATTTTGAAAGACTCAATGCTATTTGTGTATACCAAGACCGAGAAAAGTAAGCTTTCATTTTATCAATTTCAGTAAATCATGTAAAGTTCTGCAGACCTGAGTAATGAAGGAATTTATATTTTATCCAGTAGGGCAAAAAGAACACTGAGATGTCCCACTATACCCCACTATAGACCAAATGTACTTTATTTTTTTTAAAACAAACTTCATTTTTATCACACAGAATATTAAAAAGTTGTGCACTCAAGGGTTGATATTTAATAAGGTCAGTATTGTTACTGCTTCAACAATGAAGCGAAGGGCCTACGTGGACCTGGCTTTTTTTTTAGAGAAAAACTGTGGTGATGAATTTAATGAGTACGGGCACAGTTTGGTGTCACTGTCTTGATTCCTGATAAGCACCAGCAATTTTATCCACTGGTGTTTTTGCACCATTAGTACAAACGTCCACCCAGTGGAAAATGCCTAAGTATTATTACAAAACTAGTTTTGATTTTTTTTTTTTTGCTAAAATGTCAACTTTACTCACATTGGTATCAATAAAACATGGTTATCACAAAAATCCCAGCAACATTCTTACAGAAATTGCCAAAATGATTAAAAAATTTCTTTTTTTTTTTAAGTCTGGGTTGTACACAGCACTCATTTTTTTTTTCTAAATGTACTTTAAATCATTTGGGGGAGGTATCTGGGTACTGATATTTCATCATGATGGTGAGCTTTGTTTGTTGATGGAATAGGGAAGGCCCTTGTATCTTCAAAAAGATAAGATGCCCCTTTCCATTTCCTTTTAATTGGTTTCTAGAGGCTTTCAACTGAAACATAGTAAATCCAGATGTTAGAAGGTTTAATCCTGAAATATCTTTTCTTACATTAGTTTGTGATCACCGGGATTTATAAATGTGTCTTTGCTAATACAGAACACAGGGAATTTACAAGTAAACTTTATTTAGAATTTCTTTGAAATTATTTCTTCTTGAAAATATGGAAGCTCAGCATAATCAATTTCTAGTACATTTGCCATGTTTCTATTACTCTTTATTAAATCATTTTTATAAACTGGAGCCCCATCTTAATAAGTTTTGGTATTCATCTTACCCACAGACTTGATACTCTGGGGGGGAATATTCACCAGGAGTTAGAAATTCTTACTCCTAACTCTAGCCTCTAGTTTTCCTACTATGAACCACTGATGTTTCTTTGCCCCATGACCCTTCCCATCACCCCCAGACCCGAAGTTTGTACCCAAGTGGCCAGCTTGCATCCCCTAAATATCTTTAAAGACCTATAGTTTATCTTAATGTTGAACATGATTGTTTTGCCTAATCCATAACACATAGTTGTTGAGTTTTTGTAAAGGTGGTATTTTTCCTTGAATCTTTTAAAACTTTCTGGAGCCTCCCGAGGCTGTATGGCCTGAGCTTTGCATGACCCCAGCCCTGCCTTCCACTCTGGTGGTACCCCTTGCCCAGGGTGAGAAGTGTGACCCTCCTTTACTAAAAGAACACCTCCTGGGAATGATGGGGCTCCTTGATCAGACAGCTCTGAGGTTCTTCCAGATCTGACAGGCTTCAGTTCTAGACACAAACATTCTCCCATCATCTTGTAAACTCAGTGTGCATAAAGCAGCTCTCTTTCCTTCTTACTGGTTCTGATTTTGCCTGGTGCCTGGGAACACTGGCTGAATGAGAATATTGGACAAGCATTTCTGTGCCCCTGGCAGGCTGGGGAAAATGGCTGTTGAGCTGCTCTGGAGAAACCATCTGACAAAATTGAGGTGAATGTTAAAGCCCCAACTGGGGCCTCAAGGTTACAAGGTTTGGGTCCAAGGAAAAGACTAGAAAAACACCCTCAAGTCATACAATACTTGCGTTGGAGGCTCTAGATGCCTGTCAAATTAAGAGATGTTTTCAAATATCAGAACCACTTTTGACTAGTGGTCAAGAAGGCAGATCGATTACTTAGAGCAACACTCGTGGCTGCACCCTTAAAGTGCTGTACTATCACCAATCGAGAGTCTGAATCTTGATGGAAAGGCCTTTGGAAGGACAGAATCTGGTCACTTCTGAAATGGAAAAAGTCGGTGAAAAGCAATATGACTGTTTTTCCTTACTGTGAGTTCCAGTACCAATTTTTGTACTCATTTTCATGTGCAGACTTTGAGGACACATCTGTATTTTCTTTCCTATAGCATGTAATTGTGACTCAAGAGACACAAAATATAGAAAGACCTGTTTACTTTGTTTTAATGCAGAAAAAAAGTATTACCCAGCAAATACATCAGAAGGCTGTGCAAGTCCTCCAGGTTACCTTTGACCGATGATCTTCTGGCATCCATACTCTCTGGGTAAGCAAGAGCTCCAACCCTCAGGGGGTTTGTCCTGCATATTTTTGTTTGGGGGAACTATTCCTGGTTGTACATTGACCTTTAAATATCCTTGATTTACCCTTGACTGCTTTGATTATGTTATTGATAACACATCTCCATTTAAGTGTTACAAAAGGAAAAGCTGGGCATGATTTTGAATGTTAGCCTACTATGAATTGCTATTTTATCTTTTTAATGTTAAGACACACACACACACACATATGTATACACAGGTTCCTGGGACAAAATGAAGATGTCTAACTTCATTGGTTATGAGGGTATTAGATCTAAAATTCAGGACTGGTTTTTCAAAGCAGTAGTTCCTGCTGGCTAAAGACATGCAGGAAGAGGGCCTAGTGTTATCACACAGGGCTCTGTCCTACTAGAACACCAGATGTAAAGTGTGAAGTTTGTGATGTTGCAATAGGAAAGCACAGTGAACTGCTTTCTAAAGCACTGGGCCCTCCTGTTGAACGTTTACTTTCGACTTCTGGCACCACCCTCATAGATATGCAGACTCTGGTCATCGTTTTTGGTTTCTATGACATTATCCCCAGCCCCGCCTCTGACTCACTTATCTTGGTAAGTCTGACATTTTGGACTATGTTCTAGGCATTGTCATCATTCACAGAAGACCTCACCTCAGTTGCTTTGTGAGAACTACTTTATGAGTTACAACTCATATCATCTTGCCTCACCTGAGGAGGCTGAGGTTTAGGGAGATGAGGTGTTTTGCCCAAAGTCGCCCAGTCTTCTGAGAAAAGCTGTGACTTAATCCCTGAACCTTTTAAATATCCATCCCCTGCTTCTAACCATTTTGAATTACCATTTGCAAATAGCCAATAGATAGGAACGTCTTGACAATTCTACCTCCTTCCTATTCTTTGCCATTCCCACTGTCTTCCCACTTTCTTCTCCATTCCCACTATCTTCACTCTGGTTCAGACCCACAATTCTTCTTGACTATTCAGGGCCTCCATGTTGGTCTTTCTTCCACTGGTCTCTAATTATTTAAATCCGTCTTTACAGGTCTTTACAGGTTAATGCCCTCCCAGAACAAAAATGTCATAGTGCTGCTCTTCTACTCACAAACTTTCTCTAAATCTCTTTGCTCCTTAAAGGAAGACTGAAATCATCAGTTCTGAACTCCTTCGCCACCTTCTCCATTGGGAGGCTGAGGGTTGTCAGTTGGAGCAATTGTTCTTAAGCACGAGCTGGAGTGGGGTGTCCTCATCTGAGACAAAAGGAACAGATAAAACTAAATCCTATGCAGGAGCACTAGGGTCAGAAGCATCAGAAGTGGACTCAGGAGGGCCAATCCAATTGGAGGTGTGCATTGAACTGACCTGGGGTTATTTTCTGGACTGTCAGCTCCATTTGGTTTTATTTGCTGACATCAGTGTGACGGATAATTAGGTCATCCTGGTATAAAGGACTTCAGATGAAATAGGCAGGCCTAGGAGTCTCGTTTCTTCAGTTATCACATTCCCAAAGCACATGGGCTGTTTATTTATTTAACAAGTGTAAGCAGGGAGAGGAGCAAAGAGAGGGAGAGAGAGAATCTTAAGCAGGCTCCATGCCCAGCGCAGAGCCTGATGCATGGCTCACTGTCACAACCCTGAGATCATGACCTGAGCTGAAATCAAGTTGGATGCTTAATGGACTGAGTCATCCAGGTGGTCCTCCACATGAGCTATTTAACATTTTTTAAAATGATGTATTTATTTGAGAGCAAGAGTGAGAGAATGCGCACAAGCAGGAGGGGCAGAGGGAGAGGAAAAGAAAATCTCAAGGGGGGCTCCCTGCTGAACAGAGCCCAGTGTGGACTCAATCCCGTGACCCTGAGATCATAACTTGAGCTGACACCAAGAGTCAGACGCTTAATCGACTGTGCCATCCAGGCACCCCTTGTGCAAGATTTTTGACCTGCCCAACCCTCCAATTCCTTACCCCTGAAATGATATAATACCTCCTTCCTGGAAGTTCTGAGGGTGACTTAAGATAACGTCTATAAAGTACCCAGCGCAGCACCTGGTACTAGGTGGTGATTGGGGCCTAGGAGAGAAGTTGAAGTCAGGGACCACAGACCACACACCCTGACTTAGAAATGAACTGGAAGAAACTTGTGTCCTTCTACACAGAGGAAGCCTTGTTTTCAAACATTTGGATCTGAAGGCGTTTCGCACATTAAGCGTCTCCAGTCAGGAAGCTGTGGATATTTATTAGATTATCTCTTATGGCCCCAGGGATGTGTTGTCCTGGAAAGTCCAGTGATGTGGGAGCCTGGCCTCTGGAGGACCTAGATGTTTCCTCTCTAACACCGAGGCCACCAAGTCCTCATCCTCTCCTTTTCTCAGCAGACTGTTTCGTCTTCGCCTTTACGATTTGACATGAAAGGCAGAAAGGCCATTCCATGATTCGCTTCGGAGACATCCCAGGCTCAGCGCGTGTCCGCCTCCAAGCCCCATGTAGCTTTGTGGAGGTCATCCCCCTGAGTTGCTAAGCAGGCTCTGTTCAGTCTAACTCTGCCTCTAATTGTGCAGTGACCCTGCTCCTCACTGAGGGGAAGCTTCAGACTAGTCAGATTAGAAAATGTCTCATTCCCAGTCCCTTCTCCCTCCAATATGCCCCGCCACAATGTGGGTCACATGCTTGGTGTTTTGCATCATCTCCGCAGATTCCTTTCAAAGACGCCCCTAATTCCTAATGGACCCATCAGCCTGCAGCTCACATTTAGATCTGCATTCTTATTGTTCCCCACAGACTCCGCAGGGCTTTCCAGAGCCTTGACCAGACTCTCCTTCTGCACAGCCCTCCTGTGGCACGCTGAGCCAGAGCCCCTCTGACGTCTGCCGTCTCCGGTGGGAGGCAGGCCTGGAGTTTATTGTTTTGGTTCAGTGCACGCTTTGCCCAGGGGCAGTGTTACCTGCCGTGGGATGTAGCTGGGCAGCTGTTAAGCAGCTGGATAGCCCTGCTGTGTGAACTGAAATCAGGAGATTGAAAACAGTGTGGCCAAAGAGTTGGCCGATGTCTTCCACACAGTGATTATCATGTATGTATTTTGCCTAGCGCTGCGTCTCGCTAGGAAGAGTTCCCTCTACTGCCTTTCCATTTTTCTTGGGATTTTATGAGGTCTTTTCCTTATTAGCACAACTCAAGCTAAGAGCAGGACTTCAGAATCTTTACACCTCTGGTTACCTCAGCCCCCCACCAGTTTGTGTTGTGGAAGCTGGTCTGAACTCACTGTACTTACCAGTCAAATTCCTTTCACTACTGCACAGGGCATCCGACTTAAATGTTCTAAGTGGTAGTAGTAATGGGTAATCCATCCATAGGGGGACTGACACTCCGTATTGACATAGTGCCAAGGGCCCTGGGATATTTTATAAACCCTTGAGCATATGGAAGGGAATGTTCTAGTTGAGGCTAGACACGATTCCCCACCTTGTAAGTGCGGACCCTGATGTATAAAGAGGCTCTGTCACTGAGGGACCTTGCAGAGGACCAAGATGAGTCTCTAACAGGATGGGCACTCCCTACATTGTCCCTGTCCGAGCTCCTGGGAATCGGGGCTATGTCTCATTCACCTTTGCAGCCCCAGACACTTGTCCTGTGCTAGTACACTGGGGAGTTGGGGGGCAGGTAGGGGAGAAAAACATGGGCTTGATATGCACCAGATCTGCCTCTGAGCTCTGCCAGCTCTACTGCCTCCCACCCATGTGATCCTTGTAAATGGACTCAACTCCTCTGAGCCCTCATTTTGTATTGTTAATATTTCCTAAGTATTAATAAGCAAGAAATCCTGGTTCTCAAACCATTAGGAAGTGGAGAGTATTCTGAGGTCATTCCATTCTGTGTTCTGTGTGGGATGGGGGAGTAAAGAGGTAGCCTCCTTCCCTAACTGTGGCCTTGTGAATCGGCACTTGGAACAACTGGAAATTCAAGCACAGCTCTTTCCCCAGCAGCTCTGCCCCAAGCTGGCCTTTCACAGCTGGCTCTGGGCTCCATGGAATGCCTTCGAACTGACCTCCCGAGAGAGCTGGTGCCGCATCCAGAAATATCATTAAAATGGAAAAAGTTAACGGGGCTAATGGGGCTCTCAGATCATCTTGTTATACTCTCCCCAGCCTCAGCCCCTGCGCCCCTGTCCCCCCCAGAGGCATGATTTAGACTCTGGTGATTTCACCCAACAGTACCTGGCAGTGGGGCCAAGGGACAAGGGTCAGGCAATGTGGCCGCTACTGTGGCAGTGTTTGGTGCCCCGGGAAGTGCGCAGAGAGAAGCCCCACCTCCCAGATGCTTCCTATGTTTTCCAATATAAGGTGATACATAGTTTTTAAGAAATGAAAAAAAAAATTCCAAATCCACGTGGACCAATAGAGCATCGACCTTGTGCACGCTCCATACTTGGCCGCTGTGACATGCCTCGCCAAGGTGTGTGCTGGAATGAGAACAGGAATTTAGAGGACCGGCTGTCCGGACATGACTAGAGCTCCTCACTAATAACTTGAGCCATGCCACCTGGCCAGCTCTGGGTTTGTATGACCAACTGATGCAGCGGCCTGGAGCTTGACTTTTTTTCTGAACTGTCCATTCTTTAAGAATCTCACCAGGTGTTCCAGCGTGTTCCCCTGGGTTCGCTGGGTAATGCATGGAAACCAAACACAACGGCGTGAATCAAAAGTGTGTCTTTGCTGGGACGCCTGAGTGCCTTAGTCAGTTAAGCGTCTGATTCGTGATTTTGGCTCAGGTCCTGATCTTGTGATTGCGAGATGGAGGCCCAAGTCAGGCTTTGTGCTGGGCGTGGAGCCTGCTTAAAATTCTCTCTCCCTCCCCCTCTGCTCCTGGCCCCTCCTGCCTCTCTCTCTCTCAAAAACAAACAAACAAATGTGTCTTCCCTGCCTGCCCTCCCTTCTAGCCCCAGTCATGCATCCCAGCCCATTCCCCTATGTTACAAGATGGCCTTCCGCAGCAGAGGGGGAAGCCACGTTACTCTTCAGCCACATACAGCTGCCACCACATGGTTTATACCTCCACAGATGGTGGAAATAAAGCAGAGCAGCTTTATTCCCTGTGGCAAGGAGATAAATGGCTTCTGTAGTTTTGGGGCCATTCATCATTTTTGGGAGGGGGAACACAAGCACCCATCAAATGAGACATTTGCTTCATTTCTAAGAGCTCCTACCTAGCAAGGCATTGAGAAGCGTGCTTGGGGGTCATGATTCTCGAAGGAGGAACCAGAGAAATTACCTTCCCTCCCTCTTCCTCCACAAACATGTCCCTTAGTTTGTGTAGGGAAGGAAATGGTCTTGCCCCAGTATCAAAGGGAAAGAAGAATTTATGGAGGTTTTAGGAAAACACTTTAGCACTATGAGCTGGGACTTTAAAGTAAGGAGGCTGACTTTTTAACAAGCAGAGAAACACTTAAGAGCCAGAATTAGTGCTGCCCTTTAGGGCAGTCACCCTGGAAGACTGTACGCTGATTTCAACAATGTCGCCATAGACAGTTCTTCTTTGGAATTGCCTTCACAGCCTTTTCAAGAGAATTACTTCCAGAGTGGCGAATCTTCATCCTTTGACCATGGATCAGAGTCTTAGCAAGAGCCAAATGTCATTTGGAGAGGAGCAAAGTAAGGGATTCAGGGGGAGAATCAGGAGGCTAATATTTTTGATCAGGAGCACAGCATAACCCCGAAGCAAGGAGATACATTTTCAGAGGCCTTTCCAAAATATTTTGAAAGGTTGGGTAGGATTTGGCGAACGATGACCTGTAGCCATGAGGCAGGTAGGACGCCATGACAGGTGACTGTGGGAGATGGTATCCAGTGGTAAATGTCAACACTGACCTACCCATACCTAGTCCCCTACAGCCAAGCCCTCTGCATCTCTGAACTGCCACCCCCAGGTTCCTCTGCCTCCAGCTTGGACTGTTTTTAGAACTGGAGCTCTCCTTTGTATCCTCTCTCTCTCTCTCTACCTCATCAAACAATATCATATAGTAGATTTCGTGTATGTTATATAGCAGAGGAGGGCATGACAAACCTCACCCCATCAGCAGTCTGGGGGAGGAAGCTGTGTACAGAACTTTGGAGCAGGGAGGAAGACTGCAGACTAATTCCTCACCAGCAAGCCCCAACTAGTGGCACGCCTTCCTTTCCAAGTCTGACTTGTACAACTGTACCACCTTGAAAAGCACGTTTCAAGGTCTCTCATCTGCTTTTTCTGCTTTGTAAATTTGTATTTATAGCCAACTGATACACGCTCATAGTAAAAAAAAAAAAAAAAATACTCAATTCTGAAAAGTTTATTCCAGCAAGAGTAGTTTCCAGCCATACCCTTCCCCACCTCCCAGACCCATTCACAGGAAGCAGCCTCTCTCATCCCTTGTAGCTATCTCTATCGACATTTAAATAGCAGGCATGTACTACTATTCCTGTTTCTCATTTTTGGATTCTAATACTAACTTCCTGTTACTGTGCTTGAGAATTTAACATACTATTGGTTCCCATTATTGTTCCTTCTAGATGCCTTTAGGATCTTCTCTTTGTTTCTGGTGTTCTGGAATTTTGCCAATGGTGTCTTGTATGTCTGGGCTTGTGGGCATTTAACACTTTACAGATCCTTCTGGTCTGGAGACTCTGTCCTTTGGTTCTAGGAAACTTTCTGTTAATTTGTAGTAATTTCCTCCCCTCCATTTGCATTTTTCTCTTGTGAGGACTCCTGTCATTAAGATTTTAGATATCCCAGATTTAGATCTCTTTTTTCCCCAATTTTCTATTTGTCATTATGATAGACTTACTAAGGGATTTCCTCAACATGATATTCTACCTCTTCTACTGGGTCTATTTACTACTGTCAAATTTGTTTTATTCCAAGAACACATGTTAGTCTGAATGATCCTTTTTGGTAGTCTTCTGTTCTTTTTTCATGGATATCCTTTATCACTCTTTTTTTTTAAGATTTTATTTTATTTTATTTGACAGATAGAGATCACAAGTAGGCAGAGAGGCAGGCAGAGAGAGAGAGAGGAGGAAGCAGACTCCCTGCTGAGCAGAGAGCCCGATGCAGGGCTCAATCCCAGGACCCTGGGATCATGACCCGAGCCGGAGGCAGAGGCTTTAATCCACTGAGCCACTCAGGCGCCCCTATCCTTTATCACTCTTATCTCTCCTCTTTCCTTCTGCAACGTGAACTGTATTTGTTTTTCTGATTCCTTTTTTTTTCCTGTGGCCATTTTGGCTTCTTTTTAATGTTGGAAGCTTTTGCAGGGTGGATCTTATGGATTCATGGGTTTCATTGCACAAGTCCATCTCATAGCCCTTATTTTCATGCAGTATCCCCAGAAGCTGGAATCTGGAGATTTTTCTGGGACCATTCGGAGGAGCAAGAGAAGAATCCTATCTTCTCCTGCTGGAATAGGAGGGAGGGTGGAATGAGGGAAAGCAGGTTCATTGAAGCATGGCTGTTGGTGTTCTTGAAATGGGAAAGGGGAAGAAAAGTGGCTGAGAGGCTCAAGTTCAATGTGTAATGCTCTCCTCTGCCCTCCATTATGCTTCAGCCCCACTCCTGACTGAAGCTCTTTCAGTTGAATTTCTGTAGAAGACGACAGTATAGAGGAAGTTACTTGGGGCTCCAGCTGCCATTGCTTTATTCAGGCTTTGAAACAGCCCTTGTTTTCAGTCCCACACCATGTCCCTGCCTCTGTTGGAACCTGCAGTCTGCATTCTCCACATCTTGGGAGTTTTGTGGGCTACACTGGCTAATCTCTAAGTGGCCCCTGCCTCTGGACATTTAGAGTTTAGCTTCCCTTCCTCAGTTCTGCCAAGTCAGTTACAAGCTCTGTGTTGGCTTTTCATTGTGCAAGAGATTCTGAAGATTCTTGTCCAATGTTGTCTTTTTTCCAGCTACCATTGTCATTGTGGGCTATTACTTATTTTTATTCCTTCATTATCATCTTGGTGAGATTTTTTTGGGAAAGGGAGTTAAATATATTTGTGATCAATCCATCATGATTAACTGCAACTCTGTCCACTTCCCAAGAGTGAAGAATTCTTCCAAGAAGGATTGGCTACTTTTATCCCTTTTAATTGAAAGATTCTTTGTTCTTTTCTCCTTTGCTCCTTTTGCAGGGATTTCCATATCCACTGAGATCCTCTAAGACAAAACTGAAAAGAAAAACTTGGAGAATTACACATCAGCTCAACTCTTCCTTGAAGCCTCACTCTGGGTCTTTGGAAAGATCAAATCTTTCAAACATTTTTCCTCAGAAAAAAAATTTTTTTCTTAAGATTTTATTTGAGAGAGAGAAAGAGGGTGAGAGAGTGCAAGAACAAGCCAGAGGGAGAGTGGGGAGAGAATCTGAAGCAGACTTTCACTGAGCACAGAGCCTGGCAAGGGGCTTGATCCTTCAACCACAAGATCATGACCTGAACCGGAACCAAGAGTGAGCCACTTAACTGACTGAGCCACCCAGGTGCCCCTTTCCTCAGAGAAATTTTATACTTCATTTCTAAGCTGTGTACTCTTCCATTTACAGCGTTTGTTCCTTCCCGAATATCATTTGAGTCAGGAATATCCTTTCCAAATAGTCTTCGAAATGGGTAAATGTTTAGATGGGTTGAGTCTAACATATCACGAGTTGGGCAGGGGAGAAGGCCAGGGGCCCAGGGGTAACAGGTAGGCATGGTATAAGCCTTATTGGTAACAAGGTATGATAATAGGAGTTCCAGTGGTGATTCCAGAAATTTTTCTGTAAGTTTTATGTGCCATCGTGCAGGGAAAATGCTGATTTAGGCAGGGGGACTCGGTTAGGCAAGAGGAACTTCAGGAAGGCCTTTCTGAAGAAGCAACGTTTGAGTGGAGACTTTCCAGGCAAAAGGACTAGAGGGTGCAAATGCCTTGCACTTCTAGGAGCAATCTTGGCATGCTCAGAGAACAGCAAGAAGGCTAGTACACCTGGAATGTTGCAAACAGAGAGTTTTCAGATGAGACTGGAGGAGTCAGCAGTGACCAGGTTACTCAGGGTTTTTTCAATCCTGATAAGGAGTTCAGCTTATGTTCTTGTGGATTGGGAAGCCACTGGAGAGTTCCAAGCAAGGAAGTTATTGATCTGGTTTGTGTTTTAGAAAGCTCATTTGGGTGGAGGGTGGGTCTGCAGCAAAGGTCAGAGTAGAAGCAGTAAGACCAAACTACAAAGCTGTCATTGTAACCTGGGTGAGAGTTGATGGTGGCTTGAAATTAGTGAGCAGTAGAGGAGGTGGAGAAAAGAGATTGGTGATCTGCTATGGTGGTAGAACCCACAGGACTGGAGAGTGCATTGTATACAGGGACTGAGTCTGATGTGACCCTACGTCTGTTTAGTAGTCTTTTGACTGGCTCCCAAATTACTGGGATTATTATACTTCTGAATTCAGAATTGAATTCTGAAACTTCTAGAATTAAATAAGTGTCTCCTATAATTGTTGTAATGGGAATTTACTGACAATTACATTCTGTACTGTAGGAACAGATAGAGAAACTTGGTTCATTGGTGATCTCATCCAGTCTCCTGGTCTGGTGGCTTTCAATATCATCTATGTGTTAGTGGCTCCCACATTACTATCTTCAAGTCCAACCTCTTCCTTGAATTTCAGACTCCTATGTCCAGCTGCCCCCTTCCCATCAAAATGTAACATATCCAAACAAAACTCTTCATTTTGTTTACCCCTAACCTGTAGCCCCTACAGTCCTTCCTATCTCAGTTAAGACAGCTGTATTTTTCCAGTTGGTCAAGCAAAACCCTTGGAGTTGTTCTGAGTCCGTGTATTCTCTCTGTCTCTATCTGTCTGTCTCTCTGACTCTGTACAATCCTTCAGGAACCCTACACTCAAAATATATTGAGAAGTGGGGCACCTGGGTGGCTCATTCAGTTGAGCATCTGACTCTTGGTTTTGGCACAGGTCATGATCTCTAGGTTATGAGCTCAAGCCCCATGTTGGGCTCTGCACTTTGCATGGAGTCTGCTTGAGATTCTCTCTCTCCTTCACCCTCTGTCCCAACCCCCTCCCCCGCTTGCTCTCTCTCTAAAACAAACAAATCTTTGAAAATATCTTTCAGAATTGACTACTCCTCAGTGCCCTCCACTGCCCCCACTGCCATCTAGGTCGCCATTATGCCTACTCTGGTCATTGCAGAAGACAGCTAACTACCCTCACCACTTTGGCCCTGCTTCTGCTTTCTCTTCTCAATATATCCATGAGAGTGATCTTTAGAAGATATAACTGAGATCCCATAACTGCTCTGTGTACAATATGCTCCAGTGGCTCTTAGTTTTCCTTTGTATGAAAGTCAAAGGCCCTACGTGACCTCATTCTCTGACCTCAGCTCCTACTCAGAGTATTAGGGAATACTTGCCTTCAAGACTCCATGCTAGAGGAAAGTTTCTTACAAAACATCTCTAATTGATTGAGTTTTAGTTCTTCTCCCAAAACACACACAAATAAAAGACATAATGGTCCAGCATTGTGGCTACAAATATTTCCATAAACAGAGCATGTCCTTTCAAGGAGTTCAAATGACAAGCGAGCCAAAATCCAGAGGATAAACAGTGGTAGGGGGCAGCATATTGGAGTTGTATCCCAGAATCCTCAGCCAAAGAAAATGTACACAAAAGAAGAACCGAATTCTCTTTCTCCTCTTCTGATCACTCTGTTTATTCTACTTTGTTTAGATTGACCAGTCTATGTGACTTCATCTTGTAACACTTAACTTATTACTGCTAATTTGTATTAGTTTATAAATATGAGCTATTATTTTCTTTACTCCTGTGGGGTGGGGAGGCTTTTGACTATTTATGAGTATGTTATTTTCCCAAGTTTATTATCACCAGGTTTTCTTTTAAGTAATTATCCCCTGTTCATTCTTGCCACAGTATCTTGTACACCTCACTTGCCAGTTGGAAGGGGACTGTTGAGTTGGAGGTCCTGAGCCGGGCAGGAACCCTGGCAGGGTGCTTGGAACAACACCTTCATCTTGTCCTTCAAAAAATGGTCTGACATGACCAATATATGTTTAGCTTTCAAAATTGACAGAGTGTGGTGAAATTAAGACTAGGTGGCATTGAGAAGAATTTCACTTTGTGTTTAGGTCATTCCAACAATTGTGTTTGAAATTACTGGGTCTTAATGGCCAAAACTCTATTATGGTTAAGGTTAAATTTATGCCAGTGTTTTCTTTTAAGTGAAACATGGGCTTAGTATTTTTTCTTATAAATTTAAAACATTTCAGATACAGAGAGCTCTAAAGCAAAAAGCAAAAATTAGTCTCTCTTCCCAGAGATAGCTGTTTTAGTACTTCAGTGTATTGTTGCTAGAATTTTTCTATGCCTTTCTTTTTTTCTTTTTTTTTAAGTGGGCTCCACATCCAGCATGGAGCCCAACACGGGGCTTGATCTCATGACCCTGAGACCAAGATCAGAGCTTAGATGAAGAGTCGTCGGATGTTTAACTGACTGAGCCACCCACGTGCCCCTGTGCCTTTTTATATAAATATATACTTCAAGTGAGATCATATTTCTACATACTATTTTGTAACCTCCTTTCAGCTCAACAATATATCCTGAACATTTTTTCCTAGACCGCATACGTGGATCTAAATAACACCCCCCCCTTTTTTTTCTTTTAGGGGTGGGGAGGGGCAGAGGGGGAGCAAGAGAGAGAAACTTAAGCAGGCTCCAACCCCCAGGGCAGAGCCCAATGCAGGGCTCGATCTCACAGCTCTGAGATCACAATCTGAGCTGAAATCAAGAGTCGGACACTTAACCGACTGAGCCACCCAGGCACCCCTAAATAACCCCTTTTAATGGCTACATCATAATAAATGATAAAGATACCTTTTATTTTTCCTAAAAGTATCTTAGTAGATGCATTGAATCTAGGCTCCCCTTAAAAATTTAGAAAAGCATGCAATTTAAGAAACACAAGGTGGTTTTGTTTCACTGACCTGTAGTACCAACCATATTAAATTAAGAGGACCTGCAAATACTCTGAACAAAATGGTCTCAGTTACTGAATAATAAGCTCATTTGTTTCTATGGCAACTGCAGCAGATCTTTACTGAGCACCTACTAAGTCCCAGCATGACTCCAGGTGCTGGGGACACTGGTGAATTAGCTGTGTGGGATCTCTGCTCACAAAGTTCAAAAAACTAGTAAGAAATGAGAAAAATACCAGGTATTAAAACCTAACCTGACAATATGTTTTCCTGGATAGCATTTAAGTTGACATTTTGGTCCTGGGCTCTGTAAATTGAGTCAAATTATATATTATAATTATATTTTCAGGTTTGAAGACAGTAACGAACAAATAAATTATGAGTCACTTTTCTGCACCCTGAACTGGAGAATGAATCCAGTGCCCAAATTGGAAGCACCGTCGTACTTGAAAGAGGTAAAATTAACACCGGTTTTAAAAACCAGCTGTGGCTACCTCCATTGCATTTTTAATATCCTTTATCTTAAAAATTATTTTTCAGCATAAAACATTAACACCAGGGCTTTTGGAAAAAGCACTGATGTATTTCTGGGCATTTGTGTTAAAGGCTAATTCACTTTCCATGCTGAGCGAACATCTGCTCTATAAGAACATGACTTTTCTTCTGCAGCTGAATTTTTTTTAACCTCAGTCGCATCCAATTATATGGAAAATAGGGTAATAGGTTACAGTTATAAATAGATATAAACACTGTTATCAAGGGATTCTGCTAACATCATCATGAGCCACGAGAACAAATCTCAAATGGTACATATGTCAAGAATCCCCAGAATGTCTGTGGCTGTGCATACAGGTTTGCCTTGGGTGAAGCAGTATAGGATGAGGTGGCGGGGCGGGGGGGTTGCTGGGGGTGCATTTCACAGTGGAGCCAAATTTAAAATAAAAATTCAGTAGAAAAATGCTTGGTTAGGGAAAACAAAGTTCATGTGATCGGGTGGTGCTCTCAACATTGTGGAATTGTCTGAATTCTCTGAGAGCTCTTTGGACCAATTGTCTTTGAGGAGTGGGTGGGTGGATGGCCGTTTGTTTATATTTTAACATGCTCCAGAAATTGATTTTCTTGGGAAAGTCCCTTGATAAAGCAAATGTCATGTGATTACTCCCAGAAAAGAGGCATTTATCCCTCCCGGTCTCCGCTGACCAACTCATTCTGGCCTGAACTGGTCTAATGCCCCTGGGGAGTTCCCTCAGGCATGCGACTCTTCTGGAGTGGCAGGCGGCCTTAGAACTTCCAGATGGTTGGGAGACAGTGGCGGCCTTTGGAGTCCAACACAACTCCGGTTGAATTCTGCTGCACCACTTACTTAGCTGAGTGACTTCGGGTCACATAACTCGCTCATTTCTAAGTTTAATTCTCAGACAAATCGTGACTAAGTAGGCACTCTCAGCAGGTTCTGTGCTCCATGCTGGGGGTCCAGAGATGAAGGTCATGATTGCTACCTTTTGGTCAGGGGGAGGGGCACCTGATGATGGTGGAATCAATACACTCGTGATTAGGAGTGTAGCGTGATACAGCCTGAAGAGGATGAAATGGGAAGAGGAGGAAGCTGTTGAGGGCAGGGGCAGAGGAGTCGGGAGACAGGAAGTCTCCTCAGGGGAGGCTGGGCTTGAAATTTCACTGACAAATAGGAAGAGTCAGCCAGGGAGGGAAGTGGCATGGTAGGGAAAAGACATTCCCAACTGAGGCTCTGGGAGAGGGGGGACAGCATGGAGCTTGTGCAGAACCAGAAGGAATTGGTGTGGCTGGAATGAAGGCACAAAGGGAGGAGTGGAAAAGGCTGAGGCTGGGGAGGCCAGCAAGGGAGAGCTTTGAATATTGTCCTACAAGGTCTAGAGACCATGGACAGATTTCAAGGAAGAGAGTGACGTGATCAGCTTGCTCTAGTTGGATGGTGGGTACTTCGGAGAGGGGCTGTGGACACAGGTAGACCCACTGGGAGGCTCTTGATGTCCCGTTGTCACCATAACAACTATAGACACTTACCATGTGCTAAAACATTACCCTAAGGCCTGAAAATCTATCAACTGGTTTAACCCTCATAGCAACCCTACGAGGTAGGTACGTTCAGGGTCCCCATTTTAGAGATGAGGAAGGTAAAGAAATGGCAAGCATGTGGTAGATTCAAGAATTAGAACTCAGGTCTTTTTCCTGAATGAAGAATAAAATAGAAAAACAAAGAATAAAAAAGAAAAACTTTTCTTTTTTAATGTAATCATTATTGAAGATACTGGATTTAATTAACTAAAATCTGAGATACCATCACAAAAGCAAATCGGTACAGTCATTTGGTAACCTTATTAATTCTCATTCATGCAAATATTTAATGTTGTATGTACAAAGAAAAATCATAGATGGAGTTTTTATTCTCACTTTCTCACTCAGTGTTAGAGTACTCTGTATCGTGTATCATCCAAATATTTGTCCCATTAGGATTTTTCTCCAGTCCCCCCGCCTCCTGCTCTGAGTCCTGGGCAGTTGACGCTTATGGGCTGCATCAATGGGTCCCCCAGTGCCCTGGCCCCCAATTGGGTTGGCCAGTGCAATGTACCAGCAAGAGAGGGGAGGGTGGGAGGAGAGGGAAATCCTTTCTGTCCCTGCCAGTTCCCATGGATTGACTGCCTCCTCCGTACAGCTCCCTACCACTCCAGGCTCCAGTAACCACCATCTCTTGCCCCTTCCGGTGGTGACACTGGCTCCCTGTTGCCATAGTCCTCGAGGGACTGGAGGATCCCCTGTTGGTTTTCCTAAATGCTTCCCACAACTTCATAAATAGTCACTTTATTAAATTCCTTTCAACTTACACGATTTGCTCATGTCCTCTGCTTCCTGTGGCACCCTGAATGATGCACACACTTCTTGCTAGATGGTGGCTGCCTTTGTTGTACTTTTCCTTAGTTCCTCCTTCCCTCCTTTTCTGTTTTGCCCAATCCACCACCCAAATGTTCATCTGTATGTTGGGGGCTTCATCACTAATTGTACAAAATATGATTGTACCACATGCATTTATTGGTGGTGTGTTTCTCTTACTTAATGCTACATCATAGGCAATCTCTCTAGTTTAATATGTATAGACCTGAGCCATTCTTGAATAGCTAGCTATAATATGGATATAGAATAATTCATTCATCCATTTTTCTGTTGATAGACATTCAAGTTGTTTTTACACTTTTGCCTCTGAAAGCGTGGTAGCTTATTACTTTAATTTTTATTTTCCTGATGACTGAATTTGAATGAAATTTAATGACCTTTGGGTATAACAACCCACAGTTAGACTTTTTTCATAACAACCCAGCATGCACAGATACAGCAGAACCAAAGTTTTGTGAAATACTATTCTGACTACATGTGGCGCAATGCCATCTTGTCTTTCTTCCTCTGTACCTTTCTTCCCTCTTTTCCTTTTCTTCTCTCCCCTCCCCCACACCGCTTCTTTCTCTCTTTTGAATGTTGTTTGTGAACCATTAAATTGATTTAAGGGCCCACAGAAGGCTCACCACCCACACTAGAAGAGGAGCCACCCCATGGGAAGGCCCAAGATTCCCTCTCCCCTTAGCCACCCCTCCCCCATTTTATCCCTTGCATACTCTGTGACTGGGACATGACCCTGAGTTCAAATCCTCAGCTCTGTGATTGACTAATTGGGTGACTTTGTGCAAGTCACTCAACCTTTCAGGTTTCCTCCCCTCAACAATGGAGATAAGAGTAGTACTTCTGGGGTACCTGGGTGGCACAGACGATTAAACTTCTGACTCCTGGTTTCAGATCAGGTTGTGATCTAGGCTTATGGGATTGAGCCCCAGTCAGGCTTCCTGCTCAGTGTTGAGTGGGCTTAGGAGTCTCTCTTCCTCTCTCCCCACTCCCACACTCTTGTGTGTGTGTGTGTGTGTGTGTGTGTGTGTGTGTGTGTGTGTGGTGGGGGGATGGTTCGTGCATATGTGCACGCTCTCTCTGAAAGAAAGACAGAAAGAAGTAAGAGGGGAAGGGAAGGGAAGGGAAAGGAAAGGAAAGGAAAGGAAAGAAAGAAAGAAAGAAAGAAAGAGAAAGAAAGAAAGAAAGAGAGAAAGAATAGAACTTCCATCTGGGTGGTTGTGAGGATTGAGTTGATACGCGTAAGACACTTATCACCACATTTGTCTAGCAATAAGGGTTTAAATGTTAGCTATTATTATCGTTTGTGAAATGGGGAGGTCTTACTTCCTCGGGTGAGGGTGCTGGGCCTTGAGCAGTCACCTTCCAAGGCTAAGAGCAGCAATTCTGTCTTTAAAGGTAGGAGAACAGTGAGGGAACAGGAACGTAGCATCAGAGAAAGGGCCCGTGCTTCAACAGTGGGCTCTTCCAGTTGTTACTCATATACAGTGAGAACTTTACTCTTTGGGTCTCTTCTCATCTCGACTGAGCAAGCCTAGAAGCAGTCCAGTCTGTGGGAGACATTTGGAAGGGGCCATTTCTTTCCTGCCGGTTTAAGAAAGACAGGAACATAGGTATAAAATGGTACCAATTTAACTTAATAATGAGAACGTAACTAGATCCCAAAGTCTACAGCACTCTGGTATGCCTAAGCTTGTTATTGTTTCATAAAGAAGATATAAGATAGCTTGGGAATGTTACCAGCGAGTCTATAATCTCATGTGAAAATATTCAGTGGGAATGGGTTGAGCACGCTGTTGCATAGTTGATAGAGCACAATCAGTAGTGAAAAGTACAGTCTCTCCTGAACCATGTAAGTGTGCTTAAATGTTCCTGTCCGATGATGCCTGGAGACACTTGGGTTAGAGCCCACTGCACAGTTTGGGTTCTCCAGGAAGCAGGTGGAGTTTAATGTGCGAAAGGTTCATTTGGGAGTGTTCTTGGGATCAATACCTGTGGAAGGGAGAGGAAGGACACAGGAGTGGGTGGAGGGAGACATTGACCCAGCCCACAGAGTTCTGGAGCTAGAATGGCCTTTTAGAGCTGTCCTGAGATGGGCCCCAATGGCTTGGCCTTTATCCCTGTGCTTGCTTTAGGAAGGGGGTTGACCTTGTGTAATGTGACACTTTGCAGCCAAGACAGCTCTATAGCCGAGGCCATCCCTGAAGGGGGACTCTCGGCAGCTGGGGCCACCAAGTCCTTCCTCAAGGGGATCCTGGGTGGTACACCCTAGCTCGGCAACCAATCGTTCTTGAAGCTCTTGTTTTCAGTTTTTATTAAAAATAATTAGCGTACAGTATTATATTAGTTTCAAGTGATTTTTGCACATTGCACAATGGTCACCCAGTTAGCTACCATCTATCTGTCACCGTACAATGTTATTAACTATATTCCCTCTGCTGTACATTACTTCCCTGTCTTAGTTATTTTATAACTGGAAGATTGTATCTCTTAATTCCTTTTGCCTATTTCATCCATTCTCCCCCGCCTTACCCCCTCCCATTCGGCGACCATCAATCTGTTCTCTGTAGCTATGAGTCTGTTTCTGTTTTGTTTGTTTGGTTGGTTTTTTAAAATTCTACATATAAAAGAAATCGCAACAGTACTTGTCTTTTTCTGTCTGATGTATTTCATTTAGCATAATGCCCTTGGGGTCCATCTATGATGTTGAAATGGCAGGATTTCCTTCCTTTTTTATGGCTGAATAATATTCTCTTTTACATATATCCTGCAGGTTTTTTTTTTTTAATCTGTTCATCAACTGATGGACACTTAGGCTGATTCCATATCATGGGTATTTTATTTTATTTATTTTTTATTTTTTAAAGATTTTCATTTATTGAGAGAGAAAGCACAAGCAGGGGGAGCAGCAGGCAGAAGGAGACGCAGACTCCCCGCTGAACAGGGAGCCCAACACAGGGCTCAATCCCAGGACCCTGGGATCATGACCTAAGCAGAAGGCAGACACTTAACCAACTAAGCCACCCAGATGCCCCCGTATCATGGCTATTTTATTTTTAATATATTTATTCATTTGAGAGACAGAGCACAGGCAGACAGAGAGGGAGAAACAGACTCCCCACAGAGCTGGGAGCACGAAGTGGGGCTCCATCCCAGGACCTGGATTGTGACCTGAGCTGAAGGCAGATGCTTACCCATCTGAGCCACCCAGGCCCCCCGTGGCTATTTTAAATAATGCTGCAGTGAACATAGGGGTCATATGTCTTTTTAAATTCCTGTTTTCATTTTCTTCCAATAAGTACCTACTAGTGAAATTGCTGGATCGTAGGGTAGTTCTATTTCTAATTTTTTGAGGAACCTCTATACTGTTTTCCACAGTGACTATACCAATTTCCATTCCCACCAAGAGTGCATTTTCTCCATGTTCTCACCAATACTGTTATTTCTTACCTTTGTTATAAAAGCCATTCTGACAGGTGACAGCTGATCTCTCATTGTGATTTGGATTTGCATTTCCCTGATGGTTAGTGATGTCGAGTATCTTTCTGTGTACCTGTTGGCCATCTGGTGTCTTCTTGGGAAAACTGTTTATTCAGGTCTTCTGCCTATTTTTAAAATCATATTGTTTGGTTTTTTGATACTGCATTTTATGAGTTCTTTATGTATTTAGGACGTTAACGCCCCCTCAGGTACATCATTTGCAAATGTCTTCTCCCCGTTAGGTAGGTTGCCTTTTCATTGATGGTTTTCTTTGCCATGGGGAAATGTTTTAGTTTGATGTTGTCCCACTTGTTTATGTTTGCTTTTACTGTCCTTGAAGCCTTTGCTGATTGTTCTTGGCATCAACTGGGAGCCTGGCAACAGCACAGCCCCATCCCCAACCCTACCCCCCTATCACTGCCTTATCTTTTGCCTGTGGTGGGGAGTTGTCAGGAGAGCAATTAATCCTGGAAGAGGTCAAGGAGGAGCCAGACCAGCTGTGGAGGCCTGTGGGGGCCCAGTTGGGCACAGAACCTCTCGCTTAGAGCTCTGGGGATTGCCAACATTTGGGGAGGTGGTCGCCACCAAAAAGTCACATGTGGGACTTTAGGACGAGATCCCCCAGGTCGTGAACATGACCCAGCCCTGAGGGTGACGTGAGAGATTCGAGTTCTGTTGAGAGCAAGGGATGGCATATCCATGTTAATGGACAGGACAGATGGTTGAAGTAGAGATTTAGGCTGTCTTCCCAGGCTAACCTGATTACCTGCAACGTATGGGGTGATCAGGGAGGGACTGGAAAAGAGGAACAGGACTGGTGGCTTCAGCCAACCAGGGGCTGAGTAGGAGGTTGGTCTGGTATACCAGACATGGGACTGGAAAAGCAGGACATCTCTCCAAAACAGGGAGCACAGTGATGGGGATCCCTGAAGTTAGCACTATTCAGCAATGAGACGAAGCCAGTCTGTAGGCTTGAACTAAGCCTTCAGTGCCCCACCCAGAGGACAGAGCTGGCTAAGTCCCTTTACCAGTGAGGTTCCAGTAGGAAATGTACATACACAGCACACTCAAAGGAGTCAGGGATACGGACTGAATGAAGGGAATGTTGCCAGAGGAGTGGCTGGGGTTACAGGAACCCGATCAGGCACTAGCAAGAGCAGGAAACCATTACCATCCGTAGGTCTGAAGAAGCAGAGCGGGGCCAGTGGTAGTGGAGCCCAGTGGAGGAGTGGGAGCAGTGGCAGCAGGTAGTCGCAGGTAGCCACCGCCAAACCATAGCCAGGCGGGGAGGGAGCAGAGGGAGGGGAAGTGGAATCAATAGCCTGATCTCTTGCTGCTTCCCACTGTCTGGACCCACTGAGCAGCCAGGAAATAAGGAAGCTCAGTGAGTGATGCAGTCCACAGAGGGTGGTCTCCCAGGGATGTGAGCTGGGAAGAGGGAAGAGGGCAGAAAATGGATCTTCTGGGGGCCAGTAGAGAATGACCCAGCATAGTCCATTGCCAGAATAAAAACTCGGGCTCAGGCAAACAGACCTCACAACCAGGGTATGAGGTCAAGTCCAGATAACAGCTCCCGGTGCTTGGTCCACTGGATGTCAGGACTGGTCCCCCGGACTCAGGTGGGGCTCCCCTGCATGTGATGGCTAGGTGGTCTCAGCTAATAGGGCTGGGGTCTAAGAACAAACCAGTGAAATTTACAAAGAGGACTGTGGTCCATAGCTCATCTAGCTTTGATTAATCCTTTGGTGAGCAGTTTCCCTACATGGCTGGGCATAAGCTGACTGTCATCCACCATCTGACTTTTGACTGTGGCCTGTAGCCTTAATTCTCAGGAGCTCCCTTGGCTGGGCCTGTGCCTGCCTCCCACAGTGGCCCATGGTGAGCCACCGGGGCTGTAACTGACCTCCCACTCCCTTGTGTGACGATCTACGGTTCCAGCATGTTGCCATGGCGCTGTCAAGGCCTGGAGACCCCATTTCCATTCTGTTGTGCTTGCTCACAGATGGTGGCTGTTAAACTGGCAGAATAGGGCCCGCGGTTTAGGGCCTATCTGGTTAATCTCCGAAGCCACGTTTTAAAAAATAACACTAAATTGGTTCTCGTATAAACTTTATAACTTGCACTGTGTGACTGGCGTCTTATCTTTTGACATTTCTGAGAAAAATTGGATGTGGCTTCATTTTATGAGCACTGTAACTGCCAGACCATTAGCCATGCACTCTGTAGCCCTCTCTTGCCTCAAAGGGTGACATATGGCCTTGGCATGGGGAGCAGGGGGCTGCTCGGGTGCACCTTGGGATACGTCATTGGACACCCTACTTGGGGAAGATCTTCTTTTCGTATTTAGAGCATGGACTATCCTGTGACGTTTTATTGTCCCAATCCTGTGAAAATTAAGTATTCTTCCCAATTTGTAGACAGGAAGCTGGGACTCAAAGGCATTCCTAAAGGTAAAGATTATATAGTTAGGGGCTATTGCCAGCTCTAATAAATAAGCAGTTATTTCTAAGAGTTGAGGTTGAATTTAGCAGTTGAAATTAAAGACTATTAGTCATTCTGATTAGATTTTTAAAGTAGCTGATAAACACAGACCAGTTACGTAACACAAAACTGTGACCTAGTAGGGAACGGATTCTGCCAGAATCCACTTTGATTCAAATTACGGGACGAGGTCATCTTGAATCATATGCAGAAGCCTACCACTAGAGCTCAGCAAAAATTCCTGTCCTCTTGGAAGCTTTATTTACCCTGGAAGGCAGGCAGCTTCAAGGAAAGGTTTCTTGTTTAAAGGCCACACCTGTGTTTTAGCTACACTCACACAGATGACAGCTCCGTTGAAGCTTTGTCTAGGGCAGTGGGAAGTGACTGGGATATTATAGTAAAGACAAAAATGCTTAGGCATATAAGCAAATCTCCAGGGTTTCTTTTTTTGTTTTGTTTTGTTTTGTGTGCGTTTTTTTTTTTTTTAAATCAATGAGCTTTTCCTTATGACATCTCAATGTTCTTGATTATCTCAACAAGTATTTGCAAAATTTCTTCCTCCAATTAATTTCCCTTTGATTCATGGAAATTTTAATTGTTTCTACAACTTTGTCAATTGAATTACTTCTGAGGTCACATCAACCTATTAGAAGGCAGTAAATCCAAAAAAACCACAGTTTCAGTTCTATACACCCTACTGGACTTGTCTACAAATTCATAGATGTTTCCTGTAGAGACGTCTTTTTTTTTTTTTTTTTTTTTTTGAGCATGGGGAGGGGAATAACAGTGAAATCACTAACATGATTCCATCAGCCTTACATTTAGGAGGAATAAAAATAACCTTGTTTCAGTGAAGCGTGGAATTTAATTGGCTCCCAATCTTTTCCCCCTCATGCATCTGGTGGCCAGTACTACAGTAGAAAATTTTAAACTGGAAGGAGACATAATCCAATTAAATTTCCTTTTAAAAATGTCAAAGCAAATAAATCCAGAGCCCATGAGCTCACACACAGCTTTGCTATTCTCACTGGGCAGCTGCTGTTCACTAGGTTCCCAGCCAGTGTGCCATCTTTGCTTCAGTATTGTATGATTTTACAGATCAGCAGCTACATTTTTTTTCACCGTTGATGAACAAGTAATTTATTGCCAACTTCTTTGACATGGTCCGTAGCTTTAGTCAAAGCCAGCGTGGAAGATGCCGTGGGGCCCCCTTGCAGACAATGATTCCCAGCCATTTTGGAGTCATGACTGTGCATCATTGTTGAATTCTGCTCTGCATCTCATAGTCCTTCCTCCTTCCAGAAAATCTTCCTTTGGAGGAAATTGAATTTAGTTTTGCGCTTGGGGCGCCATCTCTTGAGTTACCTGAAGTCACATTGGAGACTCTGGATCCACCCACCAGTTTGTCAGGAAGTTGCTGTGTTCTGAGCTGTGCTGTGACTTTCCTAGACATTTTGTTAATTCTGGTAGACACAGAATCACACGGTGTCTTTGTTTGACTTCCTCAAGAAGCTGACATGGAGATAAGGATTCGAGTATATATAGGGTGTGAGGAGGATGGAAGGAAGACTGTTAAGGGAGCAGGGAATGAAGAGTAGAAGGGAAGGAGCTACCACAGGGTTTAGCCTCAAACCAGTAACACATTTTGGTGACTGGAGCTTAATGTCTCTGGGAAACTCAGGGATCCAGTGACCTACATGGACTCAGCATTTTCCAACCCAAAGCGCAAGGGAGGTGCACTATTCATCCATCAGCTCCTGTCAGTCATGGGTAAGAGCTGCTCCTGACGAGGGGGGAAAAGAATGAGTTCCCGGGGAACTTGTGGCATGTCACAGGGGCAGCCAAAGTAGGCCTCAGAGGCCAAAGAAAAGTTTTCAGGCAGAGGAACACGAGTGCTGAAAGTTGGACCAGTGAGGGCCAAAGTGGAAAGAATGAGAAGCTCAGTGCCTGCTGTGCACAGATATTTAAGATGGCGGATATTCACAGTCAGGAGGCTGTTTTACAGAAACTCCAGCAGCTCATCCTCATCCGGAAGGGGAAGGATCGGCAGCTGTGGAGGGCTCTCCTGTTGTAGAATTACCACAGTTATTTCCACTCTCAATGTACGTGTGCTGCAGAGAATACAATCTGACCTGCACTTTTCTTCTCGTTTTGTGGTGTAGCATGAATAAAAGGTCAGTGAACACAAGGACTATTTTTATTCACTGCCCAGATTGTCATAAATAATATGTAATGCAGAATATTTGTGGATTTATTAGAACAGTTAAGCAGTGGGAGTGTGGGGTTTCTCATGCCACCAAAGACCTCTTTATTTAGTGGGGAGTTTGCCCATGTGACTTCTTTAGATGGACCCAATTATAGGCAAGACTATGAAGAAGATACTTTCCCCCTCTACTTTATCATTGCCTCCCCTCTGCTGAGTTGCTTAAATCCTATCTTCTGTTTTCCCACCCTCTTTTGGATCTCAATTTAATTTCTGTTCATCCATTTAAACTATTACCCGTGAAAATCTCCCTAAAATTGGGGGTTGGCTACAATTCTGGTTCCAATTCCGATATGTGGGGTTTTTTTTTCCACATACCAAACAATTCTTGACACCAGCTAAGGGTCCTACAATTCAACTCAGTTCTAACTTGATCCATTCAGAGACAACATCAGATCCCACAGGGTATAAGGGCTCAGTCCCACAGGACTGCCCCTTCCCCCTGCCCCCTTCAGACACCAGTTTATCACCTGTGCTTCTGGTCCACTGGCTGTAGATGAGAGGTTTCCATGACCCTTCTCTGGGTTCAATGAATTTGCCACAGCAGCTCACAGAACTCAGAGAAATATTTTACTTCCTATATCACCGGTTTATTATAAAAAGATGGAACTCAGAACAGCCCGGGTGGTAGAGGTGCATAGGGGGAGGTAAGGGGAATGAGTGGGGAGTTTCCAACCTCTGTGCACATGCCACATTCCCGAAATCTCCACATGTTCCTGCCAACCCAGAAGCTCTCCAGTTCTTCACCCTTTGGGTTTTTATGGAGGCTTATTACAAAGGCACGATTGATTAAATCATTGACCATTGGTGATTGAATTCAACCTCTAGCTCTATCCCTGGAGGTCAGGGGGATGAGACTGAAAGTTCCAGCCCTCCACTTACAAAGTCTGTTACCCTAGCAACCAGCCCCCATCCCTTGGTACTTTTCAAAAATGTCTCATTAACATCACATAAGGCACCTTATCCCTCTCATCACCTTGAAAATTTCAAGGGTTTTAGGAGCTCTGTGCCAGAAACAGGGACAAAGACCAAATATATATATCTTATTAAGAATCACAATAGCGTATTGGCAGTATATGGGTTCCGGGTTCCTCAACCCCTGCAAACATGCCTGTGGCATTTATCAGGTATTGGGGCAGAAGAAGTCCCTCCCACATGGATCCTAGAGATTAGTGACAAAGGGAAGTCAAATCCAGGGAAGTGGTATTGATTCTAGAGAGAGAGCATAATGGGACTGGAGCATCAAGAAAGCATTGCATGAGCCATGGGATTTAAAGTGATCAAGATGTAAAGAAATGGACTGTTGTGGTCTTTTCATCTCAGATCATCCTTCATCTCAAACCTCAAGATATTTACTTGTGTTTCATTTTGTCCAAGTCTGGCTTATTGCTAACAAATTTAATTCTCCTCTCCAAAGTCTTGAGTTGCCTTTATTCCAATGTGGGTCCCTCAGTTTCTTTCTCTTTTATTGTTAGACGTCAAATCATGATTCCTTCCTCAAAAACAAGACACTTATGCTGCCTAATGAAGAGGCTCTGAGGGAAGGACCTTCTAGAATTGGCCTGTTTCATAAAAGAACCCATTCCCCCGATAATTTCTTTGCAATAATATGAGTTGCATAATGTATTTTATTCTTTTTTGTATTGAAAATTCTTATTTAAAAAAAAAACCTATCCAGGAAGAGTGATTTTGAATGCATATATTTATATTCTTCTATAACACGATCAAATCTAAAAATACCATTTAAGAGCAAAAATTGCGCTAAGTTTTGTAATGAAATTTCTGAGGACATGTTGAATAGTTGAATGACTGTTAATTAAAATATATAATTCTGTGTATATAATTTTATATATATAAAATATATAAAAATATGATATTTAATAAAATATATAATATATATAATTTTATATATAAAACATATAATTTCTTGGTGTAGGAAGGACATTTCACTAAGTTCCATGTGGTATCAATACACCGTAGGCCTTGATGTAGGCTTCATCCATCTGGATGGCCATTTCTTTCTTTACACAGCCAGTTGGTGGTTTGGGCTCAACTTCCAATGTCTGGCAGGAGACATTCTTTTTTCTTTTCCTTCCTTCTTTCCTTCCTTCCTTTCTTTTTTTTTTTCCTGAGAGAGCACATGTACGTGTGTGCACGTGGGGTGAGGGTGGGGGCAGAGGGAGAGGAAGAGAGAATCCTAAGCCGGCTCCATGCCAAGTGCAGAGCCTCACGCACATCTCAGTCTCACAACCTTGAGATCATGACCTGAGCAGAAACCAAGAGTCGGCCGGCCGCTTAACGGACTGAGCCACCCAGGTGCCCCAGGAGGCATTCTTGAGAAAGAAAAGGTGTGTCACTTTAAGAACAACGTTGTTCTCTACTCAGCTTTTCTAGAGGAAAATGGTAGGATCAAATGTAGCTTCTAGATTGGCCCAGGCTGCCAGGCTTTGGAGGGCAGCTCAGCAGATGAGCAGAACTCTGGATCCTCATGGCTGGGGGGGTTACAGTCCAGGCTCCTCTGCTTACTGAAAGTTTCCTAGATAAGCAACTTAACACTTCTATGCCTCAGTTTCCTTTCCCGTAAATATGTATCATAATAAAACCTGCCTCTTAGGGTTTTTCTGTGATAAAAACTTGAAAAAGTACCTTTACATAGTACATAGCTAATAAATTTATTAGTAATAGTAGTATTACTTATCAGTGTAGCTAGAAGTTCAGATTTTAATAACTGAGGTCTTAATAAAGCATTGTGTGAGTTAACACTGAAATAATGCTGCGTAACAACCCACCTCCCAAATTTCAGTGGTTCTCAAAAACGGACATGTATTTTTCTCATCCATGGACCTGTAAGTCGGCTGGCCTTGATGCACCCATGCTCTTTTTTTTATTATTATTATTTTTTTATTTGACACAGAGAGAGGCAGCCAGAGAGACAGAATACAAGCTGGGTAGTGGGAGAGAGAGAAGCAGGCTTCCCGCTGAGGAGGCAGCCTGATGCAGGGTTCGATCCCAGGACCCTGGGATCATGACCTGAGCCAAAGGCAGAGGCTCAACGACTGAGCCACCCAGGCGCCCCCACCCATGCCCTTTTGAGAGGCAGTAGCATGTTGGGCCACGTTCTTCTCATGGCAGTGACAGAGGGACAGTAGGTTAGGCCAAACCATCCAAGCATGTTAGAGCCCCTGTTCGGGGTACATCTGCTAGCATTATGTAGGCCCAAGCCAGTCATGTGGCCAAGCCCATATCACAGGGACAGGAAAACAGACTCCACAGGAGGGTCTGCACAGTCTCATGGCAAAAAGCAGGGGTGTACAATTCCACCACACGGAGGGATGAAGACGTGAGCGTAAGAATTCAGTCTATGTCTGCCTTGAGAATAAGCAGCATATCAAGGGCTTAGATAACAATAAGAAACCATTCGGTGTTGCGTGTACAAGACCTCACTTTGACATGTGACTATAATTATATCCGTCTTTGGTTCTTTTCCTAGAGATGTGAAGATGAGTGGCTCGGGATGCCATCACCTATCCCCGCAAAATACATTAACTACGTACGCCTTTTAAAGGATGTGTTCGGCTTAGAGGAGGAGTAGCCGTATGCCAATTTTAGACAACTCCCTTTGATTTCCTGCTCTCATTTCACTAAGTTTATTTCAGTAGATATAATTTCATTTAAAAAAAAAAAACAAGGTTCATATTGAATTGAAATCCATAGGCCACAGTTAATTCCCTTTTGTCATTTTAGTTTTTCAGAACATCGTGTTACACTACTGATGTGCCAGCGTTATTAAAAATGCCATTTAAAGAAACGTCAAACATTTTTATTACATGTCTGATTTATTAATACCAAAGAATCTGACGGTAATTTTCTATCCAACATAATTTGATTCATTGCAACACAAAAAGAAAATTACTTTTGACAGCTATACATGACAATATAAAATCAAATTATATCTGAGCAATAAGTTGTGATTCTATTAAACATTTTTTGAAATCTTTTTGACACATGTTTATTACTTATATAATTAAATTTTGTAGCAACCCACCTTATCAAAATAATCCTTAGACCTCTCTAGAGTGAATGTATTTATTTTCTGAAATTAGCAAAGCTATGAGAAGGACTCCTGCCCTTGCCCCACAACACACACACACACACACACACACACACACACACAGAGTCACACACACACACACGCACACTTAGTTTGGGAGAGAAATTGAAACATGCAGGGTTTAGATTTTTAATGCCCATTTTATATCTAAAGTTAGCTGTTATCTTAGGAATATATGCATGTATAATAATTATAGTATGACCAAAAAATGTTTTATGTCTCAAATATGTAGGAATGTGAATGCTGAAGATTTTGAGAGATCTTTTTTGGTTCGTTCTCCACACACACACACCACCCACCCCAGAGGTTTAAATATTCTAGGACTGTAGCATGTTTCCCTCCTGCCTTTCTCTGGTTCTATTTTGATGTTTCTTCTAGGCCTATACGTTCTGAGTCTCAGCAGAACTTTTGTGATGTAGTATATATTTGGTGAAAACTCCTCACCATTGACCTCTGGGAATTCACTGTGAGAAGTTTGTCCCAATCTACCCCAGTCTCCAGTGGGGGATGCTGTGTACCCTAACTCTGGGTGCCTGGTGTTCTCAGACACAAGAAGAAGCCTATGGGAAAGGGGGGCTTCCACAGCTACCTTTTGGGGATGGCTTAGAGGAGGGGAAAAAGAACTAATGACATGTCAGGGGCCCCTGCCACTTCATTACTCCTACATTCCACATTTGTGGCATCTTGCCTAGAAATTAGCTGGCTTCTTGGCACTCAGAGGTACCAATTTGGTCAACAACAATGGCTCTTTCTTTTCTTTTTTTTTTCTTTTCTCTTTTTTTAATCGAAGCTAATCAATAAACTATTTCTCTATATAAACGTAGGTTCATTCTCCATGTGCCTCAGTTAGAATACACCCCAAAGGACTTTCCAATAAACTGGAATACTCAACTTACATGCTAGAATCATTTACCCATAAAATCTAATTTTGACTTCTTGATTTTTATTCCAGGTTTGTTTTGTTGGTTTTTTTTGTTTTGTTTTGTCTTTTTCAAGACAACTGACAGTGCCAAGCCATTTTGTCACTTTAAGATTTTTCATTCCCCAGAGAGCAAGCTTTTAGAAGGATGAACTTTCCCTGGAACTTTTCAGGCTGACACATTTGTCACATACCTATTCAACTCTTCAGTCAGTTGTCTTTCCCTCAAGATTTTAAATACGTAGATAATTTAGCCCTAGTACAGACTTGTGATACAGTTCACTTGAGAAGTGGGAAGAGAAGAGGAGAAGCAGCAAACCAATGATACGTTCCTGGGTTTGTGGGATGACAACGGCTGTTCTGTTACATAGATGTGTGTCGCTGCCCTTTTTGCAGTTCAAGCCCACAATTAGCAATTAAATGGCCATTATAGGAATCATGCCGATAAACATGATACATTGCAGCCATACAGACACTTTAAATAATTATTCTTTTAAAATCTAAACCATATACTGAAAGAGATTTATAATTTAGAGATAATATCCCCATTAGTAAAGTTTATGACCCAATAAACAGCTCCCACTAGTTAATAAATGCCAAAGCCATAAAAACAAAGACTATTAATGTAATAGAATTTCTGTGCCTCCCTCTTTTGCTGGTGGTCTCAAGGCACTGAGGGGAAATGCTGTCTTAGGGAAAACATTTATTCTCGTTATGTAAATATCAATGAATTGTCTTACAGTCCATCTGGAAATCTCCCAGCCCTGCCTCGGTCCCAGGTGGTCCCCAAATGCTGATGTGTTTCACTTAGGTTTTGGGCCTTAGATAACTCTGGTTTTCAGCACAAATGAACCTTGTGGCTCAAATAAGGGAGGTGGTAAAGACCGGCTGGAATTTCTGCCTCTTAGCTTCCCTCTGAAAAAGAGAAATCCCAACTCTTACGTCATTCTGGATGAAGAACTTCGTAAAGTTTCCCAGTTTGAGCATACACTTAAATTTTTAGCTGCCTCTTCTATTTCCTCTGAGAAAGAGAAATCCCAACTATTGTCATTGTTCCAGGGTAATAATTTTAAAAGCAGTTTCACAACCTTTGCATCTACTTATATTTTTAGCTGCTCACGTTTTCTCATTTTGGTGGAAAAGCAAGGGCTGCCTGTGGAAGTCTGGGTGAGTTGAAGGTTAATATAGGCAAACCCTTTGTGCTAAGAACGAATAGTTTTTTCATATTCCTGCAACCGTGGGAATGATTGATGAAGTCATTTGAAAGCCCAGATCACATCATGTCTTTTCAGAAGAAACTGATCGAAAGCTGTTGAGGTTGACATGAAATGGTTTGCTGAGTCATTGCTGTCAAGTATGGATGTTGTCAGCAGATGACTACTACATTGGCAGTGTTTATTTGCCTCATTCTCCCTTTTTAAAAAGATTTGCTTATTTGAGAGAGAGCGAGCAAGCGTGAGCATGAGCCGTGGGGAGGAGCAGAGGGAGCAGACAGCCAAAAGCAAATGCCTAATGGACCGAGCCACCCAGGTGCCCCAGGAGTGCTGTAACTTTGAAGCATTAGGATAGCTTAGACATTTTGCCTACTTTATGTATTGCCTCTGATTCAATTAATGACAAACATACCATTCTTGGTCTTTTTTTTTTAAGATTTTATTTATTTATCTGACAGAGAGAGAGATCACAAGTAGACGGAGAGGCAGGCAGAGAGAGAGAGAGAGGGAAGCAGGCACCCCGCTGAGCAGAGAGCCTGATTCGGGACTTGATCCCAGGACCCTGAGATCATGACCTGAGCCGAAGGCAGCGGCTTAATCCACTGAGCCACCCAGGTGCCCCTCTTGGTCTTTTTTTAATGCTATACTATTTGAAGTTTGTTTTGTGGGGGGGGGTATATCTTCTGGGCAGTTTTTGGACCCCTCAGTGGTAAGTTTGAGATATTTAAATTGTCATTCCTTTCAAAGAGCAGGGAATTATTGATGAACAAAATGAAATTTCTAAAAAAACCAAAAAAACAAAAAACCTTTTCTTCCCTTTCCAACTTGGATTTACTTATCTCAATTTGAATGAGGACAGTTTTAGTCTTTGCCACTCATTCCTCATTTCTCCGTCCCCTTCTCCCATATGTTACGATTTTGCTCTAAGCGAGGCAGAGGGACCCTTCAGAAATAGCTTGATGAAATGGCTGGGTTTTCCACAAAATATTTATGATGCTCAATAATACAGAATCCATTGAATAATTAATTGTCATGTTCCCAGTTATATGTATATTCTTTTTTGTTAAGAATATACTCTGAAAAACAATCTGAGGGTTTTGAAGGGGCGGGGGGGGGGGATGGGAGGTTGGGGGAACCAGGTGGTGGGTATTAGAGAGGGCACGGATTGCATGGAGCACTGGGTGTGGTGCAAAAACAATGAATACTGTTATGCTGAAAACAAATAAAAAATTTAAAAAAAAATAGTGTCCTGAATTTTGAATATCCTTCAGATTCAGTCTGCAAATGACCTTCCAAACAAACAGCTTCCAGATGATATTAAACATTACTTAAGTGCTGGGTCTCTGTCCTAATATGTGTTTGGGGAAAGTTTGAATTGCCTCAAGTCGAAGGCAGGTTAAGACCTTTTCAAAAATGAGGCTTTTCAAGTTGACCGAGCATCTGAAGAGACACAGTGCTTTCCAGTTCCCAAGAGAACATAATGTGTAAAAATGGAAAACCCACCGAGAGGCAAGATCAATGAAGCTATTTCACAAAACAAACCTGTGGTGATAATGAAGCAAACATCATGATTACAGAGGTAGCGCTGACTGGATAATTAGCTGCAGAGAAATCGGAAGTCGCCCCCACTCGCCGTCTTCTACCAGGTTATGCAAAATAAACCTTTGCATTCAAGGTCAATTAAGTTCCTCACAATTGCGGAGTTCTGAGACCAGAATGTGCATCTTCTTTGCATTTGTTCCTGGTGCCCAGTGAAATTCCGTCCAAGGGGACTTCCGAGCCCATTATGTGTCTGGTGTGGGGGCACAGGACCTCAGGGGTCAGCGCTGCTGCTCAGAAGCAAGTGGTAAGGGCTGAAAAATGTGGCCAATGAAAAACTCCACGGTGGCTCAGCAAGGAGAGAATTAATGACTGGCTGGAATCAGTAGGAGCCTTTACTTCTAAATACTCATTAGTTTAAGCAGTGAGGCCTGATGTTATGCAAGTTAGACAGGAAAAAGGGGACCGCCCCTCCCCATTGTCTATTCTGAACAGAATATGCACATTTAACTCAAAGTGGTGAATGGTTCAAATACATCAAACCGACTATTCATCAATCTCCCAGCTTCCTGGGCTCCGCTTCGCATCTGTGTAAAGCCAACAATAGAGGAAACGCTTGTTATGACCCCACAATAATATTAAAATCCAGAGGGGCGGGTAGCTTGTGAAAAACACAAAATGCAACCTCCTTTAGAAAAGTTCCACCAAAATCATCTTTGTTTCCTTTTCGTACTCTGTCTGTACAAGAACATCTGACTGCAGTAGGAACTTGGTAAAATTACTTTTGCCTGCTTTTTTTTCTTTTTCTTTTTTTTCCCCCTCACTTGCTAGCACTGCTGTTCATTATTGCTGTGAGGCCTCTCACTGAATACAGAACAGGAGCTGAAAAGCCATTTCAGACTGTTGCCTATATCGGCCTCCCCACCACCCCCCACCAAGCCCCAGTCCCGTTTTCACTGTGACCGGAGCATGGAGAGTGACAAGGGAAGTGGCAAGAGGTGACAATTGCGGAGGGGATTCCGGACAAGAATAGGGACCACCTTGTGTGTGTAATGCACGTTATAAACAGCTTGTTCATCCAAAGGGCATGAGAAGTTACTGGAAGATTTTAATTGGTCCGATGGAAAGATCATGTCTGTATTTAAAAATCTCTGGCTGCTGGGGGTGTGTGTGTGTGTGTGTGAACTACAAGAGTGAGTTTGGGAGCCGGAAGGCTGACTGGAGGCTGTTGCCAGAGAAGTGATGGATGGTTTGGATTAATGTCAGTGAGGTGGTGAGGTTGGTGAGAAGTGGCTAGACTCATGGCACATTAAGGATGTAGGAGAAGAAAGAGAAGAAATCAGAATTAGACTGGGTCATTCTGACAGCTGGGTAAATGGTGGTGTCATTCTTTGTGCCAGGATACACCAGGGAAAAAATCCGATTTCAGAGGGTGTATCCACAGCTCTGCCTTGGGCATGCTCACTTAGGGAGTCTGTGAAACAGATACATGGAGATGGAGATAAGGCAATTGGATTACCAGGTCTGAATCTCAGTAAAATTGGTCTAGGCTGGAAAGGCATATTTGAGAGTCATCAGAGTATGGATAGTAAATGTGAATTTAGATTAAGATTGCCCAGAGGGAGCACGTTGTCTGAAAACCATAATGCCTGGCATTTAACTGACTAATTTTTAGGACACAGCTTTTACTGACATACAACAAACTGTCGTACATATTAAAGTGTGCAATTTGATAAGAGCACGTATGTGTATACCTGTGAAATATCACCCCAATCAAGATAATATATTTTCTCCAAATTTCCTTGAGGTCCTTGGAAATCCCTCCCTTCCAACATCCCCATTGTAGGGGAGGAAAAATATTTTTCTCTCTACCCTTCCGAGTTCTTTGCTGAGACACCCCCCCCCATAATAAAAGCTTAGAGAAGAACAAACAGAAGTTGATTCATATGAGTACCTCATATATACATGAGAGATACACAGGGAAACTGTGTAATTCTCCAAGGTGACCCGAGTCACCACCTTAAGTACCATCTTTAGCTAAAGACTGAAGGATGGATATGTGTGTGGGAGGGAGGGGAGCCATTACGGCAGGTGACCAGGAAAAGCAACATAAACTTGAGGGTAAGTTTGGTACTGTGGATTTAAATCAGTGCCTTCCCCATCGATAAGTTTCTAGACATTTAGTCGTCCTCTTTCTGGTACAGAGAGGGAGACCTAGTTACAAGGAGATTTCCCTTGTAAATATGAATGTTCCTTACAAAAAATAATCTCTGCTGTGTTTGCGGTTTCTCAGGAGTCTGCTGTTTCTCCAATTTATCCCCTCAAAAATAATCCTTATACCAAATAGGCACATTTTGTGGGTGGTATATTTTGTTCCATTCACCATTTCCCATGCCCAGGCAACAAATGATTGGTTTTCTGTCACTATAGAAAAGTTGACATTCTCTAGAATTTTATATAAATGGAATTATACAGCATGTACTTTTTTCGGTTTTTTTCATTCAGCATAATTATTTTGAGATTCATCTATGTTATTGCACGTACCAATATTTTAATTTAATTTAATTTAATTTAATTTCCGAGTAGCATTCCATGGTATGGCTATATCATAGTTTAATGCATTCTCATGTTGGTGGACATTTGGGTTGTTTCTAGTTATTAACATATTACAAATAAAGCTGCTACGAACATTCATGTATAAGTCTTTGTATGCATATATGGCTTTCATTTCTCTTAAGTAATTGTCTAGGAGCGGAGCAGCTGAATCCTATGGTTGATGTTTATTTAATTTTTTGAGTAACTGCTGTGGGGAGGAAAAATAATTTTCCCTCTATCCTCCTAGATTCTTGGCTGAGACTCCCCTCCCCACCTCCCTACTCCCACTGTGAAAAAAACAAACACATTAATAGGAGAAAAACGTGTTTAATAATGACTGTGTACCTTCTGTATACGTGGCAGAGACCCAGAACAACTGAGTCATTCCCTGAAATGGCCCAAGACTCTACCTTAGATACCATCTCTAGATAAAGACAAAAGGTACTGATGGGCAGTGGGGGAGCAGTTTGGGGAGGTTACCAGGAAAAGCATAGGAAACAAGGGCAAGGCTTATGCAAATTTAAGTTCTTGCCTTATTCACTGGCAAGGGTTTCTAGAGATTTGGAGTCACGCTTCTCTTCGGGACAGAGGAAGACACACAAATACAGATTTCCCTTATATGTGTGAATGTTTCTTACAAAAGGGTCACTTCTACTTAGGGCTCACAGCTTCACCTGTGTCTGCTGTTTCTTTAAACAGCTTAAAATAATCAGTGTGCCAAAAAGACATATTTGGGGGTGATAATTCTGCTTTCCGTCATTGTCAAGATGTTTTCCAAAGTTACTATGCCATTTTACTTCTCTTCCAGTATCCCATAAAGTCCTGGTTCCTCCACATTTTGCCAGTACTTGGTATGGTGGATCTTTTAAATTTTAGCCATTCTAATAGATGTGTAGGAATTTGTCATGGTTGTTTATTTTCTTATTTTTGAGGTTTGAGAGTACTTCATCTGCTCCACATACAAGTGCTTTATCAGATACGTGATTTCCAAATATTTTCTTCCAAACTGTGGTGGTCTTTCATTTTCTTAACAGGATCTTTGGAGGGTAAAAGTTTTAAATTCTGCTTGTCTATTTTATCAATTTGTTCTTGTGTGGATTACTCTGGTGGTGTTATATCTTTTTTTTAAAAAGATTTTGTTTACTTATTTGAAAGAAAGAGAGGGAGAGCATAAGCAGGGTGAAGGGCAGAGGGAGAAGCAAACTGCTCACTGAGCAGGAAGCCCGACGCGGGCTTGATCCCAAGATTCCAGGATCGTGACCTGAGCCGAAGGCAGACGCTTAACTGATAAGCCACCCATGTGCCCTGTTGGTATTGCATCTAATAAATGTTTGCCTACACCAAGGTCATAAAGGTTTTCTTCTAGAAGTTGTATAGTTTTAGGTGTTTAATTTAGATCAAGAATTCATTTCTAGTTAATTTTTATTATGGTGTGAGTTATGGCTACATGTTTATTTTTTGCATATGGATACCCAGTTTTTACAGTATCATTTGTTGAATAGGCTTTTTTCACTGAATTGTCCTTGTACCTCTGCTGAAAGTCAATTGTTGATACATATGTAGGTTTATTTCTGGACTTTCTATTCTGTTCTATTGATTTTTGTGTATCTTTACACTGATACAACACAGTCTTGCTCATTGTAGCTTTCTAGTAAGCCTTGATATCGGTAGTGTTAATTCTCTGATTTCACTCTTTTTTGCATAATGGTTTTGGGTGTTCTACATCTTTTGTATATTCATAATGAATTTTAGAATAAGCTTGCAATTCTGGGCACCTGGGTGGCTCAGTCAGTTAAGCGTCTGCCTCTGGCTCAGGTCATGATCCCAGGGTCCTGAAATTGAGTAGATCAGGCTCCTTGCTCAGCGGGGAGTCTGCTTCTCCCTCTACCTCTGCTGCTCCCCTGCTTGTACTTGTTCTCTCTCTTTCTCCCATAAATAAAATCTTAAAAAAAAAAAAAGAATAAACTTGCAATTCTAAAATCCTGCTAGGTGTTTTGATTGGTATTGCACTGAATCGACAAGATCAGTTTGACATCTTAATAATATTGAGTCTTCCGACCCATGAACACAGTATCATCCCATTCATTTAAGGCTTCAGTTTAACCCCAGCAGTGTTTTGTAGTTTTTAGTGTATGGGCTGTGCACATGTTAGACAAATTTCTCCCTCTATTTCAAGTTTCTTAATGCTAATGTAAATGGTAACTTTTTAAATTTCATTTTCTGACCCTTGGTTGCTAGAGGATAAAAATACAGTTATTTTCTGTACATTGATCCTTGGATCTTTCAAACTTAATAAACACATTTATTAGTCTTGTGGCTTTTTTATAGGCATCGTCAGATTTTTTACATAGACATCCACATAGATGATTAGAATTTTCACACAGATGGTATTAATCTATGAGTAAAGTCTTACTGTTTCATTTCCAATCTGGATTCTTTTATTTCTTTTTTCTTATATTACTGCACTGACTAGTACAGTGTTGAATAGAAGTGGTGAGGTTCTTTCTTGTTACTGAATGTAGAGGGTAAGTGCACGGTCTTTCACCATTAAGTATAATGTTTGCTATAGGGTTTCGGTAGACACCCTTCATCAGGTTTTCAAAGTTCCCTTTTGTTTCTACTTTGCTGAGAGATTTTATCAGGAGTGGATATTGGATTTTGTCACATGCTTTCACTGCATCTATTGAGGTGATTATATTTTTCTTTTATAAGTTCATTAAAATTAAGTTCATAGAACATCAAATAAACTGTCTTTAAGTATAAATTCTGTGACATTTAGCATGTTCACAATAATGTACAACCACCACCTCTGTTTAGTTCCAAAACATTTCATCACTCCCAAGGGAAACACCATATCCGTTAAGCAGTCACTTCTGATTCAGCCCCTGGGAACCACCAGTCTGCTTTCTGTCTCTGTGAATTTACCTATTCTAAATACTTACTATAAATGGAATCATACAATATGTGACCATTTGTGTCTGACGTCTTTCACTTAGTACAATGTTTTTGAGGTTCACCTGTGTTGTAGCACGTATTAGTACTTTGTTCCTTTTTATGGCTGAGTAAGAGCCCATTGAATAGATATACTACAGTGTGTTTATCCATTCATCATTTGTTGGACACTTGTGTTGTTTCCACGTTTTGGCTATTGTGAGTAGTGCTACTGCAAACATACATAGACCTGTATTTGTTTGAGAACCAGTTTTCCGTTTTTTGTTTTGTTTTGTTTTGTTTTTTTGAGAGAGAGTGGAGGGAGGGGCAGAGGGCAAGGGAGAGAATCTCAGGCAGCTTCCAGGCCAAGCTTGAGCCCATGCAGGGCTCGATCTCATGACCCTAAAATCATGATCTGAGTGGAAATCAAGAGTTGTCTTCTCAACCCACTGAGCCACCCAGGCGCCCCCACTTTTCAGTTCTTTCATGTATATACCTAAGAGTAGAATTGCTAGATCATATGGTAATTCTATGCTTAATTTCTTGGAGAACTACAAAACTGTTTTCCACAGCAGCTGAACCATTTTATATTCCCACCAGCAATGTATGAGGCTTACAGTTTTTTTACATCCTTGCTAACACTTGCTATTTTCCTTTTTTTTTTTTTATTATAGCCATCCTAGTTGGTGTGAACTGGCACCTCATTGTGGTTTTTATTTGTATTTCTTTAGCGACTAATGATATTTAACATCTTTTCCTGTACTTGTTGGCCATTTTTATGTCTTTAGAGAAATGTCTGATCAAATCCTTTGCCCATTTTAAAATTGGAAATGACATTGATTTTTGAATGTTAAACTTCACATTATTGGAATAAACCTTATTAGGTTGCAATGTGTTATTTTTATATATTGCTACATTCAGTTTGTTAAAATTTTGTTTGAGTTTTTCTCCTATGTTCATGAGGAAATTTATCTGTAGTTTTCTCATGTTTTGGTCTGGTTTTGATTTCATGGTAATGCTGGCCTCATAGAATGAGTTGAGAATATTTCTTCCTTTTCATTTGTGGAAGAGTTTGTATAGAATTGCTATTGTTCCTTCTTTAAATGTTTGATATATTTAACCAGGGCTGCCTTTAGTTTGCTTTATGGGAAGGTAGTCTTTTTTTTTTTTTTTTTTGAGATTTATTTATTTATTTTAGCGACAGAGAGAGAGCGAGTGAGTGAGCATGTTGGAAGGGGCAGTGGGAGAGACTCTTCCAGCAGACTCCCCACTGTGTGTAAGATTTCATGACCCTGAGATCGTGACCTGAGCCGAAATCAATAGTCAGATGCCTAACTGACTGAGCCACCCAGCCGCCCCTATGGGAAGGTAGTCTTTAAAAACTACAATCTTGGGGCATCTGGGTGGCTCAGTGGGTTAAGCCTCTGCCTTCGGCTCAGGTCATGATCTCAGGGTCCTGGGATTGACCTCCGCATTGGGCTCTCTGCTCAGCCAGGAGCCTGCTTCCCCCCCTTTCTCTGCCTGCCTCTCTGCCTACTTGTGATCTCTCTCTCTCTGTCAAATAGATAAATAAAATCTTTTTTAAAAACTACAGTCTCGGGGCGCCTGGGTGGCTCAGTGGGTTAAGCCGCTGCCTTCGGCTCAGGTCATGATCTCAGAGTCCTGGGATCGAGCCCCGCATCGGGCTCTCTGCTCGGCGGGGAGCCTGCTTCCTCCTCTCTCTCTGCCTGCCTCTCTGCCTGCTTGTGATCTCTCTGTCAAATAAATAAATAAAATCTTTAAAAAAAAAAAAAACTACAGTCTCAATTTCTTTAGTAGATATAGGGCTATTCAGGTTCTTCTCTAGTGAGCATTGATAGTTTGTGTTGTTAAAGGAATTTGTCCACTTTACCTTGTTGAATTTATTGGCTTAAAGTTGTTCATGATACTCAGTTCTTATCCTTTCAGTATCTGAAGAAGCTTTAGTGATGTCAGCTATCTCATTCCTGATACTGGTAATTTCACTATTCTTTTTTTTTTCCTCCTGATCAGTCTGGCTAGAGATTAATCAATTTTATTGATCTCAAAAAAGCAGCTTGTCATTTCATTAATTTTCTGTTGTGTTTCTGTGTTTTCTGTTTTTCCTACTCTGATTATTATTTCCTTTCTTCTACTTGCTTTGGGTTTAGTGGGCTTTCCTTTTCTAATTTTTTAGTTTGGAGGCTGAAGTCATTGATTTGAAGCCCTTTTTCTTTTCTAACATAGGCTTTTAGTCCTCTAAAATCCTCCTAAATACCCCTTTAATGGCATCCCACGAATTTGGATATGTTATTCCATTTTCATTCAGTTACTCTCTTGTTTCTCTTTGATTTCTTCTTTGCTCTACAGGTTATTTAGAAGTGTCTTACTTAGTTTCAATATTTGGGGATTTTCCAAAGATCTCTCTGACAATCTAATTTAATTCCCTGTAGTTAGAGGATATATGTATGTATGACTTGTATCCTTTTAAATTAATTGAGACTAGTTTTATGACTCAGAATATGGTCTATCTTGGTAAATACATCATGTGCACTTGGAAATAATGTGCATTCTACGCTTCTTTCGTGGAGTGTTCTCTAAATGTCAATTAGGTCAAGTTGTTAAAATCTATATCCTTACTGATTTTCTGTCTACTGGTTCTGGAAACTATTAAGAGGAAGATATTGAAATTTCTGCCTATAATTGTGATTTTGTTTATTTCTCCTTAGAGTTCTATCAGTTTTTGCTTCATGTATTTTGAAACAATGCAGCTATATGAACATTTAAGATGGTCATGTTCTCTTGATGAATTGAACCCTTTATCATTATGAAGTGAATTTCCTTATCCTTGGTAATATTCTTTGCTCTGAAATCTACATCGTCTGATAATAAAGCCATTCTGGGAGCACCTGGGTGGCTCTGTTGGTTAAGCGTCTGCCTTCAGCTCAGGTCATGATCTCAGGGTCCTGGGATTGAGCCCGGTATTGGGGGGCTCCCTGCTCAGTGGAGAACCTGCTTCTCCCTCTCCTTTTGCTGCTCCCCCTGCTTGTGCTCTGTGTGTCAAATAAAAACAAAATAAAATAAAATAAAATAAAACCATTCCAGCTTTCTTTTCATTGGTGTTAGTTACCATGGTATATTTTCTTCTGTCTTTAAAAATTTTTAACCTATATGTGTTTTTATATTTATAGTATTTTTCTTACAGCCAGCATTTAGTTGGGTCTTGTTTTCTTTTTTTTGTTTTGTTTTATTTGACTTGATAATTATGTCCTTTTAATTGATGCATTTAGATTATTTAGTATTATTTAGTATTTGGTATTATTTATCATTTATTAGTTAGTGATAAGATCAAATTTAAATCTGTTGTCTTGCTATTTGTTTATTGTTTGTCTATTTTTCTGTTTCCTTTTTCTTCCTTCTTTTGGTTTAATTGAAAAATGTTTGATTCCATCTTATCTCATTTGTTGGATTAGTAGCCATTGTCAGGAAGGAAAAATGTTTCTTTTACCCTCTTATGTTTAAGGCTTGGAGGCCTACAAGTTAAAATAAAAAAAAAATAGATTAGTAAGAAAAAAAAACTGATTTAATTATAGGCTCACACAAAGAAATGTGACTCAAGTTGTTGATTAGAATTTGGGGCTCATTTACCACCTTAATAGTGGATGGGGAGGGGCACAGGGGCACTTTAGGAACAACAAATGACTTCTTAGAAGTGGGGGTGGGGAGAAAGAACACTTGTTGAAAAACAAATGACTTTCTGGAAAGCCAAATGGGCCCTTAGGAGAATAGATAGGAGATATGATAGTTTTGTTACAATGTCTGCTTGGGTGTGGTGCTGACTTCACTGTAAAAAGAGAAGATTTGAGTTGTTCCCTGGGAGGGGATTTATGACAATTGAGTTCTTTTGGAGGTTTTGTTTTTAGGCAAATAAAGGATTTCAGGAACTCAAATGCCCTCAACTCAGAAGAATTATTTATGCTACAGTGGCTTAGTCTGGACTGCTTTGCTGTAACTCTTTCTTATTTTATTGGTTGGTTTAGGGTGTACAGAATACAATTAAAACTTGGTACAGCTACCTTCCAGTGACGGTATGGTACATATCATACCATATCAAATAGTATAAGCATCTTAAAATAGTATACTTCCATTTCTCCCCGACTAAGCTTTGTGCTATTGTTATGATGAGGGAGCAGGAGGCTGACTGAGGACAAAGCCAAAGCTGGCACCTTGCACCCCCTCTCCATCCGCTCCCCCTCAGTCATATGTGTAGCATTCCTCAGGCACCCCTGACCGCCATAAGAAACAAATAGTTAACTTGCAGAAATAACAGTCCTACAAGACAGGAGTCTCCCTTGGTTTACAAATGTCCTAGAGATCTACAAACAAAGAAGTTACCTTATCAATAGCACGATTTCCAGAGGCAAATAACTCAGTTCCTCAAGCCCTAATGTCTCCCTCCCCAGCAGAAACAAAACTGAAGGAGGCTGAGGTAGAAGGGAATGTAAATATAGTTAAATCTCTTCTAAACCTAAATCTCACTAACAAAGACGATTGATAGCAGGATTGTGACATCCCACCAAGAATCTCCCAACTCTCTTGATGTTAATGGCTGGCCTAAAGACAACATTGATCAAGCTGCAAGGGCAAGTCCTCCGCACCTTGTAGACCCTCTTTAGCATATGAAAGTTCCGTTGAAACCTCCCTTCCCCTCCCCTTCCCCCAACCGCAAGGTACATAACCTCCCATCCCTGACAACCGGGGGCAGCAGCTCTTCCTGCGCACGGGTCCTGTCCCGGTGCTTTAATAAACCACCATTTTGCACCAAAAATGTCTCAAGAATTCTTTCTTGGTCATCGGCTCTGGACCTCAGCCCACTGAACCTCACCTAGGTTCTAGAACTTCATCAGTTATATACTTTACTTTTACATATGTGATAAACTCCACACTCTATTGCTATTTTTAACAGTCAATTATCTTCTAAAGAGATTTAAATAACAAGAAAAAAAACATATATTTATATACACAGTTACCATTTCCTGTGCTTTTCATTCTTCTGTGCAGATCCTTATTTCCATCTGGAATCATTTTTTCTTCTGCCTGAAAGACTTCCTTTAACAGGACTTGTATTGTGGGTCAGCTAGTGATGAATTATTTTGCTTTAAAAAAAATGTCTCAAAATGTCATATTTTTTTGGCCTTTATTTTTGAAAGTTATTTTCATAGGGTATAAATGCTTAAATTTAAAGTTTTTTCTTGTTTTATTTTAAATACATTATTCCCCTCACTTCTGTATTATGCTGTTCACATGAGAAATGGTCAATTTCATTTTTTTCCCTTTTTATGTAATGTATCTTTCTTCTTTGACTAATTTTAACGTTTTCTATTTACCACTGGTTTTAAGAAATTTGTTTATGAGACGTGGGTTAGTTCTGTTTTGCTTAGGGTTCATTGAGTTTCTTGGATCTATAGACTTACAGTTTCCATACTAATTTTGAAAATTTTTGGTCATGTTTTCTTCAAATTTTTTTAGTTCCCATCTCTCTCTCTTCTCCATTGGCGGCTCTCATTACATGTATATTAAGCTTTTTAAAGTTGTCCCACAGCTCACTGATGCTCTGTTTATCTTTTTTATTCTTTATTCCCTGTGTATTGTTCATTTTAGATACTATCTTTTGAAATGTCTTCAAGTTCACTAATCATTTTTATTTGTGATATCTAATCTGCCATTAATCATAACCATCATATTTTTCATCTCATGTATTATAGATGACGTTGGATTTGGGTCTTTTTATATCTTCCACGTCTCTACTTAATATGTTAAATTTTTTCCTCTTCCTGTGTTTAACGTATATAGTTATAATAGTGGTTTTAATATCCTTTTCAACTAATTCTATCATCTGTGCAATTTCTATGTCAGTTTCAGTTGATACATTTTTATCTCCATTATGGATAATGTCATCCTGCTTGCTAATTTTTTATTAAATGCCAAACATTTTGGCTCTCAGCTTGTGGGTGCTGAATATATTGTGTTCCTTTTTTAAAATCTCTCAATGATTTTAATGCCTAGTTTTGATAAACAAAGTAAATTTCTACCTAATTCTTTTACATAGAGCAAAATGTAGTAGTTTAAAAAAAGTGTACATTCTTTAGCTTTCTCCTATACTTTTTTTTGCCTATCTTTCAAAACTGAACACTGAATATTTTTAACACAGTAATGTGATGTTATATATACATTTTTAAAAACATTTTATTTATTTATTTGACAGACAGAGATCACAAGTAGACAGAGAGGCAGGCAGAGAGAGGTGGGGGGAAGCAGGCTCCCTACTGAGCAGAGAGCCCGATGCCGGGCTTGATCCCAGGACGCTGGGATCATGACCCGAACCAAAGGCAGAGGCTTTAACCCACTGAGCCACCCAGGCGCCCCTATATATACATTATAATTGCACATATTAGTAATAAAATAACTCCATGTTTTGGTAATTCATAGCATATTTATAAAATGAAAAGCTTTCTATCAAAATATACTTTTCACTGGGAAAAAGAACTAAAACAGACAAATCAATCTATACAAAGTAAAAATAAATTTAAAGTAAATTTTTAAGTAATTTTAAGTAAATTTTAAAGTAATTTTTACGAAGTAAAAATTAACTTAAATTTAAAAAATTAACTTTGGTAGGTTTCAGTGCAGGACAGTCCTTAACAAACCTATTTGCCCTTATTCCCCCAGAGCGGCTCATCTCCTGAGTTAAGATTTTAAAAAATATTTTTCATTGAGATTATTATGTTGACATTTGTTTCTCATTCCACATCCTCTTCAGCCAAGCTCTGAGCACTTACAATTTCCCTGACTAATTGTTGGAAGCTTGGTCAGAAGCATCTGGAACGTTGGCGGCAGAAGAATTTGCTGTAACCCTTGCAATAAGTGCTGTGGCCATCCACACACAGCAGTTGCATTTGTCAGATGGTCTACACCCTTCTCGTATTTACCTCAAGCTGGCAACTTTTCTTCAGGGAAGAACTTCTGAATAGCTTCACCATCTTTAAGGTCAGTAACTTGAGAAGTCCAGTTCTCTCCTTGGCAAACTTTTGTTTGTTTCTTGGTTCTTGAGGCCTGTTCTCGAAGCTGGGGTCACTCCGTCTCTTGTGGTGGAAGTAAATATGGTACCCGATGAAAAGACCCCTGCAGACACCTGCTGTTATGGTTCTGCCCCACCATCCTCTCTTGACCAAGAAGCAGGAATGAGCTCAGCAGCATTGGGATCCAGGTGACAAAGCAGTAGCCTGTGAACCCTCAGAGCGGATCCCCCTGCTCCCACCCGATGCTTGCCATGAGCGATGCAGAAAGGCCTATGTTTGTGATCTTATAAACACTCTTGAGCTTTGTTCTGAGGCTGATTAATTTACCGGGAAACATTTTTATCCTTTCAAATTATTCCTTTAAGCTTTGTTAGGACAAAAGCAACGTTTGGTCTAGGGCTAGTTTTCTAAATCAATGCACTGAACACAGTAGAATTTTTTTTTAAGATTTTATTTATTTTTTTGACAGAAAGATTACAAGTAGGCAGAAAGGCAGAGCAGAGAGAGAGAGGGAAGCAGTCTCCCTGTGGAACAGAGAGCCTGATACGGGGCTCAATCCCAGGACTCTGAGATCATGACCTGAGCAGAAGGCAGGGGCTTGACCCACTGAGCCACCCAGGTGCCCCTAGGGCGTTTTTTCACAATACGGAGGCAAAAACCTTCTGAGTACTCTACCCAATTCTCCATCATTAATGAAGTTTTCTACTCTGACTGGTAGGAACAGGAATGTGGTAGGTGGAATTCTAAGATGACTCCTCGTGACCCACACCTTTATATAATCCCCTCCTTAATGAGTATAGGCCCTCCCCGAATGAAGTCTTTTTTTTAAATACTGCACAATTGATGTCAAGAAAGGTTGATTCCCCTAGGTGAGACTCACCTAATCAGGTGAGCCCTGAAAGAGGACTAGGTTCTTCCCAACAAAAGAAATTTGATGTGCAAGAGGGAGGGATTCAACGTGAAGGAAATTGTCCCTTGCTGGTTTTGAGAGTAGACTGGGTCACATGGTAAAGACCTGAAATTAATCTCTAGGATCAGAGCAGCCCCTTCTGACAGCCAATGAAAAAATGGTGTCTCAGTCCTAACAACGGCAAGGATCTAAATTCTTACAATGACAAGTGAGTTTGGAAGTGGATTCAGCCTCAGAGCCTCCAGAAAGACCCAGCCCATCCAGTGTCCTGGCATCAGCCTGTGAGTCCCTGAGCAGAGGACCCAGGTAGCCTACATTCAGACTTCAGACTTACAGAACTGTGAACTTATAAATGGGTTTTATTTTAATCCACTAAGTATGTGGTAATTTGTTCCACAGCAGTTGAAAATTAATATAAGGAACCATTCTTGGCCTTGTATGACCTCTGAGAATGGGTTTTATGTTACCTCTTTTGGTTGGCCTCAAATATTTCTTTTCTGCGCATACCCTGATCAATCCTTGGTGGAAGACTGAAGTGGGACCTTCTACACATCTTTGGAGTTCTGTTTTGTGTTTTCTCTTTACTCATACTCTGCCTTGAGAACTCTAGTCTCCTTGACCTTTCTGAACTCCAAGTTCTGTCTGCTTAATTCAGGCAGGCTGCTAGGGTCTACTTGAGATCCTCTTTTTGCACTTTTGAAATTCTCTCCAGGCTGTAAACTGGGAAGCAATAGAATTTGTCTCATTTGTTGCTGTTGTTTAATTTTAACTAGGCTCTGCAGCTAACATGGGACTTGAATTCATGACCCTGAGATCAAGAGTTTCATGCCCTACTGACTGAGCCAGCCAGGTGCTTGGTCTCATTTGTTTTCTATCTCTCAGAGATCACTGCCCTTTGTTAGTTGATGTCTTGTGTCTCCAAAACCATAGCATCATATATTTCATCTGTTTTATTTTGTTGTTTTGAGACAAAAGAAGTTGTCACTTTTTTTTCTGTTTCTGGCCAGATTTACCTTCCTGCCTAAAACAACAGAAAAACAGGCAAAATACATGAAACAGAGCTTTTCAAGACACTGGATTTTAGGCAACGAAAGACAGTGATACATGAGAGACAGGAAACAAATGTGGAGAACCCCATTATTGCCCCAGATTATTGCCTTAAGAGAGTTTTGAGGCTATGGCACAGAAAGAAGTAAACCAAGTAGAATATGGTGGACTTCCTGGCTAGAGGAGATGAGGCTGTGTCCAAGAATACCAGTGGGGCTAGAGTTCACAGGACAGATTATATGAGAGAAGAGAACTCTACAGATTTTGAACTTCAAAGATCTTCAAAATGCCCCTTGAGTTTCAGCTGAGAACTGAGCAGTGCATATGTCCAAGGAAACTACCCAAGTCTGGGGAAAGAACCATTTGAAAGGATTAGAAGAAACAGTACCTAGTGTTCACATAGAGCTGATAATAGTACCTGTGTTAAACAACCTGACTGCAAGGTCTCACAGTTCATAGAATGTTGCATTCAGAAGGTTCTTGCCTCAGTAATGAGGGATAATTAACTCTAGATAAAACACGCTTCTTATTTCATATACTAAATTTTATAATTTATTATAAAAGACCTAAAGAATCAAACTGTTTCCAAGTAATGTAGCTATATCCCAGGAAAAAAAAGCTTATAAATATTTATAAGAATACATTCAGCACCCATAAAGGTAAAATTCACAAGGTTTTGCAGCCAATAAAAAATTAGCAGGCATGCAAAGAAAAGGGAATTGACTCAAAATGAAAGAACAAAGCAATTAATAGAAACTGATTCAGACTGACACATATCTTATAATTAGCCAAAAAGGACAATCAAACAGCTATTATAAATATTTTTCATATGATCAAAAAGTTAAGGATAGACATGGAGGATGAAACTGAAACTTCTATTGATAGAAACTACAATGTGTGAGGTGAGATAAAAAATATAATGAAAGGGATTAACGACAAATTAGGCTTTGCAGAAGAAAAGATTAGCGAACTTAAAGAGATAGAAATAGGATTTATCTGAAATACAGAAAAAAAGATTGGGAAGAAATTAACGGGACATTGGTGAGCTATGGGACAACTTGAAGCACTCTAATGTGTGATTATAGTAGCAGAGCAGAAGAAAGGTAGGGAAATAATGGCCTAAGGATTCCAAGTTTTATGGAAACAAATGGATATAAGAATCTTAAAAAAAAATCCCTATCCACAATAAATAATGTAGAAAACTACACCAAGGAACACTATAAATGTCTCATAACTAGATATAGAGTGAAAATCCTAAAAAAAGCCCCAGAGAAATGTCACATTTTGCACAGAGGAACAACAACAAGGATTTCAGCAGATTCTTCATCAGAATCAATGCAAGCAAGAACATAATGGACCGATATCTTTAAAGTACTGAAATGGTGAAACTGACCCTGTAGAATTCTATACCCAATGAAAATATCTTCTAAAAATGAACACAGAACAAGTACTCAAAAAATACTTATGCACAAATGTTTATAGTGGCATTATTCACAACAGCCAAGAAGTGAAAATAACCCAAATATCTGTTAATGGATGAATGGATAAAGAAACTGTAGTATAAACATGTCAGAGAATATTATTTGGCCATAAAAAGGAATGAAGTAAAAATTAAAAAAAAAAAGGAATGAAGTACTGGTACTTGCTACAATGTGGATGAACCTCAAACACATATTGCTAAGTGAAAGAAGGCAAAGACAACAGGTCACATGTTATATGATGTTATTTATATGAAATATCTAGAATAGTTTAATCTATAGTGACAGAAAGCTGAGTAGACTGGAAGGAGGGAGGTATGGGGAGTAGTTGCTTAATGGATACAGGGTTTTCTTCTGGGGTGATGAAAAATTCTGGAACTAGGTAGAAGTGATAACTGTGCAACAATGTGAATGTGCTAAATGCCACTGAATTTTGCACTTTAAAATTATTAATATTATGGTATGTGAATTTCACTTCAATAAAATATATATCACTTGACCATGGATGGGAAAACTCAATATAGGAAAGGTGTGAATTCTCACAAATTGATATACAGATTTGATGCAATTTCTATCAAAATTTCAGCAAGAATTTTTGTAGATATAGACAAGATTATTCTAAAGTTTATATGGAAATAGGAAGGAACTAGAATAGCTATAGAAATTTTGAAGAAAAAAAAAAGTAGGAAGAGTCAATCTGATTTAAATATTTAGTACATAGCTACTGTTGGAATGTTTGGCACTGGTGGAAGAATAGACCCACAGATCAATGAAAGAGAATAGAGAACCCCAAAACAGACCCATACAATTGTAACCAACTCATCTTTGGACAAAGGTGCTGAAGCAATTAGTGGAGGAAGGAGAGCCTCTCACAGAATGGTGCTGAAGTAATTGAACATCCATATGCCAAAAAAAGAAAAGAAACAAAACAACCCAAAAAATAAAAATCAAAAAAGCTTTGACTTCAACTGCACATTTTATATAAATATCACCTCAAAATGGGCCATGAATGTAAAATGTAAAGCCATAAAACTTTGGAAAAAAACAAAAACAGGAGAAGATATTCAGGTTAAGGGAATAAAGGGTAAGTGAAGAGTTCTTTAGCTTGACACCAAAAGTGTGATTCATTAAAAAAAAAAAAAAAAAGATAAATTGGACTTCATTGAATTTGAACATTTGTGCTGCAAAAGACTAAGAGGATGTTAAGAGGTTGGAAAGACAAATTACAGACCAAGAGAAAATCTTTGCAAACCATTTAGCCAACAAAGTACTAGTATCTAGAGGGTCCCAGGGGGTTCAATCAGTTAAGCACCTGACTCTTGGTTTTGGCCCAGGTCATGATCTCAGGGTTGTGAGGTTGAGTCCCTTATTGGTTGGAGCCTGCTTGGGATTCTCTCTCTCTCTTTTGCTCTCTCTAAAATAAATAAATGTTAGGGGCGCCTGGGTGGCTCAGTGGTTAAAGCCTCTGCCTTCGGCTCAGGTCATGATCCCAGGGTCCTGGGATTGAGCCCCGCATCGGGCTCTCTGCTCAGCAGGGAGCCTGCCTCCTCCTCCTCCTCTCTCTCTCTCTCTGCCTACTTGTGATCTGTCTGTCAAATAAATAATAAAAATCTTAAAAATAAATAAATAAAATAAATAAATGTTTAAAAAAAGTGCTAGTATCTAGAATATATAAAGCAGTCACAACAGTAGACCAACAATCCACAACAAAATGGAGAAGACACAGGGACAGAGATTTCACCAATGAGGATATAGAGATGAAACATCTGCACCTCCAAAGACATTTGACATCATTTAGCCACTGGGGAAAATGCAAACAAAGTTGCAGTGCACTGTCACCACACATCTATCAGAGTGTCTAAAAAGAAATAGTGACAGCAGCAAATCCAGGCTGGATGTGGAGAAGCTGGATCATTCATACATTGCTAGATGAATGTAAAATGGTGTGGCCCCTCTGTAAGACAGTTTGGCTGTTACTTAAAAACTAAATATGTAACTACAACATGACCCAGAAATCTCACTCCTGGGCATTTATTCCAAAGAAACAAAAACATATGTTCACACGAAAACCATTATGCAATCTCCCTCCCTCTCTCTCTCAATAATAAATAAATCTTAAGAAGGAGGGGGATGGTACCTGGGTGGCTCAGTCAGTTGAGTGTCCGACTCTTGGTTTTGGCTCAGGTCATGATCTCAGGGTTGTGGCATTGAGCCCCATATTGGGCTCCGCGCTTGATGGAGAGTCTGCTGGAGATTCTTTCCCTCTCCCTCTGCTCCTCTCTGCACGCTCTCTCTGTGTCTCTCAAATAAATGCATAAATCTTTTTTTTTTTTAATGCTATATGTGGATATTTATAACAGCTTCCTTCATAATAGTCCCAACTGGAAAGAACTTATGGTCCGTTAGTGAGCTAATGGTTAAACAAGCCGCAATACCTCAGTACTGTGGAATACTGCCCAGCAATAAAAATAAGCGAACAATTGATACAATGCAACAACTTGGATGGGTCTATAGAGAATTATACTGTGTGAAAGAAGCCAATCCCAGAAGGTTACAGACTGTATTATTCCATTTATATAATGTTCTTGAAATGAAAAATAATATAGAAATGCAGAACAGATCAGAGGTTGCCAGGGTGTAAAGAGGGTAGTGGGGAGGGTGAGAGGCGAACAAATGGGCGTGGCTATGACAGGGCACCTTGAGGAATCCTTGTGGTGGTGAAAAATGTTGTGTATCTTGATTTTATCAATGTCAGTATCCTGGGGGTGACACAGGAGCGTAGTTTTTCAGGACGTTACCATCAGTGGAACTGAATAAAGGATACATGGGATTTCTCTGTATTGTTTCTTACAAATGTATTTAAAACTTTTTTTTATAAAAATGAAGGGTTTAATTTGAAAACTAGGTTTTTAAAGATTTTTATTTTTATTTATTTGACAGAGAGATCACAAGCAGGCAGAGAGGCAGGCAGAGAGAGAGGAGGAAGCAGGCTCCCTGCCGAGCAGAGAGCCCGATGCGGGGCTCGATCCCAGGTCCCTGGGATCATGACCTGAGCCGAAGGCAGCGGCTTAACCCACTGAGCCACCCAGGCGCCCCTGAAAACTAGGTTTTTAAAAAAGATTTATTTGTTAGAGAGAGAGAGACAGACTGTGGGGGGAGGGACGGAGGGAGAGAGAAAATCTCAAGCTCCTTCCACAGTGCCCTCACATACCCGGGTGGTGTAAAATCCTTTTCAGGGTGGTTTCCCCTTGTCCCTGTCTGCCTTTCTTCTAGCTATCCTCCATCATCACCACTTTTGTTCAACATCGTACTGCAAGGTATACAGATGACAAGTAAGCACATGAATAGTTTAGGGAAATGCAAATTAAAACCATAACAAGGGGTGCCTGGGTGGCTTAGTCAGTTAAGCGTGTGCCTTCAGCTCAGGTCATGATCCCAGGGTCCTGGGATGGAGCCCCATGTTGGGCTCCTCACTCAGCAGAGAGTTTGTGTCTCCCTCTCCATCTGTGCTCTCTCTCCCGAATAAATTTTTTAAAAATCTTAAAAAAATATAAAAGTATAATAAGATAACTATACATACCTCATAGAACATCAAAAATTACATCATAACAAGTATTAGCAAGGATGTGGAGTGACCGAACACTGCTTGTGTGAATGTAAACTGGCACTATCACTTTGGAAAATAGTTTGGTAGTTTCTTAAAAAGTTAAACATGTGGGGCACCTGGGTGGCTCGGTTGGTTAAGCGTCTGTCTTCAGCTCAGATTGTGATCCTGGAGTCCCAGGATCGAGTACAGCATTGGGCTCCCTGCTCAGCGCAGAGTCTGCTTCTCCCTCTGACTCTATCCTCTCTTGTGTTTTATCTCTCATTCTCTCTCTCTCTCAAAAAAAAAAAAAAAAAGTTAAACATGCATCCTCACGGCCATGCTATTCCTGGGTATTTATCCAAGAGAAATGAAGGCTTGTGTCCACACAAGGGTTTGCACACAAATGTCATAGAAGCTTTATTTATAGCAGCCCCAAACTGGAAACAACCTGAATTTCAACCTACAGGTAAATGAATATGTAAACTGTAGTATCACCAAAAAGAAATGCACTATTTTTTTTAGCTTTATTGAGGTATGATTAAGAAATAAATTGTAAGATATTTAAAGATTATTTATTTTAGAGAGGAGAGCATGTACACACTGTAAAAAAAAAAAAAAACAACCCAAAATGAATCTATGAAACTTACAGAATTTGAACATACTTGTTTTTAGAGGTCGGTCTTCAGTGTTTTCTAGTACCAACAAACCAGTTCCCTGAATCTCTGGACACAACCTGTGTGTTCAACAATTCAATTCAATTCTGATACTAACTACCCAGAGTTAGCATAAACCACACAAGTTAAAGGCTCTGTCCCACAAGACTGCCCCCACTTCCGATGCCGGTCACAAGTCCTGGGCCTCCTATACTTCTGACCCAACCAGCTGTAAATCGGCGCTTCCTATGATCCTCTTCTCAGGTTTAAGAATTTGCTACAAGGGCTCACTGAACTCAGGAACACAATTCACTTACATTTTCCAGCTTATAATAAAAGATATTAGGAAGTATAAAGAGGTATTTAGGGTGAGGTCTTGAAGGGTCCCAACTCTCCACGGAGTAGGGATGCACTACCCTATTAGTACATGAATGTATTCAATTAGGAAGCTCTCTGAATGCTGTCATTTAGGGTTTTTTTTGGAGGTTTCATCACACAGGCATGATCAAGTTTTTTTTAAAGATTTTATTTATTTATTTGACAGACAGAGATTACAAGCAGGCAGAGAGACAGTCAGAGAGAGGAGGAAGCAGGCTCCCCGCTGAGCAGAGAGCCCGATGTGGGGCTCGATCCCAGGACCCTGGGATCATGACCTGAGCTGAAGGCAGAGGCTTTAACCCACTGAGCCACCCAGGCGCCCCGCATGATCAAGTTTTAACTAAATCTCTGGCTCCCTCCCTCTACCTTTGGGAGTTTATAGGAGATGGACCTGAAAGTTATAGGTTTCTAATCAAGGCTTCATCTTTCTGGTGACCAGCCCCCTTCCTGAAACTATCTAGGAAACTACAAAGAACTGCTTCATTAGAATAAAAGATTCTCCTATCACTTAGGAAGTTACAGTGAATTTAGGGGCTCTGTGTCAGGGATTGGGGCAAAGACCAAGTATCTTTTTATGATACCACAAGAGGTAAATTCATAGCCTTAGATTTATAAAGAAGTCAGTCCGTGTAAATTAACGTAATAAGTATTCATATAAACAAATTAAAGACCAAAAGTGATCAAAACCTCGAGGAAGAAAACCATGAATTTAAAATCAGAAATCACAAACAGCAGTCAATAAAATTGTAGTAAAATCCATAAGCCAGTCCTAAAAAAATTACAATATGTAAAAATTACATATATTATAATTGTAATATTAAAATAACATAAAGGGAGAATCATACTTGCAATAAGGGATATAGGCAGGAGCTTTATAAAATTATAGGAGAATATTATGTACATGTATATAGTAAGAAATTGGAAAAATCTTTTTTAAAAAGAAATTGGGTAGTCCCATATTTAAGGAAGAAAACAGAAGTTGTGTTAATATTAAATAATATAGGCAAATGGAGACAGAAGTTTTATCGAGTTCTTTCAAATTTTTATAAAAAAGATAATTTTTACTGTTTTAAAAATCTCATAACTGGAGATTTAAAAAAGAGGGGAAAAAATGAAGCAAAACTTAGTCCCTTATGTATTCTGTATCAGGCAAACATTGTTCTTAAGCCCCTGATATATATTAGGTCATTTAATCCTCTAGTGCACTTTTCAGATAGTTACAGTTTTTATCATATTATGTAATTGGGGGGAAAAAAAGGCACAGGGAGGTTAACCGGATTCAGACCTAGACATTGGTTCTAGAGTGTGTGCCCTTTAACCACCACACAAAAATGGCATCCTGCTTTTGTTTTGTTTGGAAAAACTGCATAACATTCATTCCATAATTGGTAAAAAAAAAAAAAATTGCATGAAAGGGAACTTGATATTCAGTATCACATAGAAATATACAGGAAAATGTCTTAAGTAAATAATCACGAACCCAAATCTCACAGTATAGTAAATGAGTAACCTGTTCTAATAAAGTAGGCTACGTTATAGGAATAAAAACCAGTGGATTTTTTTGAAGTCAGTTAACGTATTGTTATCTTTAGATTGCTTAGTTGGCTTGGGGTGCCATAAAGAAATACCACAGACTGCGCGTCGGAAGCAGTGGGAATATGTCTTCTCACAGTTCTGGAGGCTGGAAGTCCCAGATCAAGGTCAAGCAGGGTCAGTTTCTGCTGAAGGCTGGCTTTCAGTCTTCAGAAGGCCATCTTCGTCTACGGCCATACCACCCTGAACGCGCCCGATCTCGTCTGATCTCGGAAGCTAAGTAGGGTCGGGCCTGGTTAGTACTTGGATGGGAGAAGGCCATCTTCTGGGCACCTGGATGGCTCAGTCAGTTAAGCGTCTGCCTTGAGCTCAGGTCATGATCTCCAGGTCCTGGGATTGAGCCCCACGTCAGGCTCCCAGCTCAGTGGGGAGTCTGCTTCTCCCTCTTCCTCTCCCCCTACTTATGCTGTCTCTCTTTCTCTCAAATGAATAAATAAAACCTTAAAAAATTAAAAAAAATTAAAAAAAAAAGAAGGCCGTCTCCTCACTGTGTCCACACATGGTAGGGAGAGAGATATAAAGAGTGTGCTCTCTGGTGTCTCTTCTTACAAGGACTCTAATCCTAGCAGATTAGGTCCCACCCTCATGACCTCACTTAACCTTAACTACCTCCTAATTGCCCCATCTCTGAAGACAGTCAACGTTCAGAGTTAGGGCTTCAGCATAAGGATTTTGGACACAGTCCACTCTTCAGCATTAGATATGTGATCTGTACATTGAATGCTATCAATACCCTAGATAAACTCCACTCATTTTTCATGAAAGTATTTCAAAAGTTAGCAATGTATATGAACACGTAGTAGAATAGAGAACTCCATTTCAAATTAATAGTCAACCACTTCCTTAACGGTGAGAAAGGAAAAGTATTCATGTTAAATCTTAAATGAAGCAGGGGTGACCAGTGTCACTATTTTTATTTGATGTTATTTACAGGCCTATATAGCAAAGATCATAAAATACAGAACAGAAATGACAAGTAGTACTACCATATAGGATAAGGTAATTCTTTTATTTTTCTTTTAAAAAGACAATTTTATTCTGGAATTTTTATATGAAATATTAATTGGCTTCTAATTTATATAGATGTGTTTGCCATTGAGCAAAATCTTTTGAATTTTGATTTCTTGCTCTAGGCTTTCAAATAAAGGTTGTTACTTACAGAATAATAATGGCATTTAAAAAGTCTTTATAAAATACAATGGTAAGTGGAAACATATTTATAATCTGTGGAACTTGGAAGAGTCAGAGTGCCACATTTCCTTTTTGCTAGAAATAAATAATTTTCCAAGTAATTTGGTCTTGTTTTCTTTTTTCCGTCATGGAAGAGCCATGGGTTTTTGTTGTTGTTTGTTTGTTTGTTTGTTTTAATTATTAAAAAAATACAGCATAAAAATGTACTATCTTAATTATTTTTAACTCTTCAGTACAACACTGTTGACATATTGTTGTTGAACAGGTCTCTAGAACTTTCTCATCTTGCAAAATTGGAGCTCTATAACTACTGAGCCACATCTCCCCCTTTCCTTTTCCCCTCAGCCCCTGGGAACCATATTCTACTTTCTGTTTCTATGAATTTGGCTACTTTAAATTCCTCAGATCAGTGGAATCATGTAATGTGTATTTTGGGGGCTGGCTTTTGCACTTAGTATAATGTCCTCAAGGTTCATCAATGTTGTAGCATATGACAAGATTTTTTCTTTTTTAAGGCTGAATAGCATTCCATTATATTCAATACATTGAGTAGAAAAACAGCTCTTCAGAAAAGAAACCCGAATAGCCCACCTGAACATTAATTATAAGTGGATTAAAGTTCACTGTCAAAATCCAAACCATAAAAATTGAACATTTACTAAATATACTCTGAATGGAGAACTTTCCAAAAATAAGAAAAATTGAAAGCAACAGGAAAAGATTAATAGATTTGATAATGAAATTAAAACATTGGAATGTCAAAAACATAAAATTAGACAGGAAATATTTTAAGCAGCTACAACACATAATGGCTTATCAGCTTTATCTTCAATATGATAAGGAATGTTCCAGAACTAATGGAAAATAAGTGAAGAACTCAATCATAAAACAGAGAAATTAAATGGTTGACAAATTTAAAATTATATTTAACCTTAAATGTAATTAAAGAAATAAAATACTATAATAAGGTTCTATTTCTATGAAATCAATGTGATAAATTTTTAAAAAGGGGTAATTGCCCTATTGCTGAGGAAAATAGGGAATCTGGTCTTTCCCTCATTTCTGTGGTGCAACTTTTCTGAAAAGCAATTGGGGAATATCTATGTAGAGCCTTAAAGTATCCATCCGCCAGTAAGGCATTTTTAGGAAATAATCAGAGGTGCAGATCAAGATTTATTCACTAAGTAAATCTTTGTAACATTATGTAAAATAGGGAAGATGTGGGAATAGCAAGAATGTCCCACAGTTAGGGGTTGATTAAATCCTTTTCAGTATATACACAGAAACAATATGATGCAGTTATTAAGCGTTATTTTTTTAAAAGATTTCATTTTTTTATTGGAGAGAGGGAGAGAGAGAGACGAGACACTGAGAGAGAGCAGGAGCAGGAAGGAGAGGGAGAAGCAGGCTACCCACTGAGCAGGGAGCCCAACGTGGGGCTTGATCCCAGGACCCTGAGATCGTGACCTGAACTGAAGGCAGATGCTTAAACGACTAAGCCACCCAGGCTCCCCAGGAAGCATTATGAAGCATTTGTTCATGATCTGAGGAAGTTACTTAAGATATAAATGCTAAAGGGAAAAAAATCAGAGTTCAAAATTTTATATCAAGAATTCATCAACTTTCACTTTTCCTTTACACTTTTATAAGTTCATATTTTCTTCAGAATATATGTCTTAACTATATTTGGAACATGGACAGCATTGTTAAAAAGAAAGAGATGTGGTCTCTCTGCTCCCCATTGGGGAAGGAAGGACTATACTTCAGCATGGCTGGATGGGTCCTGGAACCACCTCGCCCAACGGGTTCCATTCAAGATTCTGCCCTGTGGTGCCTCTGCCCAGCGGTTCCCTTGTCTGCAGCAACACTAGCAGGGCTGGGGGAGGTGGGACATGTGCAGCTATTTTGTGACTACCCATTTACTGCATACGTGATTCTGATTGTTTGGAAGCTCCTGACCATTGAGCTATAGCTGACATTTCTGGCATGTGTTACAGCTTCCCTTCACTGCCCTCAGGCCAGCCAAAGGTGCATGTACTACCCTTGCCTCCAGATATCCAAAACCAATCACCTAGGGCTCAACCTCAACTGTTCTTCCTGTGCCACAGCGTTCAGACCCTTCAAGATCATGGGCACCCTACCGGCGCTACTCAAAGTGTGGTCTGCGGACCAGCAGCGTGGACATCACCTGGGCTCTTATAGGAATTCAGCATCCTTGATGGAATTAGCATTTTAACAAGATCCTCAGGCGTTTGTGTGCACAGTAGAGTTTAAGAAGCCCTGGCCTCAAGGAGCACACATTCTCATTTGTCAGCAGTTCATTTAATAGGCGCTCTGGAGACCGAGAAGATCCTAATATTCTTGTGGTGTACAAAGCGATTGTTAGTGCTTCTGCTTTATCTATTCATCACAGAAAAAAAAGAGTTATGAAGCTTGGTGCTTTATGCAAGCCACTGTTGTCAGACACTGTTAAATGGAAGACAAATGTGAAAAATTAAATCACCACAAAGATCTAAGAGCTTCAGTCCCCCGTGGGAGAGTTGTCCTAAGACGCAAGTAATAAATTGACAAAAGGATGATCGAGACAACAATGACTATTGAGACTGAGAAGAGGAAGAGATGGTCTGTGAACAGAGTGGTTACAGAGGAGTGATCTTGGATCTGGGCCTATAATGATTAAATGCCCCATGGAAGAGGCCAGGCTGTGGTGAGCTCATCCCTGGACATAGTCATGGTGGATTTGCAGTCTGGATGGGGAGTCTCCAAACACTAAGGAGCATCAGCGTGACTGGGAAGGCTTATTAAGACACGAATTGCTGAGCTTCTGAAATTGTCTTGAGTTTCTCGTCCCATAGATCTGGAGCAAGGCCCAAGAATGTGCATTTCTAACTAGGTCTTAGGTGATACTAATGTTGCTAGTCTGTGGAACCGCACTCATTTAGAAGAAATAGCATGGGTCTTGGAGCCAGTTTTGGTTCAACCGCTTCCTAATTTAGGTGGCAAGTCATTTTTTTCTTTTTTGAGGTTTCTTTTTTTTTTTTTAAAGATTTTTATTTATTTATTTGACAGAGAGAGAACACAAGTAGGCAGAGAGCAGGCAGAGAGAGAGGAAGGGAAGCAGGCTCCCTGCTGAGCAGAGAGCCCGACGCGGGGCTCAATCCCAGGACCCTGGGACCACGACCTGAGCCGAAGGCAGAGGCCTAAACCACTGAGCCACCCAGGCGCCCCGAGGTTTCTTTTTTTAAAAGATTTTATTTATTTTGTTTGAGAGAGACAGAGATAGATCACGAGCAGGAGAAGGGGTAGAGGCAGAGGGAGAAGCCTACTCTCCACTGTTCCGGGAGCCCAATGCGGGGCTCGATCCCAGGACCCTGAGATCATGACCTGAAGTGAAGACAGAGGCTTCACAGACTGAGCCACCCAGGTGCCCCTATTTTGAGGGTTCTTTTTGAGAACTGGAGAATTCTAATATCCACCACACCGGTGTTTGTGACAAGTAAAGGAGACAAAGGTCTAGGAAAGTATGTTAGTATTAGTATACTGCCTGGTACAGAGCAAGTACTACTAGCTGAACTTAGTTTTCATTGTCTTCCCCAGAATAATCTCACATGACAAGGCTAGCCACCGACATCTTCACTGGGAGTGAAGGAATGATGTTCTTGGTGTGAAGGTCACTTGGGGGTGGGTATAGGGTTTTTTTGGAGAACCTGGCGGTAAGCCTTCCAATACCATTGCCATGAGCCTTCCATCCATTGACACAAATGGGTTCATATGTTCTGTGTGGCTGTGTTGGCCATCTTTAACTCTGATGACAATTAATATTGTTTGGCAGTGGGTCAAAACAAAGATACCTTGTGGCTTAGAGACCAATGCCATTTCAAGCATACGCCCTAAAGGAATGACATGAGAAATAGAAACTAGAGCTTACATTCCATCAGGGAAAGATAAAAATCTATCTTTATTTTAGAACTTAAAATTCAAAGGTGACTCCTTTAGGCTTTTTTTTTTTTTTTTTTTTTTTGAGAATTTCAAGCAAGCCCATATATTTGGAAGAATGTCTGATAGGCATCCTCTAATTTCAACACCATGAACAAAATGCTTTGGCAGCGAAACCTCTTCACCCCATCACATTTTTGGGAACTGCTAAGAATCCTTAAAACACAGGTGTTTTTATTTCATTGCGTTTATTGACTTCAGTTTTAGTGTCCACACTAATAGGATCCATCGAGACAAAGAGGACCTTCCTATGAAAACAAAATGGATGGGTTCTCCTTGTACTACCTTTAGTCCATGAATCATTATTGGAATTTGTTTATTAGATTACAGATGATAGCTAATTATAATCACTGAGCCAACCTTTGAAGATTAAGACAGAAAACAAGTACATTTTGGTTGATGTGGAGGAAAGAGAGGAACGTTCTGTTGCAGAAGTCATGGCCCAGTTGAGTTTGGGACACTTAAGGGTCATCCTCTGGACAGTGGGCAAATGAGGGAAGGAAATGAAGCAGAGAATGACATACGAAAGAGGACAAAGTTTTCCCACTCTACAGTCTCATTTGAGGTTTCTAAATAAGACTTTGGGCCTATTCCTGTTTCTTTACCCTCTCAATAGCTGAACTTTAACAGAGAAAACATGTCACCTCCCAGATTATGTGTCTTTACTGGCTCCACTGGTTGCCTTCTGGATCAAATTTAAACTGCCTATTTCAAGAGCAGCCAGTATCCCTTCACTCTCGTGGTGCTTTGTATAAATAGCCATCATGGGCAATTAGTGTCTCTGATTTTTTTCTTTCTAAATAATGTGGTTGAATGATGTTTCATATATTTCAGTTTTTCTCTCCCCAAATCATGTCAAGTAAATTATATTTTCTTATGCCTTGCAAAGTTCATGCATATATTGCTTCAACTGTGATTAAAAAGGATAAGAGGATTAAAAAAACAAGGATACGAACCAGCCACTCACTCACATTTTATGAACATAAACTCTCCGTCAGAAGATGTCCTTAGGAAAAAAAAAATTATCTTTTATAAAGAGAAGACTGTTTATTTTTTATGTAGTGAATATGAAGTTACTGTATACCATTAAATGGAAATTTTTTGTTGTTTATTATTCTTTCTTGTCCACCCACATACATCAGTGTTACACACATTTGTTGCTCTGAGTCACTTTAAGCTACCCATAAATCTGTATTCTCAGGATCCCAACAGTAGAAAAAGAAGTATGTCTGAAAAACAAGGGCAAGAATACTTTGGACTTGGATTCTCAAGGAATGAATAACTTCTGAGGCTCAATGCCTGAGGCAAAGACTGAGAAGGAGGGGGTTCTAAACTTGGAGGGGCAGCACTTGACCCAAGTGCCAGGTAGAGTCTCCATGACCACACGAGTGATGCACAGGTCATTCTGCTCCAGTCTACACTCTTGAAGACTTCCTGTTTGGCTCTGGAGTACTATTCTGCCATGAGAAAGGAGGATATCCTGCCATTTGTGACAATACAGGTGGACCTTGAGCACATTGTGCTGGGTGAGAAAAGTCAGAGAAAGACAAGTAGAGAATGATCTCATATATGGAATCTAAGAAAGTCAACCTCATAAAAAATCAAGGGGAAAATGGCGGTTACCAGGGGATGGGGGTAGGGGGATAAAATTGCTTCTGTTTAAGGGTACAGACTTTCAATGAGTCATCAATAAGCCATAGTGATCTAACGCACAGTATAATGAATGTGGAAAACAGTGCTGTACTCTAATTATGTAATGTGATAAATATTGATACAATGGCCGCCATATGACAATATATAAGTGTATCAAAGTGACACATCGTACACCTTAAATTTACACAATATGTCAAATATATTCAATTAAAAAAAAAGACTTCCCATTTGGTCAACAGAGTGATCTAATCCTCTTATTTTCTTTTATATTCTATTTTATTTCATGATCACTTCAGGGCAGGTAGCCACCACTGGCCCAAAGAAGGCAAAAGGGCTCAAAATTTGTCTCAAAAGGTGACTTCAAAAGATTGTGCTTGCAGTGACCCCCTCAGGTGCTTTGTCAGCACCCGAAGTCACCACCCCACCCTGCAGCATTTTCCCCTAATTCTCATGGCCCTTCTGGTGCTTCAGTTTTTACTCACTACCTTGCACCCAGGTTCCTTAAATGCAGCCGCTCACACAGACTTCCGGGTGTTGAGCCCAGGTTCACACAGGCTGCCGCCCACCCAAACCCCAAAGTCCAGTCCAAAGCCCAGTCCAAAGTCCTATCTTCCAGAGAGCCAGAGCAGAAGAAGGCAAGCTTGGGCCCTTCTGTGTGGAAGAGCAGATGTGTGGGAGAACTGGGCTTTAAGAGGATGGCTTGGGTTTGTGGAGCAGAAGCTGATGGTGCCCCATCAAAGAACCCTCAGTCCTCGCCATTACCCTGTGCCCTGACATGATGGCTTCCTTCTTCAAGTACCTCAGCCTCTGTCTGAGGGCTTTCTCTGGCCTCGAGTGAGCTAGACTTGTAAGGGGGTGTGTTGGAAGTGATGGGCAGTTAATGGGTCTAGAAGCAGCCCTCAACCAGTGACTAACAGAAAATAGTGGATAATACCTGAGACCCCTCGCCCTTCAGGCAGGGTGACTCCAAGATGTGCTCTAGGCAGTCCTCCAAAGGCCCCCCGTGAGACTGAGTACCAGTTGCCCATAGCAGTCAACTTCTTATTAACTCAGCCTATGTTGGTTTCCTTTCTTTCCCCATCTCGCTAACTGCCTCTTGCACTATTGCTTCCTTGCATTACCCTTCACATCCATGTCTTGGGGTTTGCTTCTGATTCAGTTTGCAACTAAAGAGCTAGAACATGGGATGGGCAAGGTTCTGGCTCCACGTAGCAACTGGGACCATGATGAGAAACCAGATGTCATGTTGAGGTGAGACTTTATTCCATGGTGACTGGGTACTGAGTATTTCAGTGGACACCAGTGCTAGAGGATCATTCTGGAAATAGAAGAGTGGATTGGAGCAATGGTTCTTAAAGCATGGTCCCTAGACCATGAACATAAGAATCATCTGGCAACTTTAGAATAATGCAAAACTTCTTGCCTCTACCCCAGACCTGCTACATATCAATCTGGGGTTGGGGCCCAGAAGCCTGTGTTTTCATAGGCCCTCTAGGTGAATCTGGTGCCCCTAATCTTTGAGAACTACTGGCATACAGGGGACGAGAAGTTGGTAGCATGGAGAACAGTTATGAGGCTACAGTGCAAGCTTGGTGAGAAACTATAAAGGCCTGAGCCATCAGTTTTGATTCCCTTCTCCTTGCTTTTTTTGCCTTGGCCCTGTGTTCTGCATGCCGTGTACTTAATAAATATTTTTGGCCTGATGTCTCCCATCCAATTATCTAGAAAGAGGGAGTGGTAATAGGAGGGGCAGGGATGGAAAGAGGCCGGGTCAGGTGACTTGGTTCATATGAGGTTCAACCACCACGGACCACGTGGCATTTTGAGCATTATCCCTTTTGCAGTTCCAGGGACAAAGTCTTCCCCCCAAAGAAATCAGGGCATCGGCCAAATCTGATGTCTTCTTCAGGAGACAGCAATAGCTACTCCCCCTTCAGAAATCAAGATCCCATGGCTTATGTGTGTGGAGCCTGAGAAGTATTGTAAATCTGAGAATGAAATCCCCATAAACTGGGTAATAAAAGCTTTTTAGCAGAAATTACTTCCTGAGAAAGGGAACATTCTGTGTGGACAAGGGGGAGGGATAGGGTCTGGGAAGATGGATAGGAGGACTCCTGCTAAATGGCCTAAAATCCCAAATTAGTTTGTGTTAATTTAGGACCTAATCTGTATTATCATTATTATTATTATTATTATTATTATTATTATTATTATTTGCTGTTGCTTGAAAACCTTTTCTTTTTTATTTTGAGTCAGCTTGACCAGGGTCTTTTTAAGTCATGAATTTCAGAACCCCATAATTATGCCCCGTAACCTTGTCCAATGGCATCCCAGACATTCAACGCCTGCTTATGGGCCTGTGGGAACTCAGAGTCCCCCAACAGTCCCCAGGGCTGGGATGGGTGAGCAAGACGTGGTTGGCAATGGCCCATCCCACCGGGGTACCAGCTCCCAGAACAACAAGGCCTTTGACTGAGGCCTTCACTGGAAACTGGATGATATTCTCTGGGCCAAAAGGAGCAATTGGAAAGGTAGTTTTGTGGGTTGGCTTCCAAGCCAGAGTTGAAATTAGGCTGTAGCAAGCCTGAAAGAAACCTGGCAGAGGAGGAAAAGGCCCTCCCTGTGCCAGGAACTGCATAAACCCATGACCAATCAAACAGAACCAATGTGGTGAGGAAATATTTCTGACTGGCAAAGATGGCTTCACCATCTAGTGATTTACCATAAGTGGTGATGGCCAGGGTCCTGCTTGGTGGAGTGTGGCCTGTTGAAGGAGAGCCTGGATGGAATGATTTCTATGTTATTTATCTTTGATTTAGGGAACAAAAGTATGCCTTTTCAAGAGGAACAGAAGAGGGGAAATCTTTTATGATTGCAAAACCTTAGAAGGGCATCGTATGCCCTTCTTACCCATACAGATTGAATTCTCTTCATGCAACATAGCTTGAGCTATGTTGCATAAAATTAACGAAAATAAGGATGTACACGGACAAGAATTTACTAGGTGTGTGGATATTTTTCATAAACAAAGAGAAATAATTCGCTTGAACAGCAAGTTATGGTTGGCTATGCTGGTGGACTTCTCAAGTCAACTGGGGTTGCTTTATAGATTAAATATAAAGTTGTTATAAAATGAGTAAGCACAAAACCTCTTGTCAGATAGGAAGAATAATGGGGCCAGCTTAGCCACTTTAAAACTCCCGTAGCAGAGGGGCCTCGGGTTCTATCCATTTCTCTCCACTGACTTCTTGGTTTTTTGCAACAGTATCTCTGGTTGTCATAACAACCAGCTGTGGCCTACTCAGTTCAGTCATTAAAAACATAGGTTTTAACTATTTTGGTGAGTCTCCTGGTCAGTGTGTACAAGTCTGGCAGTGATTGGCTTGATTGCTCAGTTATCAACCTGCGGGCGGTCAAAGAACCAGGGAAGGGACCTGGAGATGCGCTGGTCCAACTTCTTTTCCCAGAAGTGAGCTCCAGAAGGGGAAAGGAACACCCAAGTCCTCTGGGTAGTATGGGCTAGAACTGGAACGAGACTCCCAGAGCAGAGTGCCCCATCTCTCCCTACCATCTCAACCCGCAGCACCTACACTTCATTCGCAGAAATAAAACAAGGCTCTTTTTTTTTTTTAATTCTGCTTTTTCCCCAACAGAAGTTAGTCCCCCAAGGACATATCTTAATTAAGGTAGCATAAGAAAAATAGCAGCAATAACTATAAAAATTATGCAAGATAAATATGGGCATTCTTTGCAGCTTAATTTATTATGACTTTAAAAGGGTTGCAAGAGCTTGCTTTGCTTCTGTGAAACATAGTGCATTTTTGCAATTCCCCACAGTTATAAATTAATATAGGCCATTAGGGATGAGGCTAATGGTGGAGGAAGACTATCTCATGGGGAATACTCAGCACCTGAGAAAATGAACAGCTGTGGTGTACAGACCCCCAGCCAGTCCTACAAAGGATACAACTTGTCACAAAACTAGTCCCCGCAGAGGCATATTAATTTCTAATAAATAAGCCCAGTCGCTTTTTTTTCTTTTAAATTGTTTTCCTCTATAAGCACATTCCCATGTTACTCTGCACAGAGTAGTTTGGGGCTCTGTATCAAGGGGCTCTGTGGGCCCATCTTAAGCCAACCCAAGTGAGCGCTCTATGTTGACGCTTGGCTATTCCCTCTTGGGAAGTCAAATTCACAGCTGAGATGATGTGCTAATGAGAAGAAAAGCTAACATATTTGCAGGCTGGTGAGCTATTATCAGCATATCCAAAAGTTCCCCTTTCAGAAATATAAGAAAACCTCAGTATCATTCTAATTCCCAGTGCAACAACATAAAATCCAGGAAGCTTCTGGAAAAATGAGGATTAGGGGGAAAAATATATATATATATATATCAGAAGCATCCCCACCCCCCCAAGTTTGCTCTACAAGTTTGCTGAGAGAGGTCTGAAGGAATTTAGCAACTCACTGGGGAAGGTTTGAGATAAAAATGCAAACCTTATGCCCCTACAGACTCCTGGTTAGAAATGTAGTCACTTTGAGACTGGAAAACCAAGGCCAACTCTTACACTTATGGTGGCCTTATGGAGTCAGAGAAGCAAGGCGGTACGTCTGAAGATTGAAGATGTGTGCTATTTCCTACGAAATGATACAGTTTCTAGGCGAGCCATACCTGGGCGAGCTGTTGATTTCGAAAACCCTATCCCTAACCCCTTCATTCCATCCCCAGTGTGGCTTCACGCTTCGCTAGTGCTTTTGTTCAGGAGACTTAAATGTCCAGTCCAGCCTTTTCTGACCCAGGAAAGCAAATGTAGCCTCTCTTTATATTAATAATAATAATAATAATAATAATAATAAAAAAACCCTGCAATAAATTAATGCAGGAGGATGAATGTGCATCTGGGTGTTAGGGATTTTGATTTATCACAGCAGCTCTGGGCTTCTAAACAATCCCAGCTGCCTGCTGTCCTTCCCCCCCCAACCCCCGTCAATCCTCTCTCTCTCTCTCTCACACACACACACACACACTCACAGCCAAACAGAAGCACTAAATGATTGGAGGTAGATGGGCCCTTGGAGAGCAATGTTGTAGCTGTGGGTATCACATCACACTGGGGGATCACCCCCAGAGTCTCTGAGCATGAAGGGAATGCCATTTAGAATACCTTCCATTGAATGGAAAGTTAGTTTGATATATTTGTTTTCACTTTATTTCAATAAAGGAACAATTGACCCAATAACCGGCTCATGATAAATCACAGCAAATTACCAATATACCCAAACTTGACCCAGTCCTCAGGTGAGGCTGACATAGGGCAGAGCCAAAACGTACAATTGGTTTGCTATAAATTATTTTTTTTCCCTAAAAAAGGTCAATATCTCCCTGAAGGAATCTCCCTGTTATTAGAACTACTGTGGGGGGCGCCTGGGTGGCTCAGTGGGTTGAAGCCTCTGCCTTCAGCTCGGGTCATGATCCCAGGGTCCTGGGATTGAGCCCTGCATCTGGCTCTCTGCTCAGCAGGGAGCCTGCTTCCTCCATTCCCTCTGCTTGCCTCTCTGCCTACTTGTGATCTCTGTCTGTCAAATAAATAAATAAAATCTTAAAAAAAAAAAGAACTACTGTGGCACAGCTTTCAGAAAATGGGATCAAGACAGAAGTCAACTAGCAAGTCATCATTTGTGATCCCAGGGTGGTGTCTTTAAGGGATAATTTAACATGGAGTGTGGTTTTCTCTAAGTGAGAGGAAGATTAAGTAAGAAGGAATTTTGTCCTTCAAATTCATTGTTTCTTTATGACAGGTTATAATTCACACTCTGGGTTGGAAGGTACTTCAATGATAATTGAGTGATTATGGAACCCATTAACCAGTTCAATGCCTTAGGGAATAGAAAGGCGCACTGAGGCATAACCCCTACCCTCAAGAAGCATGTAAAGTGATGGGTAAGGCAACACTCGCACCTGTGATAGGATGCTAAGCTGTGCAGCAGGAAAGGGGACAAAAAACCACGGTCTGCTTAACCCAAACGTGTTATATATATATAACTGCTTATATATATATATATATATATATATATATATATATAAAACTGTCTTATATATAAGACTGCTTCCTGCCCCCCCTCCCGCCTGCCTCTCTGCCTACTTGTGATCTCTCTCTCTCTCTGTCAAATAAATAAAATCTTAAAAAAAAAAAAGAAACCAAAGACTCAAGAAGTTTTTCTTTTTTGCCTTTCCTGTTCCAGAGAGAGAGCTATCACCACAGATAACTACAGTATAATATGAATTAGGTGTGGTTTGTTAAAATTCCTCTCTGTGTTCTGTTTTTCCTGGACAGCTCAGCAAACATTTGCTTACCAAACATTTACTCTTTTTCATTTTCCTGTGAAATGTTTCCATCCCTTCCTTCCTTCTTCCTTCCTTCCTTCCTTCCTTCCTTCCTTTTCTTAGACCCCTACCTCTTCCTCCTTAGGTCCAGATGACATATAAGCCTTAATTGCCTGACTGCCTGTGAGCATCATATTCTTATGGAGCCCTTGTATGTAATTTTATTTATTATTTTTTTTAAGATTTTATTTATTTGACAGAGATCACAAGTAGGCGGAGGAGGGGGGGAAGCAGGCTCCCCTCTGAGCAGAGAGCCCGATGCGGGGCTCGATCCCAGGACCCTGAGATCATGACCTGAGCCAAAGGCAGAGGCTTTAACCCATTGAGCCACCCAGGCGTCCATGTAATTTTATTTTTATGTAATTTAAATGTTATATAATTTAAATTTTATTTTCTCCTGTTAGTCTGTCTCATGTCTTTGAACAACCAGAAGAATCTTGAAAGGTAGATAAATTTTTCTCTCCCCGGCACTTCCCTAAGTTCACCCAGCTAGCAAATGGTAGAGCTGGAATTGAAGTGCAGCCTCTCTCACTCTGGAATCTAGGCAAGCGTCACCATACCACATTGCCTTCTGTAGCTTTGCAGCACAGGCCAGGGGAGTCAGGGCTGTGGAGTAGAGGGAGCTCCCTGAGATTTAGAGTACTATATCCAGGAAAGGTTTCAGAGAGCAGGTGGGAGGCAAGTTGGTTCCCAACATGGATGAGCAGAGGAGAGAATACCAGGTGAAGAAACAAAATGGCAAAGGCAGGCATGAAGGACACTCAGAATGTTTTCTACTTCTTGGACAGTCACTTAGCTGTTCAACTCAGCATCTCACTTAATTCCCCTCACAACCATCAGAACTATCCAAAGGCAAATTCTCAGTCTTCATATTACTTATTGTCAGTATGTGACCTAGTGGATCACTCCCTCCTCCTTGCAACTCTCTTCTTGGGATCTAGGACACTTGGCTTTTTGAGTTTTCATCTTCTTTCTGGTTATTCCTTTTCATTCTTCCTCATTTCCCTGACCTTTGATTGGAGTGCCCAGGCCTCAGTTCTTGGACATCTTTTCTATCTAAACCCATTCCTTTGGTGACCTCATTTAATCTGAATAATTGTTTCAATATCATAAATATCATGCATTTACACACACATGCATGTACACATGAATAAAATTCCCAGAACTTCCAGGGCCAGCCAAGATGGAGTAAGCTCAGTTAGTCCATCTCTCCCATTAATTACAACTGAAAATTCTGGACGAAATACAGAAAGAAACTACCTGAGGAGTCTAAAAACTAAATAGTAGCTCGCGGGCAGGAGAGGTTAGTCAAAACTTGGAGAGCAACCAGTACCAGTGAGATTCCTAATTCTTTTTTTCTCTTGTACCTCCTAACTTGATGTAAAGATGGCCTGGGGGCTTGAGTCACAGAACATTGAACTGGGGGTGGGTATCCAAAGCTCCAGTAAAAATCCTACTCTTTCTGGCCAGAGAACTGGGAAAAGGGACAACTGAGAGTCAGAGACTATGGGGGAATCCTCATTTTTAACTCTTTTTTCTCTCCTGGCTTTGTCCTGAGGTCAGCCTCAGTTGCAGATCTTCACTGCTGTTGTGACTATGTTGGTGGTGTTTCAGGCACCTGAACCTTATCTCCATGACTACTGGAACCAGGAAGAATGATCCCTGTGTGTGAAGAATGTGGGAGGAATTCCCATTATTTTTTTTTCTTGCTCTTCACCCTGAGGGTGGTTCCAGTGATACAGAACTGTGTGACAGTGACAGTGTAATGGGGCAAGGGAGGGCTAAAAGTTTGAGAAGAATCCAATTTTCTGGTCAAAGGAATTGGGAAAAGGGGAAGTTGGGAGCCAGAGAAAATCCTAGAAAGAAGGAAGTTGGAAAAAGGGAATCCCTCTAGTTCTGTGTATGAACTGATACACAATTTATAAAGACAATGACATTGAATCCTAAAATGATATTGGAACCACTGCCCACAGAAAGTGGGACAAAACTTGGTCTTAACCTAACTGGATTGATTTCCTGCTTAAAACAACAACAACAATAAAATCTATTGACATTCAACTTTCAGGAGGATTTTAACAGAACCTAGTCTCATAACATAATATCAATATGCCTAGAATGTGATCAAAAATTTTTCAACCTACAAAGAACCAGTAAAATCTGACCAGTTCTCAAGGGAAAGGACAATAAACAGATGCCAACACTGCAATGATCCAGATGTTGGAATTAACAAAGACTTGAAAGCAGCTATCATAACCATGTTCCATAAACTGAAGATGAACATTCTTGTAATGAATGGAAAGATAGAAATGCTCAAGAGAAAAACAAGAACTATTTAAAAAAGAAGAAGAAGAAAAGAACCAAGTTGAAATTTTAGGACTGAAAAATATGGTATCTTAAATTAAAAAAATTAAAAAATCACTGGATGAAAGTTTGACAGCAGAATGGACATGAGAGAGTGAGCTTGAATAGATAATTAGAAATTATCCAGTCTTAAGAACCAGGGGAAAATATTAAAGTGGAAAAAGTTAGAGATTGAAAAAAATGAACATAGCTTCAACAAATGGTGCTAAATGAACAGAGCTTCAATAAATGGTGCTAGATGGGACACCTAGGTGGCTCAGTCGGTTAAGCATCTGTTTTCATCTCAGGTCATGATCTCAGGGTCCTGGGATCAAGCCCCACTTTGGGTTCCTTGCTCAGCGGGGAGTCTGCTTCTCCCTCTCCCTCTGCCCCCACACCCCTCATGTGCATGCTATCTCTCTATCTTAAATAAATAAATAAAATCTTAAAAACACAAACAAATGGTGCTAGAACAATTGGATACTCAATGTACAAAAAAAATGTATGACTATGCCTCAAGTTTTATGCAAAAATTAACTGCAAATGGTTCAGACCTAATGTAAAACATAAACTCACAAGACTAAAAAGAAGATAAAGGAGAATATTTTTGAGACCTTGACTTGGGCAGTAGGTTCTTGGATATGAAACCAAAATCATGATCTATAAAAGAAAAAAGTGATGAACTGGACTTGATCAAAAATTTAAAACTTTTGCTTTGCCAAAAACACTTTTAAGAGAATAAAAAGATACCACAGACTTGGAAAACACATTTATGAATCACGTATCTGATGAAGGACTTGTAAGCAGACTATATAAAGAATTTGCCATGCTCAACAATATGAAAACAAACAGCCCAATTAAGAATGGGCCAAGATTTTAGTGGACATCTCACTAAAGAAGATGTTTGGGTAGAAAATAAGTACATGAAAAGAAATTCATCATTCATCATCAGGGAAAGGCCAATGAAAACCACAATGAGACACTACTGTACACCTACTAGAATGGTTAAAAATAAATTTTAAAAACATTTCAAATCTGATACTGCTGGTAGAAACACAAAATGGTGGAGCTACTTTGAAAAACAGTCGGTCAGTTTCTTATCAAGTTAAACGTACACTTACTCTATGATCCGGGAGTCCTGTTCCTCATAATATGCCCAAGAAAAGTGAAAACCTTTGTTCACACCAAAAAAGGTTCATGTATATACCAGCTTTATCGTAATTTCTCACTCAACCCAGATGTCTTCAGTGGGTCAGTGGGTGAACAAACAATGGTACATCTATATAGTAGAATACTACTCAGCAATGAAAGGAATGAACTGTGGATAAACAAAACATGGATGAATTCAAATGCATTATGCTAAGCCAAAGAAACCAGATCCAAAATGCTACATACTATATGATTTCATTTATATGACTTTCTGGAAGAGGCAAAGCTCTAGGGACAGAGAACAGGTCAGTGGTTGCCAAGGGGCTGGGGATGATGGATGGGTTCGATTACGAAGGCGTGGCATGAGGGAATTTTTTAAGATGATAGAATAGTTCCCTATCTTGACTGTGACTGTGGCGATATGACTATGCATTTTTTTCAAAACTCATAAAATTGGACAACAAAAAAGAAGGATTTTGCTGTAAGTTAAAAAAAGAAATACATTTAAAAATTCTTCCAAATACTTCTCCAGATCAGATCTGTCCCTATCAGTCATATATCTATCTGATATCTGCACTTGGGTGTTTACTAAGTATGTTAAACCTAACCTGTCCTAAACCAAACTCCTGACATTCCCCCCAAACCTGTCCCCCACACAGGCTTGCCCATGTCAGCTGATGGCAGCTCCATTTTTCTAGTTGTTCAGGCCAAAATGCTCAGAGCCATTCTTGACTTCCCTCTTTCTCTTATAGCCCACATCCAATGTCTCATAAATCCAGTTTTCTTATCCATAGAGAAGAAATTCAGAATCTCATTACTTCCACTCCCACCAACCTGGTCCAAGCCATCAGTGTTTTGCAATGACATTCTCGCCAGACTCACGGCTTCTGTAGGGCCTGGAGATGTACCACCCACTGCCTTTTCCAGGAAGGACTTGTGCTCCGCAGAGAGCCTTCAGCTGTTAACGCCTTCAAAGTCGGCTTCAGCTGCCCAGCGCCCCATCACTCCCTCTACTACAGAGATGCGCGCCTCCTTGCTCTTTCCCAAGCAGACAGGCAAGAGACCTGCCTCAGAGCCTTTGCACCTGCTGTTCCCTCTGCTTAACCACTCTTCCCTTAGATATACTCCATCTTAGTCTCCTGGGGCTGCCATGAAAACACTGCAAGCTTGGTGGCTTAAAACAAAAGAAATATATTCTCTCATAGTTCTGGAAGCCAGAAATCTGAAATCCCAGGTTTCACTAGGGCCATGCTCCTTCTGAAGTCTCTAGGAGAGAAACCTTCCTTTCTTCTTCCGGATTCTGGGGGCTCCAGACCTTTCTTGGGTTATGGCTGCATCCTTCCAATCTCTGCCTCCACCTTAATGTGGCCTTCTCTGTGTCTGTGTTTGTGATCTCCTTGTGTCTCTGTTATAAGGACAACTGCCATTGGATTTAGGCCTCACCTGGATAATCTAGGATGATCTCATCTCAAGATCTTTAACTTAATCACACCCACAAATACCTTTATTTCCCCTAAGTAATGTCACATTCACAGGTCCCAGGAATTAGGAAATGGGCATAACCTGTTGGGGGGGGGGGGGCTGGTGAAGTGGGTAGACTACCACTGAAGCCATCACATCCTCTTAGCTCAGTCCTTCATTTCTTTCAAATCTTTCCCCAGAAGATGCCATTTCAGTATGTGACCTTTCCCCACCACCCTACTTAAAATCGAAGCTTCCCTACTCCCTTCCCCATGCTCTCCCCTGCCTAATTTTTGCCCACAGCAGTTAACTGCCATCTGACAGGCTGTATATTTTATTGCTTTATTCTTTATTATTATAATCAATCCACCTCCCCCATTAGAACCGGCATGGTTTTTGTCTATTGTATTCACTGCCATATCTCCATCTTCTAGAACAATGCCTGGTGTGGTACCAGTGTCGAATGAGTGATTAGCTCCATTTTATGAATGCTTCAGCAGGCATGGTGAGGTCAAGTAATTTGCCCAAGTGTGGCATTCAAAGCAAGGCTTCTCACACCAGAACTCATGCTCCTAATTGTAATGACAAACAGTTCCGGACCAAGACAATTCCCTGGGGTGACAATGACTTCTAGGGATGTCTGCTGTCTCAGGGTTGAGCAAACATTGAACTGACTTGTTACCCTTAGACCTTCTGGGATGTGTGATACACTTCTGTCATCTCAAGGTTTTGCCCTGCTCTTGCTTTTCCTAGGTAACATTCTCCATTAAAGAAATTTTCCCTTCATGGGGCGCCTGGGTGGCTCAGTGGGTTAAAGCCTCTGTCTTCGGCTCAGGCCCTGATCCCAGGGTCCTGGGATCGAGCCCCGTATCAGGCTCTCTGCTCAGCACGGAGCCTGCTTCCCCCTCTCTCTCTGCCTACTTGTGATCTCTCTCTCTCTGTCAAATAAATAAATAAAATCTTAAAAAAAAAAAAAAAAAAGAAATTTTCCCTTCCAACTAGCCTAAATCTTTTATGCTGTTGTAGAGGTTTGGTTCTTCTTCTGCCCTGAGTGGCAAGAGAGAGAGCAGCTGGTCTCCAGTCCCCTTGCATTTGGAGATTATTATCAAATCACCCTGTGGGCATTGCTGGTCCAGACAAAACAAAACAGACAAGTTTTTTTTAGCTTTTTCCAAACATCTCATTTTATTGTTTCCCCTCCCTCTCCCTTCTCCTCTTCCCTGCAATGGGTTTCTGACAAAATGCAGGATGAGATTTTTGGCTTGTAGCGTGCACTGCCCTTAGGTGATGTTCTCTAAATAATGAATGGAACAGAACAACATTTTTAAAAATGCATGTTTTGGCACAAATTCAATTAGTGGTGTTGGCACTTGCTAACCTAGCAAATAAATGCATTTTCTCTGAAAACCAACGCCAGACTGAGCTCTTAATGCCTATTTCTGGGGAGTTGTGGTTTGCAAACTGTACTTTCATAAATAGCAGAGGATGCCCAGAAGGTGGGGGAGAGGCAGGTAACGGTCCCACCCAGTTCACAGGCCGGGAGACTGAGGTGGGAAGGGACTGCGCGCCTCCACGATGGACAGACAGCCTGGGGCTTCCCATCCTGGGTCACACTGATTCATAGAACTCCAGAGGCCAAAGGCATTTGCTCATTCCATCATGCAAGCTTCTCTGGAAAGCAAGACCAGATAAAATCCAAGCCGATGTTTGGATGGACATTATTCTGTGCTCTGTCGGCCAGATTCTCAGCCTGTGAAGCTTTGTGGCAACGTGTGTGGAGCCTCATCTCTGGCTAGTTGATGGGAATTTCTATAATAGGGGTAGCTGAAGCCAAATTCTCAACCAATATAACTCTGTGAATTCCCACAGAATTACGTAAGTTGAGAATCTGGCCTATGTGTGTGCATGCATGTATATAACTCACATTATTTTATGAGGTCAGTCGTAAGGATGACCATAAAAGTTTATTACATTACTATTTTTTTTAGGGGAGTCATGATCTTAGGCTGGGATTCTGTAGTGGAATAAGTGGGAAATTATATGTGTTTGTGTGTATACATGTGTGCATGTATATATATATGTGTGTGTGTGTGTGTATGCGTATATATATATATATATACGCATACACACACACACACACATATATATACACACACATACACACACATATATGTTTATCTACTGGATTCTGTACAAGAATAAGGAAATTCCATGTTTTTTAATCCACTGGGTGCAGTTATAACTTTGTTTTGTTTCTGTCTTTCCAGGAAATCTTGTTTTCCTCCATTTTTTGTTTGATTGAAGTATGGTGACCCCAGTTTTGGACAGTCCTAATCAACCCTGGACAGATGAGCTCTTTAAATTGTTCAGAAAGCACTTGAGAATTCCATTCAGGAAGTTCCAAACACTAGAGCAATTCAGAGCTGGCTGTCAGTGCCTCCCCCAGTGCAGGTGGCTTTTATCTTTGTTGTATATTGTTCAATGAAACATTTTGGCCATTTGAGTTTAGTTTCAATGTAACATTGAAACCTGTAGAGAATAAATCCCATATGTGCAAGAGGGACTAACAGCAGAGAAAGAGACATGGAAACTTTTGCCTTCTCCCTGCAGCCATTGGTCCGGGGCCAGCCCTGGTCTGCGTTGGCAGAACGTAGCAAGCCTTTCAATGAATACCATTTCTTGTGCTGTGTAAAAAAGGTTGGTGGTCTTGGTCTGGTGGGTCTGTGTGGGTAACTGCCTACATCACTGGCCTGAGCCCAGCAGCTGGCACCGACTCTGTGATGCAAAACCTAAGGAGCAGTTGGACCCAGTGGAGAGAATCTCTCATGTCTCTGGGCCGAGGCTGATGGGAAGCATTCTGAGACCATCTTTGATGACTCTGACTGCGTAGACTGGTTTTCTTCCGGGGCAGTGTGGGTGGTGTCTCCTCAATGGTTTCAAACTTATGTCACATTTCAAGGGCGTTTCAGACCATTATTCAGCAGATTCTGCATTCTCCAAGCCTCAGGCTGGGCTCTGAGCTGAAAGAGGGAATCCACACTTTAAGGAGTTCACAGCCTGGCAGGGAAAAGGAAGGTCAAGGACATGCCCAACTCATGGCATCCTGGAGCTGAGCAGCAGTGAGGTGCAGTGAACTACGCACCCTTGGGCAGGAGGTGGGGGGAGGTGGGGAAGGGACCCAGCAAAGAGGGGAGAGCCAGGTATTAAGACTTTGAAAGAAGAGTAGAGCTTTGTCAGGAGGTGGAAGCGGAGATGGGGGAGAATGTTCCAGGATGAGACTACCCCATGTGCAAAAGCACAAAACAATGAAATATGCAAATGGTTTGGGGAATCCCTTCAGTGGCTGGCCTCTCTGCCTCTGAGATTATTCTTTCATTTTTCCCCCCTTCCTTTCTTTTCTCCCCACACATTCTTAACTCCATGGGCTAACACTTCTCACATTGCTACATATTTGCATTTGCTACCTTAATCACATTTTTCCTGCTCCTTTTTCTGGCTAACTTCATCTCATCCTTTAGAACCCCTCCTAGGTTTTTCCAGGACTCCCTCCCTGATTCCTCTCCTCCCCAGAGACAACATTTGGCATAAATCATGGTATTTTCATGGCCCCTTGTACACAGATCCATGGTATTGTCATTGGCGAGACCCTTGTGACAGAGACTGGGCCTCTCAACTCCGTGTCCACTATACTTTAAACTGCCTATTGTTGGGGGAGGGCATTTTCCTCTAACCTCTTAAGTTTGGTCATTAGGGGCCTGCAAATTAAACTGACAAAAAGAAACAGATTAGCAAGAGGAGAAAACCAGATTTAAATAGAAAGCTATGCTCAGGAGTTTACAAAGAAACATGACTTCACATGGTTAGAATTTTTATATACCACCTTAATAGAAGATGGAGAGAGGCAGAAGGGTACTTCTGGGAGAACAGATGACTTTTAGGAAAAACAAATGGGAACATAGAAAAATAGATGGGAAATATGATAGTTCTATGACAATCCCTGTTGAAGTGATTTCTTATCCAGATGCTGACTTGTGCTGACTTCTCTCTTCAGTGATAAGAGTCAATCTTTCCTGGTTGTGAAATTCCCAGGAGGGTATTTATGGCAGTTGAATTATTTTGGGAGGTATTGCTTTTAGGAAGGGGGGAGTTTAGAAAAAGTCTTCTAGTGCAGCTGTGGACTTTCAAATATCTTTAACTCAAAGTAATCCTTTGACACTGTGGCGTATTCTAGACCTCTTCACTAGCACATAGTAGAGGCTTTCAAAACATTTGGCGAACAGGGCCACCTGGGTGACTCAGTTTGTTAGGCGTCTGCTTTCGGCTCAGGTCATGATCCTAGGGTCCTGGGATTGAGCCCTGCATCAGGCTCCCTGCTCCACGGGGAATCTGTTTCTCCCTCTGTCTGCCCCTCCCTCCTGCTTGTTCTCTCTCTTAAATAAATAAAAATCTTTAATTAAAATATCAGTGAACAAAGAAAGTATTCCAAACCTGTTCCTTTTCCAGTGTTTGGTAAAAAGCACCATCATTGGTTAGTTGCCCAAGCCAAAACCTAGGAGTAGGTCTTGATTTCTCTCTTGTGCCACATCTCATCCTTTAGCTGTTCTTGTCAGCTCTGCCTCCAAGATACACCATGAGTCTATCCACTCCATCTCCACTACCATCCACTGCTCTCAGGAACCATCATCTTTTGCCTGAACAATTACAAGAGCTTCTTAACATGTCTCTCATAATTTCTGCCCTTGTCCCTGCATAACCAACCACCCACACAGAAGCCAGAGTGACCTTTCTAAAGGGCAAATCTGCATATGTCTGTCTTAGCTCCCTAGTAAAAAAAAAAAAGTTGGTGGTAAAACTTAAGTGGTAAAGTTTATGGGGAATATTAGGATATCCAATCCCAGGGAGCTGGAGTGAGGGATGGAGGAAGTGAGGCAGGGAAGGATGGCAAGCCAATGGAGGGTGTGGTGTTGACCTAGCCACTTTTTTGAATCAAGTGACACTGATTGCTTAAGCTAATGGACTGGCTTCCAAGAAGCTTTGTAAGGACTATACCCCAAGACCACCTCTCCAAGGGAAGGTAGGGGTAGGAATCTACCAACTCCTGTCTTCTGTGGGTCAGGAGACATTAACTCCCCGTAAGATATCAACTCCCTGCCCTTCGGGGTTGCACATGTATAAGCTGTATACATGCCCCCTTGTCAAGGAGGGTGAAATTCCCAGGGGAAGTGAGAGGCACATGAAGAAGGCATGAGGGGAGGTGATGGTGGACCATGTCTATGTGACATTAATCACAGAGCTCATACAGAGCCGGTCACCACTGTAGTCAAAGCAGACAAACTAGCCATGGGCCCAGTGCACAGGGGTGGCTGAGAACATTTTAAGTGATGTCTGAGAAGCATTGGCTATAATGTCACTTCCCAACCTCACACTCTCCAATGGCTTCCTAGTCATTCTGTCTAATATGCCTAGCCTACAAGGCTCCTGCTAATTCCCCAACCCATCCCCTACTTACCCTTTTTCATACATCTACTTCAGCCACACTGACCTTGATATTTTTTGAAAATACCACCCTTGTTTTCATTCCAGGGGCTTCACATTTACTGGTTTCCCTCCCTGCAAAATTTCCCCCTCAGATTCACATAGCTGCTGTCTACTTGTCACAGAGGTCACACACCCCCAAAGCCCCTCCTTTGAAAGCCCTTCCCTGATCACCTATTCCCACCCAGGCAGTCTCCACCAGATCATCTGGTTTTATTTTCCCCATAGCACTTATCTCCATCTGTAATCACCCCAGTCATTCCTTTGCTTACATGTAGTCCTTCTCCCATGACTAGAATGTAAATACCATGGAGGCTTAGAGCTGGTGGGTGGAAGTTCTGAATGCCAGGCTCAGGAGGAAAATGGACCTGTTTTTAATCTGACCTGAGGGCCAAGCTTTCTGAGGCTTCCAGGTAATTGTTGGTGAATCAGATATAATCAATAGAGAGAAAAAAAGAGAACCGGAAGAGGTCCACCCCCCAGAGTGTGATGGCACCTTTACTTCCACTAGTAATAGTAAATTCTGATTTTGGTTCCTCTTCGTCCCCATTAAAAATCTGTTGATGGTTGCTCATTATTTCCAGAATAAGTCCTCCAACCCTCAGGTTGTAGAAGACTATAGAAGATTCTCCTTGATCTGAGCTCTGGCAACCGAGTTGCTGGGACCTTCATCTCCCTGCTTTCTTCCCTGCTTGTTCTTTCACAGGACTGCCGAGGATGGATGAGTATGTCATGCACAGTACCATTCTAGAAGGCGCCATTGTCATCTTTGTGAAGAGCATCCCCTTCAGCTCAACCTGAATCAGGTAGACCTGCCCTGCCCTCTGTCCACAGATTTCCGAAACACCCTGCTCACTCTTGACCCCAGGGCCCCTGTGTTTCCTGTTTGCTCGGCCTAAAAGGCAGAATTCACAGTGTCAGCGTACCTAAAAACTATCGTGTCTTCCAGGAAATGTTTCCCTCTCCTCTGTGCCCTTGTAGCATCCCGTAGTGTTCTGATTACAGTACTCATCCCAATATGCTATAACTGGGTCTGATGGTCTCTGTCCTCCTCCAGTGTGGCTACATCAGGTGGTCCATCCATACAGTGGAATAGTATTCAGCCTATAAAGGAAGGAAATTCGGACACATGCTACAACATGGATGAACCTCGAGGACATTATGCTAAGTGAAATAAGCCAGATATGAAAAGTTAACTATTGTACGATTCCACTTGTCGGAGATCTTTAGGATAATCAAGTTAATAGAGACAGAAAGTAGAATGGTGGTTGCCAGGGTCGGGGGAGGAAGAATGGGAAGTTAGTGTTTCACTGGCACAGAATGTCAGTTTTGCAAGATGAAGAGTTTGGGAGATTGGTAGTGCAATAGTGTGAATGTAATGAGTGCCACTGAACCAAACATTTACAAATGGTTACAATAGTAAATTCTGTTATGTATATTTTACCACACTTTAAAAAATTTTCGTTTAAGGGACGCCTGGGTGGCACAGTTGGTTAAGCCTCTGACTCTTGGTTTTGGCTTGGGTCATGATCTTGGGGTTGTAAGATCAAGCCCCACGGGGGGCTTCGTGCTCAGCAGGGCATCTGCTTGAGATTCTCTCTCCCTCTCCCTCTGCCCCTCCCCCCACTCACACATATGCTGTCTCTCAAATAAATACATCTTTAAAAAAATTTTTTTAGGGTGCCTGGGTGGCTCAGTGGGTTAAAACCTCTTCCTTTGGCCCAAGTCATGATCCCAGGGTCCTGGGATTGAGCCCCGAATCAGGCTCTCTGCTCAGCTGGGAGCCTGCTTCCACCTCTCTCTCTCTGCCTGTCTCTCTGCCTGCTTGTGATCTCTGCCTGTCAAATAAATAAATAAAATCTTTAAAAAAAATTTTTTAAGGCTATAACAATATGTTGCATGCCCACGTGTGCCGGTCAACGCACCATCAAATGACGGAGTCTATTTCTACTCCCCCTGAGCCGAGGAAAACTACTGTGACCGCCTTGATAAATAGTAGGCAGGAGAAGTGCTGCTCTTTGACTTTCTGAGACTGGGTCATAACAGCTAACATAGCTTCTGCCTGGGAAATGGGCCTTGGAATCCCGGAGCTATGACGTGAGAACTCCAGGTACTTAGAGGTCACTCTGTTAGAGAAACCACAAGGAGAGACCACCTAGAGATGGAGATGCCTGAGGAGCAACAGCTGTCCCAGCCCCCAGCTGTTTGAGCCTTCCCAGCATCAACCCCCGGACATATACCACCTTGGATGGTTCTAGCTGTCCCCCACCTTCCAAGTGCCCCCACCCAAAGAATAGAGCACATATGAGTTGTCTCTTCTGAGCCCTACCCATGTTACCGAAGTGTGAGCAAAATAAATTTTGGGTGGTGGTGGGGGGGTGTGTGTGACCATTTTGTCCCAGCTTGTCTGGGTCTTTCCTGGTTTTAGTATGGAAAGGGCCATATCCCAGGAATCCCTTCAGTCCTGGGCAAACCAGGACAGCTCCTGTTATGGCTGGGTTGTATTGTCCCAAATTCATAGGTTGTAGCCCTACCCCTGCCCAAGACCTCAGAAATGTCACTAGATTTGCAGATTGGACTTCTAAGGAGGTGATGAAGTTAAAATGGGGTCAGAGGGTGGGTGCTAACCCAATCTGACTGGTGTCTTTGTAAGAAGAGGAGATTTGGACACAGACAACACACAGACTGAGGGGTGACCGTGTGAGGACACAGTGAGAATATGGCCATCTGCAAGCTAAGAAGAGAGGTTCAGAAGAAGCCAGTGTTACTGACATCTTGATCTCAGACCTCCAGTCTCCAGGACTGCAAGAAAATAAATTTCTGGGGCGCCTGGGTGAGTGGGTTAAGCATCTGCCTTCAGCTTAGGTCGTGATCCCTGGGGTCCAGGGACTGAGTCCTGTTTCAGGCTCCCTGCTCAGCGGGGAGCCTGCTTCTCCTTCTGCCTCTCTCTCTCTCTCTCTCTTTCTCTCATGAATAAAAAATTAAAATGTTTTTAAAAAGAAAAAAAGAAAAGAAATTTCTGTTGTTTAAGCCACCTGGTCTGTGGTATTGGTTATGGTTACCCTAGCAGACTAATACTGTTGGTCACTGTTTTAGAATAAATGTTTGCCCCTCCCGACCCCCCGTATGCCCAATTCATATGTCAAAGCCCTCACCCCTACTGTGATGGTATTTGGAGACTGGGCCTTTGGGAGGTCATTAGGTTTAGCTGAAGTTTTTATGATGGGATTAGTCCCCTTACAAGAAGAGCAGGAGCGAGAGATCTCTCTTCTGGGCATACACAGTGGAAAAGCCACGTGACGGCATAGTGCAAGCCAGGAAGAAGGCTCTTACCAGGAACCAAATCTGCCCGCACTTTGATCTTGGACTTGAACTTCCAGAACTGTGAGAAAGAACTTTCTGTTGTTTAAACTGCCCAGTCTATGATATTCATTATGGCAGCCTGAGCAGACAAGACAGTTAGCTTGGTGGTTCTTATATTGAAGCCCTAAATTTCCGGGGAGGTTTCTTATGTAGTAGCCACTGACCAAGCCCAACTTGATGCTGGACTTCTTGAGGGCCAGGTGTTTATCTTTCATCATTACATTCCCAGAACTTCATATGTAAATATCCTCCCCCCTCTCCCCCGCCCCAATGTCAGAATGACTAGCAGTACAACTGAGTAACTGTCCCAAATGGGCAGCGTCTTAGGTGAATTATATAATTGGGTTTTAGAATGTCTGAGTACATAAAGCTGTGTGACAAAACGATTGACTGTAACAGGTTAACCCCATCCTTTTCCTCCTGGCAAGCGCAAGCAATGTGATTCCTTCTATTTCTGCAATTGATCAGTGGCTCAATCAGACCTCTTGTTTATTTCATCTCCCACCTGGCAGGGCTATCGGAACGCATAAAAATCATCCTGGCTTACATCTGCTTCCCCAATCATGACTGGCTGGGATTGGAGACCATTATCTGTCTGTAATGATGTCTCTCTCCTCTCAATAGTGTCCAGATTGATTGAATTTGAAAGTCTGGGATCGTTCTTGCTAAGGACAAACCTCCTGAGTTTACCACTCCTCGCCCAAGTCTCAACTCAGAGTCACCAACAGCTGATTGGCCTACACTAGTTAGGGTGCAGGTGTACGCCGCTCATGAAATAAACACACGACTCACAAGTGTGCATGACCCAGAATATTCCCCAGATGTGGGGACTGAGTGCAATGGTATCATCGCTGGGAGAAGCACGTGAGCCGCTGCCGTGCGTGGGCCGAGGCCCTTGACGGAGATGAGACATGCGGCGTGGTGAAGGCCACACCAGTGGATCCCACCCTTGAGCCACAGCCTGATTCTGTCATCACTACAAGATTGTTGATTTCGGGATAAACAACTGAGATTAAAGGGAAAAAAAAGTCCCACGGCTCTCTGCCCAGTTTGGAGCTGGCCTCTGCAGTTTCAGCATGTTGATAATCAGTAGAACAGTCTTTGGCCCAGCAGACAGGCTGTAGGACACCGAGTCCTCTCACTTCTGTTTGCACGACTGCCTGAGCAGAGGGCAACAGTGCTGGGGTGGGACAGTGACGAAGACAAGAACAGCTTTCTGGGACTTGCGCACCAAGAACTCCAGTCTCCCAGCTCGAGAGAGAGGAGGTGGCAGCCAAGAAAGAGGAGGTAATTTTTATGTTTTAAATATTTTATTGAGGCATAATAGACAAACAGGAAAGTACATAAATTATAAATGTACAGCTTGATAAGTTTTCTCAAACTGAAAACACTTACGTAACGCACCCAGATCAAAAAACAAAGCATGACCCACAGCATCCCGGAAGCCCCCTCATATTGCCCCCTCCCCCATTCACTATTCCTGTTCCCAACGGTGACTTCTATCTGGACATCTAAGAGTATGGATAAAATTTTGTCTGTTTGGGGACATTGTATCAATCCAGTCATCAACAGACACCCTTTTTTGGGTCTGGTTTCTACTGCTTGACATTTTCTCTGTAAAGTTTATCGAGATGTTGTGTGACATTGTAGACCATTCATTCTCCTGGATATATAGTATTCCTTCGTGTGCCTACCTCCCAATTTTTCCCACTGTTGGTAGGAACTTGGGTACTTTTGACCATTATGGAGAGTCCTGCTATGAACATTCCGGTCCTTATCTTTTGGTAATGTAAGTAGACATTTCTGTCGGATGGAGGGTTAGGGGCAGACTTGCTGGATCAGGAGGATGAGGAGGTAGGTTGTGGCTGCTCTAATCCATTTAGGAGACATGGTTGAAAGGAATAGAAGCATGGATGTTCATTGTTTTGGTGTGTTGCCATCCCACGACTAGTCCGAGGAAATTCCAAGAGAAGAGGAAAACAAGGTATGGCATCTCCCCCTTCGCTTTATTTTCTGGTGCTTTCTCTCGCGCACACACACACCCAGGCATGCACTGCCTGGCCTTCACTCTCCTCATAACATGGGCTGCAAGGAGAAGGCTTCTTCTTGAGGTATTCTGAGGAACTGTCATAAAGACCCCTTGCCCCCAAATATGCCCCCCACTGGTCTGATGTTGATGTCACAATTTCCTCTGCCAGACACGATAAATGAATGGCAAATGATTGTGGAAAAGGTAATGTTCTAACTTGAAAGACCAGCGCAGGCCAGTCTGAGGTCAGGTTCTGGGATCCCAGGCTGGGCACCAAAGCTGAGCCATTTAAGCCAGATGGATGTAGGCTGGGGCAATTACCAGGTCATCGTGGTTCTGGGCCTCCAGTCTGAGCAGGGGTCCCTGTCAGAGTCAGGATTTGTGGACAGATCAGAGATCAACCCTGATACACATTGGAACCTCTTGGGAAGTGTTTAAAAATCCTGACGTGCAGGCCATGCCCAGACCGAGCAAATCAGACACTGGGGATGAGCCCCAAGAACTAGTACTTTCTAAAGCCCCCACACCCCGCCCATTGCGAGGAGTTCCAGGGTGCAGCCAGGAGGTAATTTTGCTCCACACGGTACATTTTGACCCCTGGAGGCAATTTGGCCATGTCTGGAGACATTTTCCAGCTGTCACAACTGGAGGCAAGCGCTACTGGCGTCTAGTGGGTTGAAGCCAGGGGTGCTGCCAAACACCCTACAGCCCAGCACAGCCCCCACCTCGCCCCAAATGGCAATCAGACTAAGTAGAAAAGCCCCGTGCAAGACAAATTCTCATGAAGAGTGGGACCCAGCATGATCTTTTTTAAAGTCTGAGGCTTTGTCTCAGTGGGTTCCCTTGATCAGGATAATTGGATGACAAGTTATAATTTTGAGCTAGGCAATTTCTCCTGTCTCCTGCCTTCTAGAAGGGAAAGATGACATCTTTTTCTCTTCACCTCCCCAGAGAAGTAACCTGCATGAAAAGAACCAGGAGAAATGATACGGCAAATGTACTTTCCTACCTGTGGCAATGTTCAGCGTGTGTCAGGGCTTTGGAATAGCGACTGGGTAATGTGTCATTGTCCTCATCGCTGAGTTTGGGCCAGGTCCCATGGCATGTAGAATTTCCTTTGTCGTATGAGATGTGAAAAATTGGAATTTTTATTTCTTTTTTTTTTTTTTAAAGATTTTTATTTATTTATTTGACAGAGAGATCACAAGTAGATGGAGAGGCAGGCAGAGAGAGAGAGAGGGAAGCAGGCTCCCCGCTGAGCAGAGAGCCCGATGCGGGACTCGATCCCAGGACCCTGAGATCATGACCTGAGCCGAAGGCAGCGGCTTAACCCACTGAGCCACCCAGGCGCCCCGGAATTTTTATTTCTTACCGTACTGTAGGGCTTGTTGACGGCCTGCTGTTGGAGTTTTGGGTGATTATATCTTAGATGGAGAGATTAGAGAATGCCTTCACGTAGCATAACGAAATTCCTTGAAAATGGTCTGGACCATTCTGGACAGCTTGACACTTCTGCCCCAGAATTTTCTGGCACACATTTTCTGAACCACTCACTTGAGATACTGGCTTATAATAACATTTAAATGTATCACCTGTTTATATTTTACACCCCAAGGAGAATGCTCTTGAGAGTAGGGACTCTATATTTTGTATTTTTATAACACCCACCCCACACACAAATACGTCCATTACAACCACATCTACTAGAGTGCTGTGTATGTTTTAAAAGCTCAGAAAATGATTATAGGGGCGCCTGGGTGGCTCAGTCGGTTAACCGTCTGATTCTTGATTTCAGCTCAGGTCACAATCGCAGGGTGGTGAGACAGAGTCCTACATTGGGCTCCGCACTGGGCATGGAGCCTGCTTAAGATTCTCTCTCTTCCTCTCTCTCTGCCCCCCACCCTCCCAAAAAAAAGAAAAAGAAAAAAGAAAATGATTTTTAAAAGAAAGAGAAAGAAATGAAGGACGGGAGGAAGAAAGGAAGGGGAGAGACAGAGGGAGGGAGTGAAGGAAAGAAGGAGGGAAGGAAAGGAGGAAGGAGACTTGATGTGAGCCCTGATAGATTTGGATCATCTAATTATACTAAAGTAATGACATTCTACAAGGTGTCTGATCATCCAGGAAACATAGGATAAATTTATTGATAAGCAGTCCATTTAGCTACATTTTCAAATATTTCTAGACTTCCTGGATGCCCTGGAGTATATGTATTTATGTATTTATTTATAAATTTACAAATCCTTTCTTTTCTCTGTATTTTCAGGCTCTTCAGGCATTCTGTAATATAGCTATTTCATATATTATATTATATATAATGTTACATGTATCACTTCTTTTCAGATTAACTCTTGAACCCATTGCTTAAATTTAAGGGTATTTTACCTTAAAGGATTTCTGACATGTGAAGAAAAACATAGTGAGTCTCTTATTTGAAATAGAAACTAACATTTCTCCTGTAGATTCTTCATTTTGGAAGATAGTCTGTGTTAAAGAATTCGGGGGCAGGGGATGGGGAAAGAAACCAATCTCTCATCTGAGTGGTGCCTTAAGGTTTGGGTGGCACTGGTTTTCAGGAGACGATCTGCTGGACCAGAGCTTACGTGCAGGCTTGCACTGGGACTACCTGGAAAGGCTTATTAAAAGAGCAGGTTTCTGGGCCCTCCTCCAGACTGGCTAAAGCAGCGTCTTAACATCTCCATTTGAGGCAAACTTCCCTGGTGATTCAGTGCACCCAAGACTTGTTGTGTTAAAAACAACAGATTTTACAAGTCCCCAGTGCCCCTGCCCGATACGTGCAGATGTGTGGTGAGTAGCGATCTCAACAAGTCCCCTTGTAACTAAGGCCAACAAATAAAAGCACCTAAGTGGAGAGAATTTCCATGGGCGCTGGCAGCAGCCGGCTCGCCGCCAGGAGCATCCTTTTGGGGCTGCTTTTATGAGAAGGAGGAATATGCAGTTGGGTTCTCAGACTAAGTGTCTTGTAATAACAGCCAGTGGAAATGGCAGTAATCATAAGCAGCAGCCACTGAGTGCTCACTCAAGGTTAAATGGTGTGCTAAGCACATGACATGCCCATGCGCCCAATCCTCCGGTGAGGCTAAAAGGTAGGTAGGGTTGTGATCTTCACCTTACAAGGTGAGGTGCAGAAAGGCAGTTCGATCAAACAAGTCAACCCATGAAACGACGGGCCCTAGAGGAAATTGTTGGGATAACAGGAAGCTTCAACAATAACAAGGACTATGATGAAAAAGTTCAGTAATAAGAGGGAAGACACTGGATTCATGAAACAAGAATGTGACATGATCAAATAGAACACATGGGGGCGAAGTCCAAGTTCTTGGAAATTAAAACAGGGCCCTTAAAACGTTTAGTAAAGGGTTGCAAGATAAAGTTGAAAATAGGGGCACCTGGCTGGCTGAGTCGGTAGAATGTGCGATTCTTGATCTCGGGGTCATGAGTCCAAGCCTCACGTTAGGTGTGGAGCCTACTTTAAAATATATATATATCTTAGGAAATAGAACAGGAAAGAGTGAGAAATGCAACCTGGGGGAGAGGGGAATCAGAAAACCAGATGGAAGACATTTCACCAGCCTCACCACTCCCCACGACCCACCAGCCAAGTCCAGCCTGGGAGAGACCAACTTTGTCGAGTACTTGTGTGTGCCATGCGTCAAGCTCAGCACCGTGTGTGTTTGACTGATGTAGGGCTCTAATTCGGAGATCTGAACCACTCAGATGGAAATCCCCAAGAGTGAGGACTTGTGTTTCCCTCAAATGGCATAGTGAAGAGTCAAAGGGATGTCAAGACTCAGGTCCAAGATGGCTCCGGACAGTGAGATCAGCACCAAAGGAGGGCTCAACTGATCTGAGTAAGGGAATGTGAGGGAATTTAGCTTTCATCTCATTGTCCCCTCCCACCCACCAAGGAAGAAGGAAGGGGACAGAGAGACAGAGATAGAGGTAGAGAGGAAGGCCAAAAAGGGCTAAGTCACGTATTTGACAGCTGGAGTTATAGTGAACAAAAATGGCTATGGAAGGTGTGTGTAAGGTGGCGAATAGTCGATTTTAAGAGTGTGAATGGCTGCAAGGCTAGCCTCCTCTTTCTCCCCCAGACCTTCAGTGATAAAATCTGCTCCTCACAAGACCTTGTGTGACTGGGTTGATTTTTAGATGTGTGGGAATACACTGTGACAAACAGGGACATTCTGTGTGGCACACGCAGTGGGGAATCTGGAACAGGACTGACTCAGGAGAAGGAAGAGCTGGCGGCGAGCCGTGGCTGGGACAAACATGAACCACCCCACCCCATTATCCCCAACCCTTCAAGTCCCCCAGAAAGATGGGGAGTGATCTGGGACCTTCTGCACACATTGGATGCTGTTTGACCAAACATTGTTTGAAACTCAAGGACAGGGTTACCTTAGCTGACATCATTGTTACATAAACATGATTTCATTTAAATTCATGACAAATCTGCGAGTTAGTCCTTACTGTCGTGATTTTACCAGAAGAGGACATGTAGAGAGGTTAATATGGAGGTTAGAAGACTTACCCACTTTTAAGTGGCTGAGCTGGGATTCAAAGCCAGGCCTCGTTGGTTCCAATGCTCATGCTTCTCCCATTACACTGGGTCCCACAGAAGGAATGATATGCCAAGTTCAAGGCTTCAACCCTTTGCTGAAGGCACTGCATTTCCAAACTGCTGGCTTTGATATGGCTGAAAAAACTCAAGTGTGGCATAGCCTTTGGTCTAAGGGTAGGTAATTTATCTCTATAACATCTGATTGCTTGAGGCTTTTACTTCTCTCCTCCTCCTCCTCCTCCTCTTCGTCAATTCCAAAACCTATTCTGTTTCCTTCCATAAGCAAGCCAGCCTGAGCTATAGACAGCCTCATTTATTTAAACTATAAAGGAAGAGCCCTGGGAAGTTAATCAGACTGCCAGGAATCTGGAATTCGCTGATGAATGGACATTTGGCTGAGCATAGTAAATTCTCAGCTAATTGAAAGCAGATAACAAGAGTAATGCATCCACCTTGAAAAATATCACATTCCTAATAAATAATTGGAAATGGCAATCTTTTGACATATGAACTGAGAGGATAAAGCCTTAAATAAATTCTGGACTCATTCCTGTCACATATATTACACTGTATTTAGCAGTTGTGCTATATGAGAAGATTAAAAGCTGTAAATCTCTTTGCAGCACCATCTATGGCTATGTTTTAAACCCAAAATAAATAGGAGTGGGGTTTTTCGAATACCTCATAGAATATTGACTTCCGTGGTTTTAATGTTGAGCTCATGTGTATGGAGGGGTGGGGGTGGTCCTTATTTCCCTCTTCTTCATTGAGCCCACAGTCAGAGGAAACAGATATTTAAAGACATCCAGGAGTCACCCAGTCATCTGACTATTGACACAAAATGCATCTTCTAGAACGTTCTTGCTAACCCCGGTGTGATCTGTGGACCAGAAAAGCATGGACATCACTCAAGACCTTGTTAGAAATGCAGAATTTCAGGTCTTACCTCAGAGCCTCATTTTAACAGGATTCCCAGGCAATTCGTGTGCACATTCACCTTTGAGAAGTCTTGCCGTTGTGTTCAATCCAGGATGAGTCTAGGTAACTTGAGCGATAATAAAGCCAATGGGATTTATTCAGGATCGATTTCACCTCAGGCTCTGGGATAAGCCTAATGCTCAAGCCTATGTACTTAGACCTTTCTCTTCCCTCCTGTCTCCCCCTAGGAGCTGGACTCTGCCTCCTGCCGATCCTGACTTGGTGCTGAGCTCCAGAAGCCAGGTCCTTGTCCTGCCCCACTCCCTCCCTCCTACTCCTCAGTTCAGTCTCTCTCTCAGGGGCTCCATACTGTTTGGGGCTCTTTTCCGGTGGACTGAAGATCCCAGGCCCCTTCTTAGCCTCCGGGAAACTGCAGCCTTGCCCGGGGATGTCTTGGGCCCAGGCACCCATGGGTCTTTGCCTCCTGCCAGCTTCCGGAGACCGTACCCACCTGGGTGCTCAGTGAGGCCAGGGTGCTACGGTGGCCAGGAGCCCACAGGTAGACTACTGAAGGGGGAAGCACAGAACCTCTAACATCTGTCCCTGCTCTGGAATCCTCTTCGATTTCTGGATGCTGCAGACTCCCTGAGATTTCTAAAGTCAGTTACTTTAAAGTGAGGTGTTTTAGCCATCATTTCTTGAGCACCTATTATATGTTGAAGTACTCCACCAGAAGTCATTTCCTTATATTGTCTCATTCATTTCTCACAACAGCCTAACGAGAAAGATTTTTTTTTTAAAGATTTATTTATTTGTCATAGAGAGAGAAGCGAGAGCGAGCACAGGCAGACAGAGTGGCAGGCAGAGGCAGAGGGACAAGCAGGCTCCCTGCCAAGCAAGGAGCCCGATGCGGGACTCGATCCCAGGACGCTGGGATCATGACCTGAGCCGAAGGCAGCTGCTTAACCAACTGAGCCACCCAGGCGTCCCACGAGAAAGATTTTATTTGTTTATTTGAGAGAGAGAAAAATTACAAGTTGGGAGCAGAGAGAGAGAGATTTTATTTATTCATTTATTTGAGAGAGAGAGAGAGAGAGAGAAAGCACATGTTGAGAGAAGCAGAGAGAAGATTTTATTTATTGGAGCAGTTGGAGAAGCAGACTTGCTGCTGAGCAGAGAGCCTGATGTGGGACTCGATCCCAAGACCCTGAGATCATGACCAGAGCCGAAGGCAGACACTTAACTGACTGAGCCACCCAGGTGTCCCGCATTTTTGAAGTTTTATTTAAACACGTTGTACTGTAAAATGCACAGATCTTCGTTATACAGTTAGATGAATTTTGATGCATGTATACACCTGTGTAGCCCATACCACAGTTAAGATTACAGACCATTTTCCTCACCACAGACAGTTCCCCTCTGCCCCTTTTCAGTTAATTCTCACCATTCCAGACGCCACTATTACTCAACTTCTAACCCCAGAGATTCATTTTGGCTATTCTAGAAGTTCCTATCGATGGAATCCTGAGGCATGGTACTCTTCTGTGTCTGGCTTTTTCCACTCCACGTGAGGTCTGTGAGCGGCAGCCATGTTGTTGTGTGGACCAGCAGCTCCTGGTGAGATATTTTAATCCCCATGTTACCTGCGTGTAGATGAAAGATTGGAAGATTGGTTTTATGAGAAGGGCCAGAGCTGCTAGTAAAATCCAGCTCAGTCTGACTTAAAACCTCATGTGGCGTCATCTTCACGCTTGGGTTCTGAGTTGCTTCAAGGTGAAACTTAAGCCAAAAGGATAAATTAGAGCCAGTCTACCATCATTTGGAAAGAACAATTTGACTGCAATGCTGGTGCTGTGCAATTTTTTTTTTTCCCCGCTCTTGGGCCTTTCTGATATGAATAGAAGTATCTATATTTTATTGCCTTTTACTCCTATAAGACTTTCCCCACCCCCCATGTACCTTAGCTAATCAATTTGTTTCAGTTTTTCTTTAAATATTTAAAATGGAAAGGATAGAGATATATTAAAATAATTACTAAAGAATTAGTTATACATAAGGGTTGCTTTCCTACACCTTTCCAGGGAAAGAAAAGAATAAGAATATCTGGAATTTAGGGTAAGTATAAGAAAAAATTTTCTGATAGAGTTAATTATTTAATCAGAATGGATTACTACTAGGAACATGCTTGGCAATTTTTTTTCAATTTACTATAGTTGATCATGCCCAGTAAGATTAAACCTGTAATTGCCTTAGACACCATTATTAAATTATTACTATTTTTTGGCTATTTTAGAACACCTGGTTTTCTTTCACTTTCCTTTTTTTTTTTTTTTAAAGATTTTATTTATTTATTTGACAGAGAGAAATCACAAGTAGGCAGAGAGGCAGGCAGAGAGAGAGGAGGAAGCAGGCTCCCTGCCGAGCAGAAAGCCCGATGCGGGGCTTGAACCCAGGACCTGGGATCATGACCTGAGCCAAAGGCAGCGGCTTAACCCACTGAGCCACCCAGGCGCCCCTTCTTTCACTTTCCTACATAGCTTTTATCGTTAGATTGTTCAGTCATTCCCACAGCTTTCCATGAAGACTTTCTGAAATTTATTTTATTTATGTGTTTATTTATTAAAGATCTTATGTATTTATTTGACAGAGAGAGTGGGATCAAAAGCAGGGAGAACAGGCAGAAGGAGAGGGAGAAACAGACTCCCTACTGAGCAGAGAGCCCGACACGGGGCTCCCTCCCAGGACCCTGAGATCATGACCCCAGCTGAAGGCAGATGCTTAACTGACTGAGCCACCCAGACGCCCCCTATTTATTTATTTTTAAATATTGATTTATTTATCTGAGAGAGAGAGAGCGCGCGCACACGTAAGGGGGAGGGGCAGAGAGAGAGGGGGAAAAGAGAGTCCCAAGTGAACTCAGCCCTAAGCACTGAGCCCAATATGGGCTCGAGCTCATAGAATTCCCCATACCCAGAATGCCATTACATATAAACATGAACATGTTGAGCAGACTTACTGCTCTGTCCCCCAGATCGTTAATGGGAAGGCTAAAATCTAACAGATCCAAGACTGGACTTCATGGCCCTTGTTCAAGTGTGAGGTTCATACTACCATCCTACTGACAGTAAAGTTATTTAGAGCATTGTGTTTATCTGTCCAGCTTTGGGCAAGCTATATGGTGGCTCTTGATGGGCAATTTAGATGAAGATACTCCGTAAATGTTACATCCTTCTGCCGTTTCCAGAATGTTACCAGGCAGAGTAGTATAAAGGCTTGGATGGACAGATCCAAGATTTAAAAGCAGAACCTGCCACTTACAAGCTGAGGGACCTTGGGCAAGGCACTCAGCTTCTCTGAGCCTCAGTTTCCTCATCAACGAAATGGAGATAATAATAGCACCTTCACAAAGTTGTCAGGATTAATGGTGTTTTTCAGGTGCTTGGCATATCTAAGAGACTGCTATTTGATGACCACTCCATTCATAATGAGCCTCTTTGAGTATGAACTTTAACCTTGTGCCCTCCCCCCAAAACTGTATGATTTGGACCACAAGGATTTTTCCATGTTGCTAATGAGTCCGTTGTTCCAAATAAAATCAAAGTCTATTTATTTATTTATTTATTTATCTATTTTAGAGAGAGAGAGAGAGGGAGAGAGCAGGAGAGGAGCAGAGGGAGACGGAGAGAAAGAATCCCTAGCATGCTGCATGCTCAGGGCGGAGCCCGATGAAGGGCTTCAACTCATGACCCTGAGATCACGACCTGTGCCAAAATCAAGAGTCGGACACTAAACCGACATAGCCACCCAGATGCTCCAAAGTCAAAGCCTCTTAAAGTCAAGAGCAATTATATATATTATCCAGCAGTTTTAAGATGAAAAATTCTGTTAACTCCTTACAAAACTATGAATATTGGGGCGCCTGGGTGGCTCAGTCGGTTAAGTGTCTGCCTTCGGCTCAGGTCACGATTTCAGGGTCCTGGGATTGAGCCCCGCATTGGGCTCTCTGCTCAGAGGGGAGTCTGCTTCTCCCTCTCCCTCTGCTCCTTTCCCCACTCATGCTTGCTCTCTCACTGTCTCTCTTAAATAGATAGATAAATAAATAAATAAATAAATAAAATTTTTTTTTTAAGTTATGAAGATTATTTTCCTATATCCATTTTCTTCTTAGGACTTAACAGCTTATCCTGCTCCAATTTTATTCCTATCTTTTCTGAAAACAAGAAATGACGTGTGTCGTTCTGTAATTTCTGGGGCCATCCCTTTTCCCATTTTGTTATGTAACATTTGCACAGGCACCTTTTATTATTCCCACACAACTTTATTATTCCCACACAACTTTATTAGTAAAACCTCCTTCCAGATGGTGGGCCAGTCACTGTTACTTCTATGTAACCGGGAATGAGGCAACAGGTCTGGTCCATTCCCGTGTAACCAGAGCATTATAAATTCTTTTTTTAAAAGATTTTATTTATTTATTTGTCAAAGAGAGATTGAGAGCAGAGGCAGGGGAAGGGCAGGCAGAGGGAGAAGCAGGCTGCCTGCTGAGCAAGGAGCCCAATGCAGGCTTCAATCCCAGGACACTGGGATCATGATCTGAGCTGAAGGCAGACGCTTAACTGACTGAGCCACCCAGGCATCCCTGGGTGGCTCTGCATAATAAAATGACCTTGCCCATGCACAATACCACAACACATTGCTGTCACGCTCCCCATCTCAGACATGACCTGTCCTTGTTTCCATTTCAGTGGCCACTCATTCATGGGTAGTTTGATCTATGCTAGGTCATTAGTAAAGATGTAAAATAAAGACATACAGATGGCCAGGACCCCCTCTCCGGAGTTGGCTTGTTTAGAAAACCCTGAAATGATGAAAAGGGCCATTCTTTATGGTATCACAATGAACTACCCTCTTTCCATGAATTATAAAAATGGTAGGTCCAGGGAGTGTAGAACATGTCACATGTTTGATGTTCCAGAGACTGTTCCAGACTTCAGACTCTGTTCCAGAGACTGAAGAAATGTTTGTACCCAGCAAGCTAAATCTGGTTTGAATCTGAACTTGAATGTTGTTGAATGGATCCAAGCACATTGAAAAATCATGAACAAAGGGGATATTGGGATAACACAAAATGTCCTGCTTAAGTTTACCCTTCCATGGCTTTCCATTTTATAAAAGAGACTTCTGGAATGCCTGGGTGGCTCAGTGAGTTAAGCATCTGCCTTCAGCTCAGGTCATGATCCCAGGGTCCTGGGATAGAGTCCCACATCGAGCTCCTTGCTCAACAGGGAGCCTGCTTCCCTCTCTGCTTGCCTTTCCCTGTGCTTGTGTTCTCTTTCTGTCTCTCTCTGACAAATAAGTAAAATCTTTAAATATACATATGTGTGTGTGTGTGTGTGTGTGCGCGCGCACGCGCGCATGTAAAAGAGACTTCTAACAAAGCTGTGTGGAAGGGGAGTTGGTTTCGGATGAATCTTGATTTACCATCTTTATTTTTGTGACCTAGAGTATCAGTTTGCAACACCTAGAATATTCATGGATCTAGGCATTGATCATTAATGGCTGGTAACATCACAAAGACACAACAAGATATGATGTACTTCTTAATAGAAGAACACACACCACCACATATGAAGTTATCTTGTCAAAAAGAACAAACAGGAACAATGAAGACAGAAAACATATGAAATGACACCATGAAGATGTCATCGACAAAATCCAGACTGTGGGACGTCTGCAGAACAAGAAAACAGAGAGAGCAGAGGTACCTAAAGGAATAAAGAGATTTAAGAGACAAATTATTCAATCACAGTATGTTGACTCTATGTAGATACTAGTTCAAACAAACAAATGGTTAAGAAAAGATTTATGAAATAAATGGAAATTTGAGCACTGACTAGGTATTTCATGATCTTAAGGAATTATTAATTTTTAAAGCATGATAATTTCACTGTGCTTATGTTTTTTTGAAGTATCCTTATCATTTGGAGATGCAATATTGGAATATTTACAGATAAGATGATCTTATGTCTGTGATTTGCTGCAAAGTTATAGGAGGAGAGGAAGAAGTAAGTAAAGGGAGTGATAGAGGAAAGAAGATAGGTACTGGCTGAGGTTGGGTAACAGGAGCTCATTGTATTATTCTCTTTACTTTTATATTCCTTTTAAGTTTTTCATAATAAGAAAGGTAAACCATCGCATTGTGAGATCCTGAATCCCAAAAGTGAAAGTGAAATCAAGCGAGGTACTGATAGATTAAATTAGGCTCAACATCTTTCATATGCTTACACAGAGAGGTGGATTAACGCGCTATAAACTAGAGTTTCAGCAAGACTCAAAGGCTCTCGCCCAAGGTTCTGAAATTGGTACTCAGCAGGGCCTGGCTCTGAACCCAAGTCCTTGTGCCTTACGACTCGTACTTCTAACTCCCAAGCTATCTGTCTGCTGCGTACAGGTGTAGAAGAGTCAGATAAAGAGGAGAAAAAAACCCACCTTATTTATTGATTGGTGTCTTTGTACCAGGCACTTGACACACCTATTATCTCATTTTAATCCCAACTTTAAACCTCTGGATAGGCCTTTATGAACTCAAGTGTACAGAAGGTGACATGGAGGATGAGAAAAAGAAAAGAACTTTCTCAGAGTCCCATAGCCACTCAATAAAGGATTGAGAGTATTCACTGGGCTCAGTCCGATGTCAGCACATCCTGGAGCCACTCTCAGGACAATGACAGAAATATATGTGCAAACAGGACATAGTTGGTTGTGCGATAACATGACGTTTGCATGAGTGTACTGCCTTCAAAGGATGGAAGAGGATCCCACCTTCATTCCTTCCACAAACTAGGGAGCTCCAAACTTGTGTTTTAGCATAGGTTTTTGCAACAAGAGCTTTTGGTGCTCCGCCTTGGCAAAGTGACACCCCCAGCGTCAGCCACTTCTGTCCGCTTTCAGGAACTCAGCCCACCCAGGACAGTGAGGAATTACAGGAGTTTGTGTGAGTGAGCATGTGTGTGTGTGTGTGAAGTTAACACTCTTGGGTGGGGTTTGGGAAGTTGGGGGTGGGGCAAGACCCTCCCCCGCTGGGAGATGGGAGTCAGAAGAGAAATGCTCCAGGTTTCCATCTTTTGAAGAAACAATTCCAGCGCTGAGACACGGTTGGCCATTCTTCAGAGGTCTGTGTTGCCCACAGAGGTAACCAGCTCAACATGTTATCTTTTCACTCCGTCTCGCATTCCCTGTTCCTTCGTGCTTGCTTCCATGATCACCTACCAGATGAAATCCCTACACCCAGCTTCCTGTCTCAGCTCTACTTCTGATGGAACTTAAACCTTTCTTTCTCAATAAAAAAAATTCTGAGTCCACTCCTAACGTATGTGTGTTTGTTCATTTATAAATTATATTCATGATTACCTCATTATACCATGAGCATACACTAAGATTCTGAAAGGGTGATATAAACATAAAATAGGCAATATTTTTAAAATAATTTTGAAAAGTTTCTGTTTCAGTTTATTTGTTATAGTTTACACAATGTGGTAGTATTATTTTCACTACTTACAAAATTTATAAAAGATAAATAGGCATTTATTGAGGATGCGTACTCTAAATATTCTTTTGTTTTGCACTCCAAATATTCTACTGATCGGTTGCACATTAAGAAATTGAGACACCACTGCTCTAGACTGGCTTTGGCCATTGCATTTTTTAAATAGACTTGCTTTTTTGAGAAACTTGAGGCTCACAACAAAATTGAGCAGAAAAGTCAGAGAATTCTCATATACCCCCTGCTCCCACCCACGTACAACCTCCCCACAATCAACATTCCACACCAGAGTGGTACATTTCTTACAATCAATGACCCGACCTTGACACACCATCACCATCAAGTTCACAGTTTACATTAGGGTTCACTCTTAGGTACATTTTATAGGTTCAGGCAAATAGAAAATGACAGGTGTCCACCAATATAGCACCATATAGACTAGTTTCACAGCCCTAGAGCAACCTCTGTCCCCGATCTGTTCGTCCTTCTTTCTCCCCTAACCCTGGGCAACCACTGATCTTTTTACTGTCTCTATCATTTGGCCTTTTCCAGAATGTCATATAGTTGGAAGTATACAATGTGTAGTCTTTTCAGATTGGCTTCTTTCACTTAGAAATATGCATTTACATTTCCTCCATATCTTTCTATAGCTTGATTGCTCATTTCTTTTTAGTGCTGGATAATATTCCATTGTCTGGATGGGCCACAATTTATCCATTAACCCATTGAAGAATATCTTGGGTGCTTACAAGTTTTGGCAGTTATGAATAAGCTGCTGTAAACATCTCTATGTGGAGTTTCGTATGGCCATGAGTTTTCAACACTTTGGGGTAAATAACAAGGAGCACAATTGTTTACGTTGGTAAGAAACTGCCAAACTGTCTTGCAACATGGCTGCACCATCTTGCATTCCCACCAGCAATGAATGAGAGTTCCTGTTACTCCGTATCCTCACCAGCATTTGGTGTTATGGTATTGTCAGTGTTTTGGATTTTTCCCATTCTACTAGTTGTGTCATTGCATCTCAGTGTTGTTTTACTTTGCAGTTTCCTAATGACATGTGATATTGAGAATCTTTTCATATGCTTATGTGTCATCTGTATGTCTTTGATGAGGTGTCTGTTCAGATATTTTGCCTATTTATTTACTTATTTAGACTTCTTAAAATTAAACATTTTAAAATTTTAAGGTAAGAATACTTTCACATGCGTTTATAAGAAATTCTAAAGAGAAGTATCATGTTTTCTTTACCCATTTTCACCAAGGCTACTATAAAACAAAACAACACAAAATAATATTTTGCCCATTTTTGGATCAGGGTATTTGTTTTCTCATTGTTTAATTTTAAGAGTTCTTTGCATGTATTGGGTAAGAGTCCTCTATCAGGTATGTCTTTTACAGTTATTCTCCCCCAGCCTGAGGTTTGTCTTACTCTCTTGACCATGTCTTTCACAGAGTGAGATGTTTTACTTTGAATGAAATCTAGCTTATCAATGATTTCTTTCATGGATTGTACCTTTGATGTTGTACCTAAGTCATCACCAAACTCAAGATCATCTGGATTTTCTCCTATGTTATCTCCTGGGAGTTTTTTAGCTTTGCATTTTATGCCTAGGTCTATGGTACATTTTGATATTTTGAGTTAGTTTCTGTAAAGGGTATAAGGTCTGTGTCTAGGTTCTTTTTTTTTTTTTTTTTTTTTTTTTGTATGTGGATATTCAGTTGTTTCAGGACTGTTTGTTGAAAAGATGAAATTTTCTCCATAATATTGCCCATATTCCTTTGTCAAAGATCAGTTGACTGTATTTGTGTATGTTTATTTCTGGGTTCTCTATTCTGTTCCACTGGTCTTTTTATCTGTTCTCCCATCAATACCGCATAGTCTTGTTGTGAAGTCTTATTGTAGCTTTATAGTTAAGTTTTGGGATAGGATAGTGTCAGTCTTCCAAATTTGTCTTTCTCCTTCAATACTGTTTTGGCTATTCTGAGTCTTTTGTGTCTCCATATAAACTTTAGAGTCATTTTGTTGATATTCACAAAATAACTTTCTGTGATTGCGATTGGGATTGGGTTGAATCTATAGACCAAGTTGAGAAGAACTGACATCTTGGCAAGATTGAATGCTTTTATCCATGAACATAAACAAAACATCTCTTCAGTTCTTTGATTTCTTTCCTCAGTATTCTATAGCTTTCCTCATATAGATCTAGTACATATATTGTTAGATTTATATTTAAGTGTTTTGTTTTTGAAGGTGCTAATGTAAGTGGTATTGTGTTTGTTGTTTTTCTTTTTACACCAAAAGAATTTTATTCTATTTGCTTTATTATTATTATTTTTAGATTATTTATTTGTCAGAGAGAGAGAGAGAGAGAGAAAGTGCACACAAGCAGGGGGAGAGGCAGGCAAAGGGAGAAGCAGGATCCCCGCTGAGCAAGGAGCCGGACATGGGACTCGATCCCAGGACCCCGGGATCATGACCTGAGCCTAAGGCAGATGCTTAACCTACTGAGCCACCCAGGTGTCCCTTTTCATTACATTTTTAGTTTTCATTCCATTATAGTTAACATATGGTGTTATATTAGTCTTGGGTGTCCAACAGAGTGATTCGCTAATTCTATACACTACTCAGTGCTCATCATAAGTGTATTCTTGAATTCCTATCACATATGTCACTAATGTCCCCACCCACCTCCTCTCTAATAACCATCAGTTTGTTCTCTATAGTTAGGAGTCTGATTCTTGGGGTGCCTGGGTGACTCAGTGGGTTAAAGCCTCTGCCTTCAGCTCAGGTCATGATCCCAGGTTTCCTGGGATCAGGCTCTCTGCTCAGCAGGGAGCCTGCTTCCTCCTCTCTCTCTCTATCTGCTTCTCTGCCTACTTGTGATCTCTGTCTGTCAAATAAAGAAATAAAATCTTTAAAAAAAAAAGGGGGGGGTTGTTTCTTGGTTTGTCTCTTTCTCTCTCTCTTTTTTCCCCTCACCTTATTTGTTTTGTTTCTTAAATTCCAGACAGGAGTGAAATCGTATGGTATTTGTCTTTCTCTGTCTGACTTATTTTGCTTAGTATTATACTCTCTAGCTCCATCCATGTTGTTGCGAACGGCAAGATTTCATTCTTTTTTTATGATGAAGTAATATTCCACTATATATATTCCATTCTTCTTTATCCATTTATCTATCAGTGGACACTTGGGCTGTTTCCATAATTTGGCTATTGTAAATAATGCTGCTATGCACATAAGTGTGCATGTATCCCTTTCAATTAGTGTTTTCGTATTTTTTGGGTAAATACCCCGTGACATGACTACTGGATCACAGGCCAATTGTATTTTTAACTTTTTGAGGAAACTCTATACTGTTTCCCATAGTGGCTGCATCAGTTTTCAATCCCACCAACACAGGAGGTATTGTATTTTTAATATCAAATTCCACTTGTTCACTGCTGGCATTTAGGATGGTCACTGACTTTTGTATATTAACCTTTTATCCTTCAGCCTTGCTGAAATCACTTATTACATCCAGGAGGGGGTTTTGTCTTGTTTTGTTTTGTTTTGTTGTGAGTTCTCTCAGATTTTCTATGTAGGTAATCACGCCATCTGCAAACAGAGATCATTTTATTTCTTCCATGCCAATCTGTATACTTTTTACTTCCTTTTCTTCTGTTATTGCACTATTTAGGGCTCCTAGTACAATATTTAAAAGGAGTGATGAGAGGGGACATCTTTGCCTTATTTCTGAACTGAATGAGAATGTTTTAATTTTCTCACCATTAAGTATGATGTTAGCTGTAGGAGGTTTTTGGGATTTTTTAAAGATTTTATTTATTTATTTATTTATTTATTTGTGTGTGAGAGAGAGAGTAGGCACAAGCAGGCAGAGTGGCAGGCAGAGGCAGAGAGAGAAGCAGGATCCCTGCCAAGCAAGGAGCCTGATGCAGGACTTGATCCCAGGACCCTGGGATCATAACCTGAGCTGACAGCAGCGGCTTAACCCACTGAGCCACCCAGGCATCCCTGTAGGTTTTTTGGTAGATGTTCTTTATCAAGTTTCTACTCCTAGTTTACCAAGACTTTTTAATTATAAATGGGTGTTGGATTTTATCAAATGTTTTTTCTGCATATACTGATATAATTATATGTTTTCTCTGCTTTAGCTTGTTGATGTGATGGATTGATTACATTCATTGATTTTTGAATAATGACTCAGCCTTGCATACCTGGAATAAATCCCACTTGGTAAAAAAATAATTTTTATTATTGTTGACTTTTTATTATGTCACATTATTATTCATTTGTATTATTAAACATGAACAAAAACCCTCTTTGATCATACTAAATTTACTTTATAAGCAAGAGCAATGCAATTGAATATGCTTTGTACTTCTTGAAAATCTTAGTTTACCACTTTGGTCTGGTGTTTAGTTTGTTTTGATAAAATTTGGCTTTAGTGGTTTGACATGGGTGGAAAAGACATTGGCAAGGATATACATTTAAAAGGAAGAAGTAGGGGTGCCTGAGTGGCTCACTCTGTTAAGCCCTCAGACTCTTGGTTTTGGCTCAGGTCATGATCTCAGGGTCGTGGGATCGAGTCCCACGTCCAGCTCCATGTTCAACGGGGAGCCTGCTTGAGGATTCTCTCTCTTGCTCTCCCTCCCCTCCCAATGCTAATGTTCTCTCTCTCGCTCTCAAATAAATAAATGAATCTTTTTTTAAAAAGAAAAGAAGATCATTGGTTGCATTGACTAATTACAATTGTTTTATTTTTCTAGCCCTATGTCAGTCATGCAAAGGTTTTTGTTGAAAACTGGCTATTGAATTTCTATCTTTTAATATCAAATTGTTCTAATAAAGCAACCAGAAGATGCACGTTTGAGAAATCTCTTTATTTGGAAAATAATGTAAACAAGACTGAAAAAATCTCATCTCTGTGTTTTTGACAAGTGTGCACGTAAGAAAGCTTTTATAAGTGTCACCCAAACACACTGTTTTCTACGACAGACCTGTACCTCTGAAGCAAATGATATATTCTATGTTAATAAAAATAAAAACACAATAGAGGAAACTTCCAAACATCTCTGCTCTCTCCATGGCATAGATTTGTTTCAAAAAATAATCTCTCCCTCAATGAAAAAAATATCCATTTTTAAATCTCAAAGAGCTAGAGTATGTGCATTCATAAAAAGTTTCTCCTAAACAATAAACATTATGTTTACTGGTCATCCTAGGAAAAGTCAGCAAATTTGGAACCGTTATCGAAAGTAAAAGAAAAATCCAGAATTCATCGTTTAGTTTCACTCCTTTTAAAATTGCTTTTCCATAAGCTCTTCCATCTACCGTGGAAGCCATTTTCATGGTTTTGCCAATCCCATCAGGCAGTTTTATACACATTCTGCTGTTTAAGATAATATAATACACAACACCACCTAGCCGAGTATCCAAACTGCAAATCCTTACAATGCACAGATGCCAAGTCAGTAAGGGAGGATGCCACTGTATTTTTACACTTTCCTTTTGAGATGAAATTCAAATAACACAAAATTGAGCATTTTAACCATTTTCCAGCGTACAGTTCACCAGCTCGTAGCATATTCATAATGGTGTGCAACCATCACCACCAATTCTAGAACCCCCCAAAAGCAGCCTTGTACCCATCAAAGAGTCACTCCCCAGTCTGCCCTCTGTCCCTCCATTGGCAACCACCCATCTGTTTTCTATCCCCATTGCATTTTTGAAGCTCTTTCTTTTCCCTCAGAATACAGTGCCTACTGTGTGAAAATGCCAATTCAGCCAGCGTATTAAATATCATCAAAGCCTATTTAATTCCCTCTTTACTTTTTTTAAGATTTTATTTATTTACTTGTCAGAAAGAGAGGGTGCACAAGCAGCGGGAGTAGCAGGCAGAGGGAGAGAGAGAAGCAGACCCCTTGCTGGGCAGGGAGCTCGATGCGAGGCTCGATCCCAGGACCCTGGAATCACGACCTGAACTGAAGGCAGAGGTTTAACCAACTGAACCACCCAGGCGCCCCTCTTCCTCTTGAAAAATGAAAATTATGGGTCACCTGGGTGACTCAGTCAGTTAAGCTTCTGACTTTATCTCCGATTGTGATCTTGGGGTCCTGGGATGGAGCCCCGCATTGGGCTCTTTGCTCAGCGGGGAGTCTGCCTCTCCCTCTCCCTCTGCCCCTTGCCCTACTGTGCTCCCTCTCTCTCTCTCAAATAAATAATAAGATCTTTTTAAAAAGTAAAAATAAAAATGAAAAATGAGAGAAATTCTAATGATTTCTTTCTGAAGACTGCAACAAGCCTTTAAGTGAGCACAGTTCCCAGAATGCTGTAGGTGCTCTGCAACTCATTGTTGGATGAACAAAGCAATTTCCTTCTTCATTTTAAATCTTTCTCTTTGTCTCTCTCTTGAACACAAACACACACATACACACACATACACACACACACACACACACACACACCTTTTCCTTTTACGTATAAAACAAATTGAAGCTAGTACGAACTTGTTATTTAAATTTCAGGTAGACTGAGAATTGCATTAGTCACCACGTTCCCTTCTAGGTCTAGGATTCCATGAGGACACGCACTGGTAGGGTGTACATCTACTGCTGTGTACCTGGAATGGAGGGGTTTTCCTGGGACACTGAGACAGTCTGGGGCAAACCAAGACAGGTTGTTCCCTCTGTCTTCCTGGGCATCTATATCTTTGTTGGATGTCCTCATCAGAACCTCTGCCTTGGGGGTGTGGGTCCAAAGCTCCAGCTACCCGGTCTGCTGCATTTCCCTGTCTGCCCACTCTGTTCCTGGGGGTGAGACCTCCTTGGAGGAGCCAGGGGCAGTTATTATAAATAGGATCTGGGCCTTCCTGGCTTCCTAGCCAAATATCATCAAGATTGCATATTAATTTCTCAGACACCGCCAATCCTAACCTTGATTCAGCTTCACAGTCAATATTGTTGTTTTCCTTTTTAATTTGAAAATGCTTTTAGCAATGTCAGCTTCATGCCTACAGGGAGGTCGAGACCTCACAGCAGTTTCTAGATCCCTCCCAGGGACCTTTGAGCACTTTGGGGGTGGGGGGAGAAGGCTACATAAGTCACAGGATGTCTTCTCTATCTGTTACACCAGCCTCTTCACATCCAGAACATGCAGGGATCCAGCCCCCTGCCAGAGGCAACTATGACATTGGGAGTGTCTTCAGGATCATCTCAGAATTCCCAGGCCCTATGGCGGAGAGTGAAATCACAACGTTATAATTATTTGAAAAGCATAGTACAAGATTTTTCTTGGGGAGGGGACTATATTTTTTAGTTATTTGTACACAAAAATGTTTAGAAAAGAAAGTTTAAAAAAAGAGGCTTCGTATAAATCTCCCTTTTTATATAATCTTGGTAGATAGTTTGAAAAAGTAAAGTATATACAAGGTTCACAAATTTAAGCAGCCCAGAGATGAACACAAAGATGAGCATTTCTCCCATTTTGCCTCCAGTGTCTCCCCAAAGGCAGCTACTGTTAATATGTTTTTGTCCCTCCCTCCCCACCCCCAAATTATTTAGGTATATACCAAGAAATCAATCAATCAGTCAGTCTATATCTATCTATCTTTCTATTCAAATTTCTATCTTTGTTTACACACAAAGAATCATTCCATACATACTCTTCTGCACCTTGAGTCTTAGAGATACTTCCACGGTAGCTCAGATGATCCTTTCTTGGTATTTCAAAATGACAACAAGAAGTATAGCATAATGGTTAAGAGCATAAACCCTGAAGCCAAAGGCAGGGAGAGCAGGAGGGAAAGAAGGAAGGAGAGGGAAAAGGTGGAGAAGAGAAAGAGAGAGAGCAAGAGCATGAGAGAGAAGAAGAAGTAGAAGAATAAAGAGGAGGAGGAGGAAGAGGAGAAGGAGGAAGAGGAGGAGGAGGAAGAAGAGAAGGAGGGGAAGGAGGAAGTGGAGGAAGTGGAGGAGGAGAGGGAGGAGGACGACGACGACGACGATAACGGAGTCATGGAGCATAGAATGTACATGTACATTCTGGAGGGTTCTATTCCAGAAAAGCTTTTATTCAGGAGAGGCTTTCTACCTCATAGGAGCAGGCTTTATGCTAGATAGGTCTGCATGCCAGGCCTGATACCCCCCGCCCCAACCAAAATAGGTAAGGAGAGAAGGATCTAGGGAGAAGAGCAGATATGGCTCAGTAGATACCCTCAGGGCTGTAGAAACATTGTAAATCTTAATTTTACTTAAATCAGTTTAATTTCTACTATAATCCCATCATACTGGCTTGATAGGAAATAAAAATCTTTAGAAGCTACCACTACTCCTAGGGTGATGCAAAGGTTCTGTGGTGGTACACGTGACAAGACATCTGGGATCACAGATGAACAGACACGCATGTGCACACCTTTAAGTCGCCAGGTGAACTCTCTGCACTTGTTACAGTTGGGAAGTCCCTCCTCACAGCCTCCATGCTCCCATTTCCTCCCCGGGGTGCTTGGAGCACAGCAATCTTCTTGAGAATGGGACCCCCCATGGCCAGAGGAAGCCTCCTTGCAGCACCCCACAGTCCTCTCCTGAGGTTTGTTTGGCTCAATCTCCGGGTCTCCTCTGTTCTCAGAAACCGCAAAATGTGGCCTTTCTGGGTTTCCCTGGCTCTTTTTTTCTCCAGGTCACTGCCTTAAGGCACACCCCCCTCTTTTCCTGTGGCCCCCATGCCATGCCACATTGTCAACCTCAGCTGTCTCCACTGCCAACTGCCCCTGAGGTGAAGAAGCCCAGGGTCTCATTATCAGCTGGGAACAGGAAAGGGAGAAGGGAAAAGACATATGAGGAGAGAGAGGATATAAATTAGTACTTCAGAAATGATCTTGTCACATTAAGAAGGAAATTGAACAGTTTTTCTGAAACACCTATGCCTATTCAGGGATGTTGTAATAAATGGGCTATTTTTATTTTTCAGGTACGAAAATCAGTCCATCACTCTTGGATTTTCCCAGTTTCACCATCAAGCAGTCACAATATCTACCGTGAGGAGCCTGTGCTCACTTCTGACAGGACTGCCAATACAGAACAAAGCAGCTTTGAGTGTCAATATGGCACAAGGTTTGGGGTGTATAATGCTCAGGCTTGGTCAGAAGAGGAAGTGAAGCTTCATAGGCCTCGGTCCGGGTTTAATTCTGAGCGTTCATGTAGGGACACAAACATCTCATTACTCATACAGGATGACACAAAGAAAGTTCTGGACTAATTTCCACCAAACCTCCTCCTCTCATACCACAGAGCAGTCAGGGACTTCTTGGGCAGTCCAAGCCAGAAGGGAAATTCAGTCTGGCCTGAGGAGGACGTTTTGTTTCCGTGTGGTCCTGAGTGGACTCTTGCATGGGCCATTCTGGAATAATCTAGAACTCAACACTTTCAGACTATCCCTGGACCCTCTCTCCTGAAAGCCCATTGAAGGCAGGCCTGGGTCTTGCCTGACATTGTATTCCCCCATGCCTTTACAGCACTTGGCACACAGCAAGGGTGTACACAGTCTTAGCCGAATGAGGGAATATATGGAGAAAAGAATGAATGGGCATGTCAGAGTAAAACAGCAATGGTGCATGCAAAACCACAACAATCAAGACGATCTCCGTAAGAATGCTGTTCATCGCCGACAGCCCTCCTGGGGCAGAAGCAGAAGCATATTCAGTCCAGAGCTGGTGTTCATACTGGGCAGCGCCCTACCCACCGGGGGCGGGTGGGGGGGCGGGTGGGGGAGGGAAGTGGAGGGGTGGGAAGAAGCTGGTGCCTTCAAGAGTGAGCAGAGCATGGCCCCGGCCAGCGGAGTCCCAGCAGTAAATGTCTACCTCTACTGTGTCCTGACACTCTTAGCTGATTTATTCCCCTTTTTTATGATCTGAGGATTCTCACATTGCTCATACCTTACTCGTTTGAGCTATAGAGACAGCAGGGTCTGACAAGTGGCCTGTTGGAGCTCAGAAGGGATGGGTGGCCATGGAGACCTGGCTTCACTCAGAGGGGTCACCTTACTATTTCATTCTCTCGGGGAAACTTACAACTTTGAAAATTCTAATTTTCACCCGGCTCCCAGATTCCACCCCCCCACCCCCCCATCCCACTACTGCCTGCCACACCCTGCCACCTCTGACCCTGGGGGCTAGGTAAATTATATTGCCTACTAATTGAGCGCGCTGCTCCTACCGCGCAGTAATGAGTCAGAGGGACTTGGCCATGTCTGCTCTTCTGGCTTTACTCCTCTCATAAACATTCAGTGACAAACTTTTTCTTTGGCCTGGGGTCATAAAGAGGAAAAAATCCCTCTTAACTTTTTTTTTCCAACTTAAGACTTCAGTGAAATATTTTCCACCATCCTCAGCAAGACATAATACTTCATGTCATGAATAAGTTAATGAGAAAAATATGAAGCCCTCCCCCAGTGTCTCAGGGACCCATTGGGCATTTTGCCCCTCCGAGGACCAGTTACTTACTCTCCAAGGCTTTGGGGCTCCCTGAGAAGTCTCTGGGTTGAGTTTCATCCCAAGGCCCTGGGGATTAGTCTGTCTCTCAGCCTGCTGCAATTGCATTTACCTTGAACTTGGACATCTCTCCCTAGAGAACCTTGCTTAGAATTCCCTGAGGAGCTGTCAGGTGGGTGAATGGCCCAGAGAAAGCACTGCCAAGTGCCAACTATGAAGTACTTCAATATGGCCCTTTTCATATTTTATTTCATCTCCGGGTCAAAAATGTGCTTACCTAAAGAAGAGTGGCCAGACCGTTTAGCGAGGCCCTCAGCTGGTTCCCTACCATCTGGCCCCAACCTGCCTTGGCAATATTACTTTCCACAGCCTCTTTCCAGCTCTAAGCAAACAGTATTACCACCGCTGCCTGAACTCTCCTCCTGTCTAAAAAGTTCTTCCCTTCAACCAAGCTAAATCCTTCTTCTTTAGGAAAGACGGCTGGGTAATAAATTAGGGCTTCTTCACACTGATATTCTTTAAATATTTACTCTATGTTTTTAGTGTGTGTGATGGAGGGAAAAGCTGGTGTTTTTACTAATACAAATAATATAAAGAAACAGATTCACTTTCTAATTCCCTTCCAAGGGCTAAACAGAGTCAATGTTCTAGAAAAAAAATAAAAATCAACTAAACCTTTCTGTATTTTTAAATCATTTCTGTTCTCTCCAGTTTTCTTTTGTAATTTCCCAAGTCACATAACTTTTGGGGAAGCACATTATGAAGTTTGAAACACAGCTTATGAAATCTATCACTCTTTCTTAGTAGACAGTCCCTGCCAAACACCATTCAAATTCAGAAGTTTATTTGACCATTCACGTTGGATGGCCAAAATTAACGAGAAAGGAAACAACGTGTGTTGGAGAGGATGTGGAGAAAGGGGAACCCTCTTATGCTGTTGGTGGGAATGCAAGTTGGTGCAGCCACTTTGGAAAACAGTGTGGAGATTCCTTAAGAAATTAAAAATAGAGCTTCCCTATGACCCTGCAATTGCACTACTGGGTATTTACCCCAAAGATACAGATGTAGTGAAAAGAAGGGCCATCTGTACCCCAATGTTCATAGCAGCAATGGCCACGGTCGCCAAACTGTGGAAAGAACCAAGATGCCCTTCAACAGACGAATGGATAAGGAAGATGTGGTCCATATACACTACGGAGTATGATGCCTCCATCAGAAAGGATGAATACCCAACTTTTGTAGAAACATGGACGGGACTGGAAGAGATTATGCTGAGTGAAATAAGTCAAGCAGAGAGAGTCAATTATCATATGGTTTCACTTATTTGTGGAGCATAAGGAATAACATGGAGGACATGGGGAGATGGAGAGGAGAAGGGAGTTGGGGGAAATTGGAGGGGTAGACGAACCATGAGAGACTGTGGACTCTGAAAAGCAATCTGAGGGTTTTGGAGGGGCGGGGGGCGGGAGGTTGGGGGAGCCTGGTGGTAGGTATTGTGGAGGACATGTATTGCATGGAGCACTGGGTGTGGTGCATAAACAATGAATCCTGGAACACTGAAAAGAAATTTAAAAAAATAAAAAATTTTTTAAAAAGTTTATTTGATGGTAACTGGTCTTAGGTGGGTAGCAAGGCCCGTGGCAGTTGTAGCTTATACAACAGTCCATGTAAACAGATCAGCAAGGAATAGAGATAATATATCTATATTATGTATGTGTTATATATAATAAATATATATGATATCTATGTATAATATAGATATATAGAGCTTTCTATATATCTCATATATGCATATCATATGGACATTATATATATATTATATACATATAGGTATATATGTATAGATATCGATATTGATGTAGATATATCTTATATTAAGACTCTATCTTCTTGGATGGGAACAGAATCAATTTTATATTTTACCTAGTTAGTAAGAATTTGAATGAACAAACCTGAGTTAAGGGGTACCATGTTTATAATTCACTCTAGGATTCTCTTAGTCTCCTCACAAGACCTTTGTAAGTGAGAATCTTTTGTGAAATTTGGGCTCTTCTACATGTACATTGTTCCAGAATCTTCCTCTGTGCCTACTTCCCCTGTGAAGAACTCCTCACCACTTTTACCTTCATTATCTCTCACCTTCATGTTCTTACACAAGATTCCAGTGTGTTCCACAACTAAAACTTTGCTAATCAAAGTGTGGGTCACAGACTAGGAACACTAGCATTACCTAGGAGCTTGCCAGAAATGCAAAATCTTGGGCCCCACCCCCAGAACTTTTGAATGAGAGGTGATTTTTATGCATATTCAAGTTTAAGAAGTTCTGGACTCAGTATACAGTCTGGTATTTTTTCCTGTAGCTTCCAGTATATAATTATGGATTCTGAAGAGCAGTCACCATGTTTTTTAATTCTTTTCTCTCCCCACAGCTTTTAACTGCCCCTCTTAGGGCCACTTCTGTTGCAATATTCATCCATTTTTTTTAGTTGAATCCATCCCAGAAATAAAAGAGGAAATAGTCTTTTCATCATTCTCACTCTATCTCAACCTTTAGAAGTTCAAGTTTGACTGTTTTTCTAGGAAGTAAAAGAGCTATTTTTCCTTCAAGGCCTATGATTTCTATGATTCTGTAATTGAGCTCCAAAGGCTGTTTTTAATTTGACCTCAAGTGCAATTCATGAAGACAACTTTGACAATACTTGTTCCCCTTTGGGCAAAAATACTCCCACTGGAAATTCAGAAAGTGTCCTATTGAGTAAAATGGTTCTTAATTTACTGTAAAAAGTGTATTTAGAAAAGCAAATAATCTATTACAGAGCATAGAACTGTCCGCTATTATGAAATCCAATAAAGAATAAAAAGTAAACTGAGCCCTCCAACTCTTTTTTATAATAGAGTCAACAACTCTTCACTTCCTTGGTGGATCTGTTTATAGCACGTATCAAATGCAGTCATGCAAGGGGCCTGATCTACTATCTACCTTCAGATATCTGGGCTCTTGGGGATTAAGGATTAAGACAAAAAGGGAAGAAAACTGTGTAAATCTCTTTGGATTGTGTGCAGAGAGAAGTTGTTACCGGGAATCCATTCTGGAGAGAGACAGGGCTGAAAGACATGTGACTTTCAGAAATATATATTTCTTAAGATACTTAAGATACTTAAGATATTTTTTGGTCATCACTCAAATACTCTCTGGACCTGTCCTCCAAAAACTTACTTCACACTTCTTGACGATGGAGAAATAAGGGTAACTTCTGCAGCCCTAAAAAGAGTTGTGGATAAATGACCCAGGCTGGCTTAAAGTTATGATTATGGGTTGAGATTTAATATCTAGAAGTAGGATTAGTATCTTAGGGTGTCATCAGGGGAAGCCTTCTGATTATCGATCCTCATTCTTCATGTCTCCCTATAACTAAGACTTTTGCTGTATGGCTCTGTGGTTCTTCCCATAGACTGTATTTCCTCACACTATGACTTTAGATTTGGCCATGTGACATACTTCACCAAAGTGACAATGACAAATGTGACTTGAGCAGGGGATTGAAATGTGCCTGTATGATTTGGCTTACATGCTTGGGCTTCAGACCCCAGGAGAAAGACATGCCTTCACTAGTCACTGATCCCAGAAAGAAAATGAGACATACTTGGAGCTCCCTCGAGCTAGCTGGACCTGAAGCTGAAAGTGGAGCTTGGCTCTGCAGCTGACTGCCAGCCCAGCAGAGTGGGTAAAGAAAGGAGGAACAGGTAAGCATATGCAAGTATTTAAAGATTCATTTACTGGGCCCCTGGGTGGCTCAGTTGGTTGTGTCTGCCTTCAGCTCAGGTCATGATCCCAGGGTCCTGGGATTGAGCCCTGCATTGGGCTCCCTGCTTGGCGGGAAGCCTGCTTCTTCTTCTCCCACTCCCCCCATTTGTATTCCCTCTCTCACTGTATCTCTCTCTCTCTCTCTTTCTCTCCCTTTCTCTCTCTCTCTGTCAAATAAATAAATTAAATCTTTAAAAAAAAAGATTTATTTACTTATTTTGGGGGGGAGGGGCAGAGGAAGAGGGAGAGAGAGTCTTAAGTAGACTCCATGCTTAGCGTGGAGCTCAACATGGGACTCAATCTTAGGACCCTGAGATCACAACTGGAGCCAAGACCAAGTGTCAGAAGCTTAACGGATGGCACCGCCCAGGGCGATCCAAGGATGTGCAGTTATTAAACACTCTATATAAGGTACTTCCCATGAGTGCTTCTTCCCATGGGCCAGATCCAGGGCTGGAAAGTTAACACTTTCTCATTTAGTCCTCACAACAACCCTTCAGTAAGTGTTGTTATCATCATTGTTTTTACAGATAAGGGATCCGAAGGTCAGATAATTTTGGAACTTGCCTGGGGTCAAAAAGAATGGAAGCAGAAGAGCAGGAATTTGAACCTGACTTTCTGACTCAAAAGCCTCAACTCTTAACTACATGGCCACAGAGATGTGAGGAAGCATGGCCATGTTGGACCTTGCTGAGACCTGAATGTGCGTATCTGTTGGTCCCTGCCAGTCTGATGCCCACCCAATGGGAGCTGGGCCCCACTACACCCTGGAATCAATGGAGGCTTGGCTTGATGGGGGAGCTGCCCCACCAGTAGTTTGAAGGACTGGATCTAGCCTCTTGTTCTTAGTAGACATGCCGGGGGAGTCATTATGGGCCATTCACATGCATTAACTGAACTAATGTCACCCTACCTGTTAACAGCTACCCTTTGAGATGGGCCCAACTATCATTATACCCATTAGCACTCTAGCTCGACCAGCTGGGCAGTACCAATCATCTTATTCATTCCACTCATTATTATTGAACCCCTATTGTATGCCCGGCCCTGCTGGGCACAAGGGAGCGTGTGAACAAAATCAGATGGGACCACGGCTCTCATGGGGCTTCCAGTGTAGCAGAGTTTCTGCCAGATCCTTTCTCCAAACCTGGTCCCATCTTTCAGGCTCATTTGCATCCACTTTGATAAACACCAATAACACGGTTAACACGGTTGCCTGGGAGCCTCGTCAACTCCCTGCCCTACGTTTGGCCAGATTTGACTTTGCTCTGCCTTTTTAGATTTTGAGATTTGCTCTGACACACACCCCCTATAGACACACACACACACACACACACACACGTTTGCTGGCCCCAGGTTTCCTCCTTGTTTCCCACCCTAGCCCTTGTTGGCTTGTGCCTTTCTTGGACTGGAAGTTCCCAGCATGCCCTGGGGCTGGGCCCCCTGCACAGAGGGCAGAAGCTCGGATCATTTCCTTGAACTTCCTTTGAAAGCAGCATTCCTGCGTGGGCCGCTTTGCACCTGAATGAGAGGAGGAGAAGTTTCCCCGGACTTTGGGTTAATGCACAGGAGCCATCCAGATCCAAGCAAAGTCCCCTTCTGCTCCCGAAACCCCAGCAAAAGAAATCACTAGCGTCCCCTGAAATGCCACTCAGGAGTGCCAGAAACATATACAGGGAAGTACAGATTCTCAGAGGAATCATAATTTACTTGACGTGCTCGCTAGACCGAATGCCCCCTTCAGGGAGCTGAACTGTGAGGCCTCTGTAATGATGTCCCCTTTGGAAATGGCCTCCTGCCTCTGATTCACAAGACTTCCCAGGACATTTACTCGAGCGTGGGTTTTCTCAGAGTTCTTCCCCAGCAGAACTCCCGGTCACATTAACGGAAAAATGTGGCCCGAGCCCCAGACTGCTGAATCTAGCTGTTTTCATGGGGAAATAATTTAATATTCAAATTAGCAGTAATTAAAGACCAATTCTTCCTCCGGCTCTCCACCCTCCTCTCCCTGACCCGTGCTGCTGCTCGAGGCAGGCCCTGAATCCTATGATTGTCAGGCCAAGGGAGAGCCCGGATTGCCAACCCAGTTAAGCCAGGCAGTGGAGAAGAAAGCACAATACGGCTCGTTGGGTCATAATACCTCATAAATCAAATAGATTTTTCCCATAATCAAATGGTCGTGCCACATTCTGGCTTCCAGTTAGATTTATGAGTGTGTTCTGTACATGAGATACATACCACGATGGACTAATTGGCACAGAAAACAAAGACATGCAGAGCTCTTAGGAACGAAAATATAAGGAGCCCGTTGACCCCAGTCAGGCTCCCTTCCCTGACAAGTTAGTTATTTGGATTCCCATTTGGGGACAGCTCGGGTCACTAATAGCTTCTCAGTGTCCTAATGAAATCGAGGGAGGGAGAAGGCACCCTGCTTGTTGGGGCTATCTTTCATGTGATTTTCTTCTTGGAAAGTGGTTTTGGCTGGCTCCTGGAAAGTTAGCCTGGCTCTCCTTGGACATCCCAGGCCCATAAGGAGGACGGAGTTGCTGAGAAGAGAAATGAACTTGAGGCCCGAGCTGGAAAGCTCTGGTGTGGAGATCCCACGGGTCAGTCTGGGTCTGCTTATTCCAGGGAGAGGCCAATTCCTGCTGCAGGGAGCCCCTGGGAGAAACCCCCCTCCCCCGCCAACACCCCCAGCCTACCTGCCAAGCTGAGTCAGGACTGATTCTTGTCCTCCTTAGAATTCCAAGGGATCTGTGGAGCCAGAGCCGTGTTACAGGCTTTCTTCGGGAGGGGAAAGTATAAAAATAATCTGGAGAAAACGGATGTTTCTCTCCTTGAGCTTGGGGAGCATAAATCAAAGGCAGTTGCCACAAAGTTGGGGAACTTTTCTGAAGCAAACAGGGAAAGGGAAAGGCTCAGGGACAGGGAGTGACATACCAGCCTTTTCTCAGGCTTTCGTGATCTGGAAGCCCCACCGTGAATGTTAACACGGGATGCATTTTGCTTTGCTCCCTCGGCTCCGGTAACAAGTACATGATAAACATGGGAAGCCCGGTTTACCCCAAGCTGGGAAGCCATTCATAACGCATGGCAGCGTCGTGACCCATTCTGGCCTCTTGACAAGGCCATCATCATTCATCTGGCTGTAGGTTCTGCTGAAGGCTTTGGGAGAGGGAGGCATTCGAATGTAACCAACTTACTGCTGGAGATTTCCCATTCTGTGGTCAGTTCGGTAACTGCCAAGGCACAATGTTCACAGACAACCCATTGCGAAGCCCATTGGTTAGTCTTCTTGGATGGGATTTGCAACACAGGCTAGAATAGGACCTAAAAAAAAAAAAAAAATCAAGGTGTCTCAGGGGCAAGGCGCTTAAACCCTGGGACCAAACAAACACTCCCTTCCCTCCCTTCTTTCTTTATCTTCCAAACACAGCATTTTTATTAACTTAACAAGACGTTAAAACAAACCTCAGACAGCCTTGAGGGAGATTAAAACCACAGAAAGGCCTGTAGCTGGAAGGGATGTTTCCGGAATTAGAAGGCGCAGTACCACGCACCTGGCCTTGGAGATGAGAGCAAGCCCAGTTGCCCATGTCTCCAACTGTTTTTAGTGCCTGTTGATAGAGACATCTCCTGCCGCCCTCTCACGCCCCATGAGTCTCTCCAGCGTGAGGGGCCCTCAGCCCGCTGTCTCCATCGCCCCCACGACCGGCTCTGTTCCAGCTTCTCTGGTGGGGAGAGAAATGTCTCCTAAAATCTCTCCCATTGGAGTCTTTCTTTTATGGGAGTATTTATGGACCAGAAAGAGACTCAGGTGGCCCCAACACCCTTATCAAAATCAATCACTTAAAACATTCTCCTGTTGTTTTGCATGCATGGGGACTATACAACAGGAAAAATCTGGAAGAGCGGATCTGTTTTTCCTCCACCTCTAACTTCTGCGTGGCCGCTGCAAGGACGACGTCTAACCCATCTGTAACTTTTACAGTGCCCACATGACCCCAACGGGGTGGAACATTTTCCAGAGACATACAATAGAAGGAACGATATGTTTGTTTGGAAGATTTACCGCTCTGTTTATGCAGCATTTCTGTGTGGAAGGAGTGTTCTCTCCTCTCTCTCACTGCAAATGATACACAATGACCATCACGTCACAGCAAATGAGCAAACGTTACGGTGGTTGGGTGCATTTTGTTGTTATTGTTGTTTCGCAATCTGTAAAATGAGAAATGCTTGAATATAGGGATGGTGTAGGCAAGTCGAAGGAGTTGTACAGAATCCCTCAGGGAGTTGTGTATACCCTCTCGAACAACAGGATGAAGAGAGTCTTTTATTAGAACCAGAGTCTGTGCTCAGGGGGCCCAGAGATGTCTGGCTGCCTTGCTGATCCGTATCACCCGTGTTTACTTTTACCGGACTGGAATGCTCCCGGTAAGCCAAGATGCACCCGTAACTTTTCATTAGTTGGTACTCTTCCCCAAACCTTCAGACATGCATTTAAAGGAAGCAAGATTTAAGGAACATCCTTTTGCCAAACTGCCTTTGGCTTGCTTTCTTATTTGTTTATAACAGTCTCAAGAGAGTTCTCCCTTACTCCTCCCCCTAGAAACTAACCTCCCTAGAGCTACTTTTTCTTTGTTCAAGGCCAGACTCTCCTGTCCTTGGTAGGCAAGGCCCGGCATTAAATGCTGCTTGTTCTCTTCAGCTGGATCTGGCCAACCTGTTAGTCCCTCCAAGGGAAGCTTCTGGAAACCACGGCCCTCTCTGGTTCCACCCGCGCTCCTCGGAACAAGTGCAGGCTGCAGATTCAGACGGGGGCCACAGACTCTTGGCTTTCCTTCTTGGCTCAGCTGTCGCATCCCTGACTCATCCTGGGCAAGTCGTTTAAATGTTCTACCCTTCAGTTCCTCCACTAACATAAAAGGATAACCATCGCAAGTTGCTTGAGAGAGGTCTTTTTGATCCCGAAATGAGAGGAGTCATTGTAAGTGCAAAGCCAAGGGATTGTTCCCAAGACTTGAGACAACAGTCTTGGTCAGAACAGCCCCAAGGAGAGAGAGAACGTGGGTTGACCTATACCACTAGGGGAACTTGAAGATCTTTTGCCCAGTTCAAAAAACAAAACTGTCATTCTTCTGCCTTGATGGCCTGCTTTTGGTGGAGAATGAACTGGGGGCAAAGACAGTTGCAAATGACCAAGATGATCATTTTCATCTTCATGGGTAGAAACTCCTAAGAGGTCCCCAGAAGATACATGGGTCTAAATGGAGATTAGGGTTTGTATAACCACTGTGCGTAACAGGACATTTCCCCCAAGAAATTAAAAATAGAATTACCATATATGATCCAGCAATCCCATTCTTTGGTATGTACCCAGAAGAATTGAAAGCAGGGTCTTGATGGAATATTTGTGTGCCCATGTTCGTAACACCATTATTCACAGTAGCTAAGAGATGTAAGCAACCTAAATGTCCGTGGAGGGTACAATGAGTAAGCAAGATGTGGGAGGGTGAATATATATGGAGTAATATTAAGCTATAAAAAGGAATGAAGTCCTGACACATTCTCCCTCATGAATGAACTTGAGGACATTATGCTAAGTGAAATAAGCCAGTCCCCAAAGGACAAATACTGTAGGATTCCACGTATATGAGGCACCTACTCAGACTCATAGGGACAGAAAGTGGAGCGGTCTTTTCCAGGAACTGGGGGAGAGGGAGGAAAGGGGTGTTATTGTTTAATAGTTCCAGAGTTTTAGTTTAGGAAGAACGCAAGTTCAGAAGATGGGTGGTGGTGACGGTTTCACAACGATGTGGACTACATGCTTAAAAATGGTCAAGATGGCATATTCCACGCTATGTGTGTTCCACTATAATTTTTAAAACTGTCTTCAGTTTAATTAATTAAAAAAATAAGTTTTCAAAAATTAAATTAAAATTTTTTAATTGAATTAAATTTAAAAGTTTTTTTAATTAAAAAAAGAAATGGCAAGTAATACTGGGAAGCTTTGGGCCTCCTCGAGGCCATAGTGCACATCAAATGTAGGGGCTAGTAAAACCAAAAGCATTGTTCTTCCTCTGGACTTAGAGCAACATACTGAAAGTTAAAGGCAGCTCTCACCGAATCCAGGAAATCTATACATGGGCCACAGGAAGTGTTTTTGACAAGACAGACTATCCACCTTCATCTCTAAAATTCCAGAACATTCTTAGGTACCATTGTAAGATCACTCAGAGATATCCTGTCCTCACGCGAAAGAGAAAAGGCAAGTCCTCCCTCTCCTGGTTGCCTGCTTTCACGTGCTGGACAACTATGTGATGATTCAAGGCCCCACTGGAAACCTCCACAGTGCTAAAAAGGACAGATTCTTTCCGACAACTTTATGAGTTGAAGACACCCAAGCAAGTGGCTTCTTACTCAGATGGTTGGTAGAGTGAGTTCCCGAGTCTCCCAAGGAGAGGCTGAGATGAATGTCACAGCATGATGTGGTGTCTTGAAGATACACACAGAAAGCAGAAAGTAGTATTTTGTAACTCTCTTTAGGGACCCTTTCTCTTGTTCCCCCCAAAGAGAATCATCTATGGGGTTGGCTTAAAGGTCTTCAGCATCCCCCCCAACCCCCACTGCCACAAAACACCTAAAGAAATGCTCCTAACTTCCCTTAGTTAAAAAGAAAATCAAAGCAAAGTATTCCCAAACAGGCTGAAGTCTGTAAGACCCCCTAGGAGTGGTGGGGGTAAAGGGGGGGCTCTTCTAATTACTTCCATTACCACGCGTCTGGGCCCTGGGGCCAGATGACCCTATGGAAGTGTGACCCAAATGTCGAACAAAACTGTTCCCATGATTACCCTAAACACAGTGTGGACTGACTGGAACTTTTGTACAAGTTTTATACAATTCTAAGGAAAAACAAAGGAAAAAACACAGATAGTGGTTCAATGTTCACAAAGGAGGTTTTTTTACTTTGGTTTGTGCAGTACATTTCCAGAGCTCCCTTCATGGGTGGCATTGATGGAATTTGTGTCCTGAAGCCCAAGTTGTCAAGCCCCTGCCTTACCCTGTTATATCTCTACTATTGTTGCCGTGTGGCCAGTGCCATGGTGAAACCTGCCACCGAGGACCTTGGCTAGCCTGTAAGGCACTTGGTGTGACTTTGACAAAGTTGCCTTCCCTGGCCAGGTGCAGCTTTGCAGGTTCTTATCTTGCAGAGCAGAGGGCAGGGTGGATTTCAACCTCTACTTAACTCCCTCAAGCAGGCTCCTTTGTTTGGTGAACAACCTGCCCAACTGTACCCAGGACTTTTCAACATAACTTAATTGCATATACCAAGTTTCTTCTTCCTACTTGGGACCTTAGCTTTCAGGTCTGCCTTCCAATCTTAAAGAAATGCTTCTTCTCCAGGTAACTGTCATTAAGAATGACACCCCGGGATTCCACTCCTTATATAGACTTACATTAGACTTTCTGGCCAGCCAACCAATATGTCTCAATTTAATGTCATGACTATGTCATTTATGCAGTAACTCTATATTTGGAGTCATAAAGGGGTTATTCCTGCACTAAGAACATTTAAAAAAAAAAAAAACAAGTTTAAAGGTCCCTGGAAAAGAAATAGTTGAACTTAGTTTGGACTTCTAAAAGGCAGGTCCCCTTCAATAGACTAGCTCTCTAGCTCAACAGCATTCATGGTGAGCCAGCATGGAACCCAACCCCCTCACCCTCCCACCCCTGTTGATTGCCATCCAATTTCACAAAAGCTCAGAAATATGTTTTTTGGAGCAAAGCAGATAAGCTTTGTGTCTAGGATCAACATGCTGATATTCAGCAAAACATACATCCTGCTGGGTCCCACTGTACTCCCTGTCCACACGTTTTGAACAGATTATCTTACAAAAGCAAAAGATTGTCTCCTTGGAAAAAATCATATGCCCCTTGAAGGGATTGTGCCCTGAGTTTTAGTTTATATGTGATGCTTGGCGACATCTCTCTTCACCCAGGCTTCCCTGGGTCTAAAAAGACACCAAATGACAAGAGAAACCCATAATTTAAACTACCTGATCAACCGCATAGCCCAGGAGATCTAAATTTACCAGCAGTTTGCATTCTACAATGTTCTCCCCTAGAAGCGATGCTACTGGGGTACTTGGGTTTCGAACTTGTTCTGTATGACCCCAAGAAAAACAACGCTAATAATAATGCTCACATTAGCCAGAATCGTGTTAGGATATTTTTAGCACACGATTTTTAGTTAGAATATTACTAACACAAATACTGCACATTTTTTAAACACGTGTTCTGTTTTGAGTGATTTAGAATGCTGGGGTTTGGGAGAGAAGTGTTCTTGGAAGCATTTGGAAAGGTAAATGGTGATTGAAGGGTCTTTCAGGTTTGTGTAAAGGTCTCTAGGGGTTAATTATGATCGTTTTCTATTTTGCTTCATTGCACTTTCTGTCTCCTTCCAGTCAATGCATAGCCGGCGCGAAGCGGGTATTTGGAGCTCACAGATGAGAGGGAGAAAATGTAGGGGAGGGATGGGAGAATCAACAGAGAGCATGTGATGTAGCAGAAAACGATGAAGCTAAAAGGAAAAAAGAAGAGGAGCAGGACTGCCCTATTTGGAGTGAACTAAGGACGGACACAATCCAGAAGGCAAGGAAGGAGCTGGTGGCCCAGCACCACTGGCTTGGGTGCCTTTCACTGGTGCAGTCACTGGGAGAGCAGGCAAAGTGACAGGTAAGGAACAAGTCAGTGGCTATTCATGTGTACGGGGCATTCTTGAGTTAGGTGTTTACGGATCAGGGAAGACCTCTTCCCACCCCCACCTGCCCCAGTTAAATCGATTGACAAAAAATACAGACAACAAGAACACTATATGAGCTATATACTATGATTCTCCCCATTTTGCAGAAAAGGAAATTAAGGCACAGAGAAAGTTTCAGAGCTGGTCTCAAAGTTACAGAGCTTGTAAACTGAGGAACAGACTTTGCACCAGGAAGTCTCCATCAGAAGCGGCATTATAAAGCCCTCATGGAAATGCTAAGATAGCTAAATAATGATTTGTAATCAAAGTGATGATAAAATAAATTAACACATTTCAACCGCAGGAGTGTTTTTCTGACTTTATCAACTGCTTAGCTGAATTTTCTCGGGAGGAAGCCCCTTGAGGATAGTTATTCAACGTCCTTCCCTTAGGCTTTCTCCCCACCCCCTTCAGTGAGTAAATGAGCATTTGCTAAGCCCCTTACTCTGCGCTAGGCACTGAGCTGGATTCCAGGATTATAATGGTGAAGAGGATCAGGTCCTGTTCTCAAGGATCCCTCAGGGCAGTAAACAGGCTCTTAAAATAGAAGGTTATCTGGGTAGAAACCCCAGAGTCATAACGGGTGGGGGACCCTCACCTAGCGTTTAACGTTGGGAGCCAGGGAAAATTTCTCCACTGACCTGAAGGAGGAGTAGAGCTGAGGATAAATGGAGAAAAGTATTTGAGGTAAAGGAGCCAGTGTGAGCAAAAATATCCAAAGGATTGATCTGTCATTTTCCTTCTGAAACAGAAGCTGGTCACTTTCCTATCACTCAGCAGAGCGCCCATTTAAGTGGAGCATGTGGGGATGGAGGAGGGAAGGGTCATGCTCTGGTGTCCCGGAACCAGCTTCACGTTTCTTCCCAAATCTGCATGGAGTGAGGTCAGGTTGGTGGCTTGAAATTGACCACGGTAGGCATATTTATACTATGGAAATTGGCCCCCATTACAAAGCAGAAATTATTTCCTGGAGACTTGTTTGTTAAATATTTTCCAGCACACCACTGGACACGGGTTCCAGAGACCATCCTACTGCAAATATGTCTGCGATACAGCTTTAATTCTGCATTTCACCTGGAATCAAGCATATTTTTCTTGCTCTTCGGCATCCCCTTCTGCCCCCACCCCAGGCAGCTGCTCTTGGGCAGAAGGCATTGTGGAGATGAGCAATAGGTGGTCCCTGCAATGGATTCATCACCCCGGTCCCCTTTGACTGTGAATCTCGCCACATTCACACATGCTAGCATCCTGTGAGTTTTCCCACATTCGCAGCTTTGAAATTCAAACATATGCTAAAAAATAAACTGACACTGTTTTCCTCAGACATTAATGCTCATTAACACGCACCTAGACTCCCGCTGCTTCATTTTCACACCTGTGATTTGATTTACATGAATAACTAAGTCTTTGCTTATATCTGCTTGAAGCGATCCAGAAGAAACTAACAATCCACTTTCGGAAGCAGGCTTTTGCTGCACCCATCCCAGCAACCTGCTCCGAATATTAGCAGAGATGAATAATACATTCAAAATACACCTTGCCACCCTGACCCAGTTTCCATGGCAAAGGTCATGGGCCATGATCTTAAATAAGAAATAGACCAGAAATAGCGAAATAGGGAATAGACCAGAGGTCAGCTAGGTCGAGCATGACGCTTTGTCATTTTCAGTTATCTGACCTCCCTTTTATTCCTCTCTTTTTATTGATCTGGCACAGATTTATATGCCCAGAAAGGACATGGCAAATTCCCCTGTGCCCTGGATTCAGTCTCTCTCTGTCCCTGAAAAGAGAGGCAGCAAAGATAGATCAACTCATATTGACATGGTGAGTGGAGCAGGTTAGAACTGGACTGTCTCCATTGGAGAAGTGGAGAAGAAAATTTGATCTAAATCACGGCATGCTGGGAGTTTATTTATTTTTCATATTCCATGCAAATTAGCATCTTCAAATTTATCCACATGCTTTTTCAGCAGGAAGAGGAGATTTTTGTCCCGGAATTCATGCCAAATGTTATGCATGAATATCTAAATCATTTTATTTCTGTAGATTTAGATGTTAATGCATCAATACACAGGCACTGAAAACACTTCTCAAAACTAACTGAAATGAAGCAAGGCTGGTCCCTTCGATAAGCCCATCAAAACAGAAAGAGGTGATTGGATGACCCAATTAATACGGTGGGATGAGAATCTATACTACCGTTTTTACTCCTAATTAAGTGTTTTGTACGTGGTCAAAAGTCACTATTAAAACCAACACAGAGTTGGTGTTTATTATCAATTAACAAAATAGGATTTTTTTAAAAGGAAATATTTATAAGTTTACATAAATCTGGGGCGCCTGGGTGGCTCAGTAGGTTAAGAGTCCGACTCTTGGTTTTAGCTCAGGTCATAATCTCGGGGTAGTGAGATCGAGCCCCGAGTCTTGGGCTCCATGCTCCGTGGGGAGTCTGCTTGAGATTCTCTCTCTCTCTCCCTCTGCCCCTCCCCCTGTTGGCACATGTGCACACTTGCTCTCTAAAATAAATAAATAAATAAATAAATAAACATAAAAGAATAAAAGTTTACAGAAATCAACTTCCCCCACCCATTTCCAATTTAGAAGATGGTGCAGAAAAGAAGAAAAAGGGTGGACTTGGACTCAAATCCTAGCCCCACTGCTTTCTGGTAATGAGGCATCAAGCATTTCATTGATCTTCTATGTCTCATGTGGAGGCCGAGAAAATCAAGGCCATCCCACCTCAGGTTTAGCTTTAGCATAAGTACAACCATCTTAGCTCCCGCAGCCATCTCAGACCCCTGTGCCCAAGGGCTGAACTTTCCCCCACCCTCCTTTAGAAAGCCCCACCCTGCTTTAGTTCCAGAGACCCCCACCCTACTTTAGTTCTAAAGACCCCCACCCTACTTTAGTTCCAGGAAGCCCCCACCCTGCTTTAGTAACAGGAACCCATAAATACCCCTGCCTTAATTAAGCTCGGGTTCCAAGTCCCTACTCTGCTGTGCCGGATACACTTGGGCTTAAGCTTGTGGAATAAACCCTCGTGTGATTGCATCGGTGCTTGGCACAACACTCAGTTTCCTTATTTGCAACACTGAGGCAAAGATACCCATTGCCTTGATTTGCTTTGAGGATTCGGGGAGCTAATGTGTGTACGAGTACCTCCTGGTCTAGAGTGATATCTCTATACATTTAAAATTTCATTCCCTGTGTCCAATTTGGAAGTTCTAATTTGTAGTATGGAAATAAAGGGAAAAAAATTACATCACTCAGGACTTTACGGAAGTGATCATGGAATGAAGAGGGATTAGGACCATCGTACCAGACATTCAAGCCTATATTCTTTTTCCATGACGATCCACATGGGGAAGGTGTGGCCATGTTTCCAGAGAGATACCTTTTGATAACCTCCTGATGCAAAATATTTTGTATTTTTTCAAAATTTTTTCCCCTTTTCTCCTTCTTCCTTCCTCCTTCCTTCTTTACTGTCCCAATATTTAACACTATCCTTTCAAATTCTCTCACCTGTAATTCTGTGCATTACACAAGGAAGTCACAGCAAAACCCCAACCTCCAGGAATTGAACTTGTGCTTTTTTTCATCAATTGCCCATGGAGGGGCCTGATTAGCTCATTGATCTCAACTGAGCTTTAAAACAGCTGCCCTCCTGTTTGAGATCGGCTTATGACTTACAGCAGAGTTTTTTAGGTGACTACGTATTTATAGACTCTTATTTCACATGAGAGAGATTTTTTTAATAAATCCATAACATCTCCATCAGTGAAAAAAACCAGTCAGTAGAAAACAGTTCTCCAAAATCCACTCTACAACCCTCGGGATCCAGTCCTATCACATCAACTTTCCCCAAATTAAATTTAAAATGACTTTAGGAGCCAGATTGGCAAGGGGCCTGGCATCGTTCATGTGTGTCAGCCGTCCCCCACAGCCTGCAGTGGCTTACAGTCTGTCCTCTTGGACGCCTGGAAGCCACTCCTGGTGTTGGTCAGCCTGCTGCTGTGTGGCCACCATCCCTCTTTGCCTCTTCAAAGCCCTTTGCGGGCCCTGGTCCCTCCATCTGCCTGCTGTTGCTGGCTCTATTACAGTGAAATATTGCTGGCCCTAGGCCACTGGGACCCATCAGTAGAGCCCCATCTCCCAGCCACATGGAGTTCGGGCATCATCCCCAACAGAACTGCAAACACCACCTTCTTCCCAGTCCCGAAGACTTCATCTTAGGGATATGGGTGCATCCTCTTTACCCCTTGAAACACAGAGTGGCCATTGGACTTCTACTTTGCAATGCAACTTTGCTTTTGGCTGGAAGGATACCAACTCAATGCAGGGGTTCTTGGCTTGACATAGGCGAGAAGATACTGACAGTCATGCACATCTCTAATGAACAATAAATTTTTTAACTATTTAAAAATAAATACAGTACTGGGGTGCCTGGGTGGCTTAGTTGTTAGGTGTCTGCCTTCTGCTCCAGTCGTGATCTCGCTGTCCTGGGATCAAGCCCTGCATCAGGGCTCCCTGCTTGGCAGGAAGCCTGCTTCTCCCTCTCCCGCAGCCCCTACTTGTGTTCCCTTTCTTGCTGTCTCTCCCTCTCCATCAAATAAATAAATAAACTCTTTAAAAATTTTAAAAAATTTTAAAAATACAGTATGTTTGTCTGTCAGTTAAAATCTTTGTCAGTCAGGGTCCTGTGGGGAAAGAGATGACATCCAGGGATGAGTGAAAAGAACTATTTATAGATTTCTGGGTGGGGTTAAGGGAACTCCACAGGTTGTGGATGCACTCTAAGTACTAACAAAAGTGGGAAGCTGTTACCACCCTAGAGTTAAAGGGCCAGGTGGAGGGCACAGATCCTGGGACCCAGAGAGAGCCATGGCTTTAGGAGAGAGGCTATTTATTGACACTGTAGTGTTGATAAAGGAAGCTGTGTCTTGGCAGGGAGATAGCTAGGGGGTGAAATACATTTCCTGCCCATTCTCCTCCAGCCCTCTGACTTTCTCTCAGTGCCTCACATTGGCCCGACCCAACTTGAAGCCAGAGTTTGGGTGACCCCACCAATGCAACACACTAGCAGTCAGCCCCCAAAGCACAGAGAAAGACAGAGAGGGAAGGAACACACAATTGGAAGAACGAATGGAAGAAATCACCAGAAGAACATCTCTTAATGCAACAGAAAATGCAAGGTGGATTGAAAAGATTAAGTATTAAAGAAAGTAAAGGATAGGTGCTGGTCAATTGAAAAGGTAAGGAGGAAGGGATGAATACAGGCATGATGGACAAGGGAGCCTCTCTCTTCCTGGCTGCTTCCCAGAGTGAAATCCTCGAAGTTGTAGTTAATATAAGTCCTTTTTCATTATATCCATGTGAAGAAGGGAAACTTCCCCAAGTGACCTCACCTTCCAATCCACAATTAGAAAGATGTACTTCAGTTACTGGCTAAGATACCTTCAGAACCCCTACAACCAGGCAGTCAACTTCCAAATGTAAAGAGCAATGTCTTACACTTTCCCAGTTTGTGGCTGGGGAAGGGAAGAAGCTTGGTGATCTTCTACTCCATAACAAATCACTCCAATAGTTGGGTGTAAAACAACAATGATTCATTTCTCATAATTCTTTGGGTTTACAGGGCTCAGCTGGGGCCACCTTCTGCTACGTGTCATAGAACTGAGGTCACTCACATAGCTGCATTTAGCTGGGAGCCTGGTGGAGGTGGGAATGTCCAAGCTAGCCTCTTGTGCCCCAGGCTTTCTCTACATGGTGGCCTCTCAACCTCCTTTCGGTCATCTAACCTGGGCTCCATCACAGCTTAGAATGATCTTCCAAGGGGTGTTCTAAGAAGCTAACTCCCGGGGCGCCTGGGAGGCTCAGTGGGTTAAAGCCTCTGCTTTCGACTCAGGTCATGATCCCAGGGTCCTGGGATCGAGCCCCGCATCGGGCTCTCTGCTCAGCAGGGAGCCTGCTTCCTCCTCTCTCTCTGCCTGTCTCTCTGCCTACTTGTGATCTCTCTCTGTCAAATAAATAAATAAAATCTTAAAAAAAAAAAAAAAAAAAGAAGCTAACTCCCAGGTAGAAGTATTCATCAAAAACCCGTGGGCATCATGTTGGCTAATGTCCCATTGGCCAAAGCAGGTCACGTGACCAAACTTAAAGGCATTGTGGGAAGGGACTACAAGACCCAGATAAGGGGAGGTAGAGTCAGTGCCTGAGGGGCTGCTCATGGGAGTCCCCCACAAAAAGTGAAAGAATCTGGTCTCTGAAGAGCAGGAGGGGTCAACCCCAAAGTAAAGGAAGGAATCGAGAGGTCATAACTCGCTAGGGTCATTCTGTTACCTTAGTTTTATGAAGGTAAGTGTCTGACATGCTTAGAAGTTTGTTACCATAAGCACGGGCAACGCTGCTTCCATGCTTTATGATGGTTTGTTTAACATGGAGTAAAAATACAATTCTTTATCCAGGAGAGTCATTATTGGAGCTCTCAGACCAGCAGGCTTGCCTCTGTAGGTGCGGGGAGAGGGAACTAGGTGCCTGGGGGAGGGAGGAGGGGTGACCAGAGGAAACAGGAGGGTGGAGCTCAAGGTCATACTGTACCCGCTGAGCAGTCAGTCCTGACCTTGAGAGCAGCTTCTTCCTTCCAGCCTTGGACCTAGGGAAACGGAGCTAAATGGAAATCACAGTTTTTGTTAAGTTTGACAAAATCTGAGACATGTTTTTAACAATCAGGAAGCATTCTGTTCATAAATAGTTTGTAATCCTGAAGATTTGGGGTTTGAAGGGGATCCACCTAAAATAGTCCCCCTCTTTTGTGATACAATGTTACTCTGCTCCTCTCTCCTCCCAACCAGGTTAAGGGTAGTGGCTGTGGGTATTCTCAGATTTCCCTCAGCCCTAAAGGGGTCCCAGGGTATGAGTGTAGCATGTCAGTTTCATACTGATTCACTAACTACAAACCTGAAAGGGGGTCTCAGTTGCACAGGTGCACTGCTGTGAAAACCTCCTGCCTATTCGTGGGGGTGGGGGTGGGGGTGCACTCTGGAGCCCACTCAGGGGACTCTGGGTCTCTCCCTGGTACCCGTCTCTATTCTAGCATGTCCCAACATGGCCTTGTGCTTTCTCTTTGCCCTGGAGTATCAGATGTAGAGTGAAATGTGCAAACACATAAGCCATAGCTATGAAGGGCCCAGACTAAAAATCTTCAGATGAGGACCAGATTTGAAACATCCAAATGAAAGTTAAATCAAAATAATCCTTTTTAGACACTGCCTTCTGGGCCAATTTATGAGCCCCATATGGAAATCAGTCTTTTTCTTTCATATTTACAAAAGCCAAGACTAAAAACAGCATTACCGACCTTGATTGCTAACCTTATTTATCTGAATAGCTCTTAACTCTTTCTATTATTCAAATCTACCTGCAAAGGTGAAAAAGATTGGCCACAGCTTTGGCCGGGGTAAAGTTAGGGGACTGCAAAGAATGTGCCACAGGCATCAAAGACAACCACGAAAAAGAATTTTAAGAATTGATTTGAAAAATATTTTTGAAGAAGGGTATCATTGCTGGAATATTTAGAGCCTAGTAACCTGTCTAGTTCAATAGGAACAACATACATTTATGTTTCAAATTCTAGCATGTTTATCTAAGTATATCTTTGGTCTTTACCTTAAACCGTACTTTATTAAATGGCTAAAAGATCCGTATCAGGCAGTCTCTAAAAGTCCCATCATGCTCTCTGCCTGTTAGCATTCACATCCTTGAGTGGGGGGTAGACCTAGTGACTTGCTCCTAATAAACAGAATATAACGAAGGGAATGGGATGTCACTGCTGAGATTCAGTTACAAAAAGACTGATTTCCTTCTTCCTTGTGATTTCTTACACATTCCTTCTCTTTCTCTTATTCTTGGAGCCCTTGCTCTGGGGGATGTAAGCTGCCACACAGTAAGCTTACTTACATCTGGAGATGCCAATTTGGCAAGGAACTGAAGGAGGCTTCTAGTCAACAGCCAATGAGACTTTCAGCCCAATAACTTCTGAGGACCTGAATTCTGCCAACAACCATGTGAGTGAGCTTTGAAGTGGACCTTCCCCAGCCATGCGTTCAGATGAGAGCACAGCCCTGCCAACACCTTGACTGCAGCCTTGTGAGAGGTCCTGAGATGGAGGGTCCAGCTAAACCATGCCTAGATCCCTGATCCACAGAAACTGTGAGATAATACGTGTTGTTGTTTATAATCAATAACAAATGTGAATTATAGTAAATGTCAATGTAGCTTTAAGTCACTTAGTCTAAGGGTAATTTGTTACACAGTAGTAAATAGTTCATACAGGATCACTAGTATGGTATCACCAAGGAAAGAAACATTTCTTTCTGCTGTTCTCTGCCTGTAAAGAATGTTATTCCAATACATTTATATAAAATTTAAAATAATGAGATTTTTATATAGTTAAAGATTCTAAAATGTGAATGAAGAAAACTTTGAAAGGAACTAAGGAGTCAGGGGGGCTCATTCTCCCAGGAAGTTCTGGTAAACTGAGTTACGATGACCAGTTATAACAATTCCCGTTGTTGGCAATGTAGAATGTTAAAATGCATCTTTGGGGCAAAGACCGATTTTGATTCTATACTTCCCTTTTAAAATCTCCACTTCTTTTTGAAAGGGAAAGTTCTTTTTCACTAACTTCATTTTATAACATTAAAAACAATCAATTTTCACAAACAGAATCTACTGGAATGCCTTCCAGAGAGGATATTAATTATAGAAATCCCATAAACAGAATCGTGTCTTCTCTGAACAAGTCTTTATTTCATGCATGAGCTCATTTCCACAACTTTGGGAGACAACCCTTTCATTTTAAGAAGTAGCTTTAAGCCTGTGTCCCTACTGAGAGATGACCGTGTGGGCCCACAGCCAGGATCCTCTTTGTGGAAGCCTTTCTCCCCTTCTCTGTCCAGCAAGTTCACTCAACTGAAGCTGTCTGGTGTGACAGCGAGGCAGCCGAATGAAGTCGTGGTTGTGATTCAGCCTGGATACAGACCATGATTGTTCCTCACAGGTTTTCTGAATGACTTCCCAATGGAAGGGAGGTCTTGCTGTCTGAAGGGAATTGTATTTCTTGGGTTGAGTCTTAGAAGATAGATACAGGCTGAGCTTCTTTCTCACCCTTTATTTCACTAATGGTTCATTAAATAAACTGAGTTTTAAAGACAGAGGGATTTCCCTGCTGGTCTTAGAGTTTGTCAAAGACATCCAATTTATAAATGCAAACCAAGGAAGTTTACATTATGGGCATGTGTCTTGGCAAATTACGTGTAGAAGAAAAAAAATTAGACACGAAGCCTTGTGTACAGTCTGCAGCTAGAGTTCAGACTGTGCCAACATTTCCATTACAACCCATAGTTCTAAGTGTCCAAATGGGAACCAAAAAGACAATTTCCCATAGCGGTATGGCCATTTCTGAGAATGGTAACTTGGTGATTTTCCTGATTCAAACTTGGATGTGCATCTTCATGCCAGTAAGAATGAAGATCAGATTTCAAGAGGGCTCGATCAACTTTGAGGTAGAGATGAAATTCCTGATTTCTATTGATGTACGTCTGGCAATTTGCATTTCTGGCAGTCAACAGCATTGCCAGGCCTTCTGGGCCAGTCACTGTGGGAAACTTCTACAGTTTTCTATTGACTTTCTCATATGAGAACTTTTGAGGAGAGCTAAGAAATCTGTTTTACTGAGGGAGTCTAAAGACCAATGTGGGATTATATGGGGCTGCATCAGAGTGAATAAAACATCTTTGGGACCTGAAGACAGCTCTCAGTTGCCCAGAATTTAGATAAAACATGATGATTATGGCCAATGGGGTAGTAGATTAGACATGTGCTCCTAATTCTTAATTCCCTTGTCACAGAATTATACATCCACACCTTTTGCCATGTGGATTTGCACTGCCTCTTGGGAAAGAAAGATATTCCCTGATCCACTGGCTTTGGTCTTAGCCATGTGACTTGCTTTGGGCAATGGAATATAGGTAGAAGTAATAGGGTGTCAATTCCCAACTGATATCTTAAGAGGGATTGTGTATTTCCACTCACTCCTTTGTGAGTGTGCATGTGTGTGTGTGTGTGTGTGTGTGTGTGTGTGTGTGTGTGTGCGGTTCTACAATCAGGCATGAGAAAAACATGCCCCAGGTAGCTATTGGCCCCACAGTGAAGAGAAATACGGAGCAAACCTAAGGCCAAGTTGAAGCTTAGGACTGATCCTGGCTGAACTATAGCTAATCTTCAGATCCCTGAGCTAGAAGTAAATGCTTATTGTCATCAGTCATCAAGTTTCTGAGTCCTTTATAACACAGAATTATTTTAGCAGAATCCTGATTAATACACCTGGGACCCTCCATCTTTCATGTTCAAATGGTAGGATTGTAATTTGACCTGAAGTGAAATAAAGTGGCTATTAGTCATCCTCAACTTCTGTCCTCTTATGAGAGCACCAAATCCCTGTCAGTGAGATGACACACTTATAATGTATAGGTGTTAGGTGGCAGCATCAGGGCCCAACGTTAAATCTCTACGTTCCCATGTCATAATAAAAATTCATCCTCAATTTTATTTAGAATACACCTTCTAGTCGAGAAATCATGTGTCATATCTGCATAAACATGGGATGTACCATGTCATAAAAGCTAACCAAGGTGATCTACAGAGAGACAAAGCCAGGGGGCATCACAGTGATTGTGTCCTCATTTCAGAAATTCCTCCTAGGACATTTTCTCATCAGCCCAGACATAATATATATATTTTTAAACATGAAGCAGGTGTCTGCTTCCTGAATTCCAGTGCTGGATGGGCTAGACAGGAAGAAAAACATTCTATTAGAGATTGAATGTTGATCTGGCCTATCCCATAGTCACCACTTATACAACCCCAGTTACAAAAATAACTGTTAGCTCTCCATTTCTGTTTCAGCACAAACCTGGAGAGTAAGAAAGACTGGCATCTTACCATTTCCCGGAAGATCTTCTACAGTAGACAGGGAGAGTCAGATGGAGTAAGCCTAATACCACCTGGAAGAACAAGTTGACTCAGAAGGTCTTTTGCAATTCTTTATTTGAGCATTGTTTAGGAACTATTTGGTCCTGTCAACTAATTTGAGATTTCTTCACTTTCATAAATACATGGGGGAAATGGTCTAAGAGCGTTTAAATGCCATCTCTCTACCATACACAGATCCTATAACTTTTCATGGCTTGACTCTTTCTTACAAAGTTTCAAAGATTTAGGGAGGCATGTGCGTGTGCCGCCATGACTCAGCATTCAGGCAGCCTGAAATGGATCCCTGGTCCTGGACCTGTGAGAATGGACAAAGCCCCCCAACCCCCAATCCCATGGGGACTCCCAGGCTGGGGGGTTACTCACAACAATCTTAAAGGCCACAATGCTAGAGCATTCCTTGTACCACTGAAGCCAGATCTCAGGGAACTCTTTAGCCTTGCTGTTCATAACAGAGCTGAGAAGTTTCCATGAGAGATACTTGGGAGACCTGACTCCCAAAGGGGCCTAGTGTCTTCCCAGCACAGGTCCCCAAGCTATCTAATTAGGAGGAATTTTCCTTCACTGCCTCATGACTGCAGTGCAGGGAACCGCTAAGTCCAGGAGAATGGGTCTGTTGGCCTTGGGCTTCCCCTTGGAACACAGGCCTGGAGGTCTGGGAAGCATGAAGACAGGAAGTGCACAAAGGTAGGGGACGGCAGAGAGATTTGAAGAAAATAGTTCCAAAAGACACTCACATTTTTCTAAAGATTATTTATTTATTTATTCATAAGAAACAGAGAGAGAGAGACACAGAGGCAGAGGGAGAAACAGGCTCCCGAAGGTGCAGGGAGTCCGATGCTGAACTCGATCCCAGGACCCTGGGATCATGACCTGAGCTGAAGGTAGATGCTTAACTGACTGAACCACCCAGGTGCTCAGACACTCACTTTTTGATGATAAAGCTGGCTGAAGCTGACCTTCAGGGGGAGCTCTGTCAATGAAGAGTCTCTTACAAGCTCAGGACATAGTTCCCTGGAAGAAGACATGACGTAGGGGACTGAGTCCCTTTTTTTGTGGCTCCATGTCACACAGCTTCTGTCCATCTGCCTATCAGTGGAGCATAGATAAGTATATGACCATGAGAGTGGTCAAATATAAATTATAAAAATTGAACTAGCCTTCCCCGCTGCCATTCCCACAGCATCCCCCACCCAGACCTCCGTGCCCACATCCCGATCTTGCCAGTGACTGGGTCCTACCTCACTTCTCCTATAAGCACTGCCTCACAGGTGTCCTTCAGGGATCCTGCAAAATCTGGACATTCAAGCCTATGGGAGAATCAGCCAGAGTTCTAACAGGAAAGAGCTGACACACTCACAAAAAGGATATTTTAAGGAGAATTTATTTACAAAGTTGATACAGGGGAACTGCAAAGAATAGTGAAGTAATCTGTAACTAGTAGCCACCAAGTTGTTGTTACCATTTCCAGGCCAGAAGGGTTGAGGGAAGGGGAAAGGGAAGGGTTGGGAGAAGTTGGAAAGGGTTAGTCTTGGAGCTGTCAGAGGGTTGGCCATCCGGAAAATGTGGCTGGGGGCCACAGCCAGCCAGAGGCAATGCTTCAGGGAGGGATCCAGGGCCATAAAGACCCTGACCTCACTGTCTTTTCTCTCTGATCTTCTGTAGGTGTTCTCTACTGGCCAAAACACAGGTGGGAGCCAGAGGGCATGGGAATCCTGGTGATGGAGTCCAGACTCACAGGGTCCTGGCAGAAAGTAGGGTAGAAACATGGAGCTGAAGGGATGCAGGGCAGATCTGTGACCCATAGATTTGTTCAGGCATCCTGACTGTCTGCAGATCCTTGGAGACACGTGAGTACATCGATTGCCAACCCGTTACTCAAGAATAACTCATACTTGGGGAGGAGTCAAGATGGCGGAGAAGTAGCAGGCTGAGACTACTTCGGGTAGCCGGAGATCAGCTAAATAGCTTATCTAAAGATTGCAAACACCTACAAATCCAACGGGAGATTGAAGAGAAGAAGAACAGCAATTCCAGAAACAGAAAATCAACCACTTTCTGCAAGGTAGGACTGGCGGAGAAGTGAATCCAAAGCGACGGGAAGATAGACCGCGGGGGGAGGGGCCGGCTCCCAGCGAGCGGCGGAGCAACAGAGCAAAATCAGGACTTTTAAAAGTCTGTTCCACTGAGGGACATCGCTCCAGAGGCTTAACTGGAAGCCCAGGCGGGGTCAGCGCGGCCTCAGCTCCCGCAGGGTCGCAGAAGGATCGGGGGTGTCTCAGTGTCGCAGAGCTTACCGGTATTAGAACGGGGAAGCCGGCTGCAGAGACAGAGCCGAGGAGTGACTCTCAGCTTGGGGTTGCCTTGAACCGGTCGCAGGCTCGGTCAGCTTGGAGCGTGGCCGGAGGCCAGGGTGGCGGGAGACATTGGGCGCTGTTCTCTGAGGGCGCACTGAGGAGTGGGGCCCCGGGCTCTCGGCTCCTCCGGGCCGGAGACCGGGAGGCCGCCATCTTCATTCCCGTTCTCCGGAACTCTACGGAAAGCGCTCAGGGAACAAAAGCTCCCGAAAGCGAACCCGAGCGGATTACTTAGCGCGGCCCCGGGTAAGGGCGGTGCAACTCCGCCTGGGGCAAAGACGCTTGAGAATCACTACAACAGGCCCCTCCCCCAGAAGATCAACGGGAAACCCAGCCAGGACGCCAGGACCAAGTTCACCTACCAAGGAGAGCGGCGGAATTCCAGAGGAGAAGAAAGCAAAGCACGGAACTCATGGCTTTCTCCCCATGATTTTTTTAGCCTTGCAGTTAATTTAATTTTTTTTTCTTTTTCAATTTTTTTTTCTTTTTCTCTTCTTCTGCTGAATTTTTTTTAACTCTTATCGTTTTCTTTTTTTAACGTTTTTTAAATAGTTTATCTAATATATATATTTTTTTCCTCTTTTTATATTTTTTCTTTATCGGCTTTCTTTTTTTTAATAGTTCCTTTTTTTTTTTTTTCCTTTCTTTCTGAACTCCTTTTTATCCCCTTTCTCCCCCCTCACAATTCGGGATCTCTTCTGATTTGGCTAAAGCATATTTTCCTGGGGTTGTTGCCACCCTTTTAGTATTTTACTTGCTCCTTCATAAACTCTTATCTGGACAAAATGACAAGGCGGAAAAATTCACAACAAAAAAAAGAACAAGAGGCAGTACCAAAGGCTAGGGACCTAATCAATACAGACATTGGTAATATGTCAGATATAGAGTTCAGAAAGATGATTCTCAAGGTTCTAGCCGGGCTCGAAAAAGGCATGGAAGATATTAAAGCAACCCTCTCAGGAGATATAAAAGCCCTTTCTGGAGAAATAAAAGAACTAAAATCTAACAAAGTTGAAATCAAAAAAGCTATTAATGAGGTGCAATCAAAAATGGAGGCTCTCACTGCTAGGATAAATGAGGCAGAAGAAAGAATTAGCGATATAGAAGACCAAATGACAGAGAATAAAGAAGCTGAGCAAAAGAGGGACAAACAGCTACTGGACCACGAGGGGAGAATTCGAGAGATAAGTGACACCATAAGACGAAACAACATTAGAATAATTGGGATTCCAGAAGAAGAGGAAACAGAGAGGGGAGCAGAAGGTATATTGGAGAGAATTATTGGAGAGAATTTCCCCAATATGGCAAAGGGAACAAGCATCAAAATCCAGGAGGTTCAGAGAACCCCCCTCAAAATCAATAAGAATAGGTCCACACCCCGTCACCTAATAGTAAAATTGACAAGTCTTAGTGACAAAGAAAAGAGTCTGAAAGCAGCCCGGGAAAAGAAGTCTGTAACGTACAATGGTAAAAATATTAGATTGGCAGCAGACTTATCCACAGAGACCTGGCAGGCCAGAAAGAGCTGACATGATATATTCAGAGTACTAAATGAGAAAAACATGCAGCCAAGAATACTATATCCAGCTAGGCTATCATTGAAAATAGAAGGAGAGATTAAAAGCTTCCAGGACAAACAAAAACTGAAAGAATTTGCAAATACCAAACCAGCTCTACAGGAAATATTGAAAGGGGTGCTCTAAGCAAAGAGAGACCCTAAAAGTAGTAGATCAGAAAGAAACAGAGACAATATACAATAACAGTCACCTTACAGGCAATACAATGGCACTAAATTCCTATCTCTCAATACTTACCCTGAATGTGAATGGGCTAAATGCCCCAATCAAAAGACACAGGGTATCAGAATGGATAAAAAAACAAAAACCATCTATATGTTGCCTACAAGAAACTCATCTTAAACCCGAAGACACCTCCAGGTTTAAAGTGAGGGGGTGGAAAAGAATTTACCATGCTAATGGACATCAGAAGAAAGCAGGAGTGGCAATCCTTATATCAGATCAATTAGATTTTAAGTCAAAGACTACAATAAGAGATGAGGAAGGACACTATATCATACTCAAAGGAACTGTCCAACAAGAAGATCTAACAATTTTAAATATCTATGCCCCTAACGTGGGAGCAGCCAACTATAGAAACCAATTAATAACAAAATCAAAGAAACACATCGACAAGAATACAATAATAGTAGGGGATTTTAACACTCCCCTCACTGAAATGGACAGATCATCCAAGCAAAAGATCAACAAGGAAATCAAGGCCTTAAATGACACACTGGACCAGATGGACATCACAGATATATTTAGAACATTTCATCCCAAAGCAACAGAATACACATTCTTCTCTAGTGCACATGGAACATTCTCCAGAATAGATCACATTCTTGGTCCTAAATCAAGTCTCAACCGGTATCAAAAGATTGGGATCATTCCCTGCATATTTTCAGACCACAATGCTCTAAAGCTAGAACTCAATCATAAGAGGAAATTTGGAAAGAACCCAAATACATGGAGACTAAACAGCATCCTTCTAAAGAATGAATGGGTCAACCAGGAAATTAAAGAAGAATTGAAAAAATTTATGGAAACAAATGATAATGAAAACACAACGGTTCAGAATTTGTGGGACACAACAAAGGCAGTCCTGAGAGGAAAATATATAGCGGTACAAGCCTTTCTCAAGAAACAAGAAAGATCTCAGGTACACAACCTAACCCTACACCTAAAGGAGCTGGAGAAAGAACAAGAAAGAAACCCTAAACCCAGCAGGAGAAGAGAAATCATAAAGATCAGAGCAGAAATCAATGAAATAGAAACCAAAAAAACAATAGAACAAATCAACGAAACTAGGAGCTGGTTCTTTGAAAGAATTAATAAGATTGATAAACCCCTGGCCAGACTTATCAAAAAGAAAAGAGAAAGGACCCAAATAAATAAAATCATGAATGAAAGAGGAGAGATCACAACTAACACCAAAGAAATACAGACAATTATAAGAACATACTATGAGCAACTCTACGCCAACAAATTTGACAATCTGGAAGAAATGGATGCATTCCTAGAGACATATAAACTACCACAACTGAACCAGGAAGAAATAGAAAGCCTCAACAGACCCATAACCAGTAAGGAGATTGAAACAGTCATCAAAAATCTCCAAACAAACAAAAGCCCAGGGCCAGATGGCTTCCCGGGGGAATTCTACCAAACATTTAAAGAAGAACTAATTCCTATTCTCCTGAAACTGTTCCAAAAAATAGAAATAGAAGGAAAACTTCCAAACTCATTTTATGAGGCCAGCATCACCTTGATCCCAAAACCAGACAAGGATCCCAACAAAAAAGAGAACTACAGACCAATATCCTTGATGAACACAGATGCAAAAATTCTCGCCAAAATACTAGCCAATAGGATTCAACAGTACATTAAAAGGATTATTCACCACGACCAAGTGGGATTTATTCCAGGGCTGCAAGGCTGGTTCAACATCCGCAAATCAATCAATGTGATACAACACATTAATAAAAGAAAGAACAAGAACCATATGATACTCTCCATAGATGCTGAAAAAGCATTTGACAAAGTACAGCATCCCTTCCTGATCAAAACTCTTCAAAGTGTAGGGATAGAGGGCACATACCTCAATATTATCAAAGCCATCTATGAAAAACCCACCGCAAATATCATTCTCAATGGAGAAAAACTGAAAGCTTTTCCGCTAAGGTCAGGAACACGGCAGGGATGTCCGTTATCACCACTGCTATTCAACATAGTACTAGAAGTCCTAGCCTCAGCAATCAGACAACAAAAGGAAATTAAAGGCATCCAAATCGGCAAAGAAGAAGTCAAACTATCACTCTTCGCAGATGATATGATACTCTATGTGGAAAACCCAAAAGACTCCACTCCAAAACTGCTAGAACTTGTACAGGAATTCAGTAAAGTGTCAGGATATAAAATCAATGCACAGAAATCAGTTGCATTTCTCTACACCAACAACAAGACAGAAGAAAGAGAAATTAAGGAGTCCATCCCATTTACAATTGCACCCAAAACTATAAGATACCTAGGAATAAACCTAACCAAAGAGACTAAGAATCTATACTCAGAAAACTATAAAGTACTCATGAAAGAAATTGAGGAAGACACAAAGAAATGGAAAAATGTTCCATGCTCCTGGATTGGAAGAATAAATATTGTGAAAATGTCTATGCTACCTAAAGCAATCTACACATTTAATGCAATTCCTTTCAAAGTACCATCCATTTTTTTCAAAGAAATGGAACAAATAATCCTAAAATTTATATGGAACCAGAAAAGACCTCGAATAGCCAAAGGAATATTGAATAAGAAAGCCAAAGTTGGTGGCATCACAATTCCGGACTTCAAGCTCTATTACAAAGCTGTCATCATCAAGACAGCATGGTACTGGCACAAAAACAGACACATAGATCAATGGAACAGAATAGAGAGCCCAGAAATGGACCCTCAACTCTATGGTCAACTCATCTTCGACAAAGCAGGAAAGAATGTCCAATGGAACAAAGACAGCCTCTTCAATAAATGGTGTTGGGAAAATTGGACAGCCACATGCAGAAAAATGAAATTGGATCATTTCCTTACACCACACACGAAAATAGATTCAAAATGGATGAAGGATCTCAATGCGAGAAAGGAATCCATCAAAATCCTCGAGGAGAACACAGGCAGCAACCTCTTCGACGTCAGCCGCAGCAACATCTTCCTAGGAACATCACCAAAGGCAAGGGAAGCAAGGGCAAAAATGAACGATTGGGATTTTATCAAGATCAAAAGCTTTTGCACAGCAAAGGAAACAGTGAACAAAACCAAAAGACAACTGACAGAATGGGAGAAGATATTTGCAAATGACATATCAGATAAAGGGCTAGTGTCCAAAATCTATAAAGAACTTAGCAAACTCAACACCCAAAGAACAAATAATCCAATCAAGAAATGGGCAGAGGACATGAACAGACATTTCTGCAAAGAAGACATCCAGATGGCCAACAGACACATGAAAAAGTGCTCCATATCACTCGGCATCAGGGAAATACAAATCAAAACCACCATGAGATATCACCTCACACCAGTCAGAATGGCTAAAATTAACAAGTCAGGAAATGACAGATGCTGGCTAGGATGCGGAGAAAGGGAACCCTCCTACACTGTTGGTGGGAATGCAAGCTGGTGCAACCACTCTGGAAAACAGCATGGAGGTTCCTCAAAATGTTGAAAATAGAACTACCCTATGACCCTGCAATTGCACTGCTGGGTATTTACCCTAAAGATACAAACGTAGTGATCCGAAGGGGCACATGCACCCGAATGTTTATAGCAGCAATGTCTACAATAGCCAAACTATGGAAAGAACCTAGATGTCCATCTATAGACGAATGGATAAAGAAGATGTGGTATATATACACAATGGAATACTATGCAGCCATCAAAAGAAATGAAATCTTGCCATTTGCGACGACGTGGATGGAACTAGAGGGTATCATGCTTAGTGAAATAAGTCAATCGGAGAAAGACAACTATCATATGATCTCCCTGATATGAGGGAGAGGAGATGCAACATGGGGGGTTGAGGGGGTAGGAGAAGAGTAAATGAAACAAGATGGGATTGGGAGGGAGACAAACCATAAGTGACTCTTAATCTCACAAAACAAACTGAGGGTTGATGGGGGAGGGGGTTGGGAGAGGGGGTGGGGTTATGGATATTGGGGAGGGTATGTGCTATGGTGAGTGTTGTGAAGTGTGTAAACCTGGCGATTCGCAGACCTGTACCCCTGGGGATAAAAATATATGTTTATAAAGCTGTAAAAAAAAAAAAAAAGAAAGAAAGAAAGAAAGGATGAATACCCAAGTTTTGTAGCAACATGGACGGGACTGGAAGAGATTATGCTGAGTGAAATAAGTCAAGCAGAGAGAGTCAATTATCATATGGTTTCACTTATTTGTGGAGCATAACAAATAGCATGGAGGACAAGGGGAGATGGAGAGGAGAAGGGAGTTGAGGGAAATTGGAAGGGGAGGTGAACCATGAGAGACTATGGACTCTGAAAAACGATCTGAGAATTTTGAAGGGGTGGGGGTGGGAGGTTGGGGGCACCAGGTGGTGGGTATTGTAGAGGGCACAGATTGCATGGAGCACTGGGTGTGGTGCAAAAATAATGAATACTGTTATGCTGAAAAAATAAAAAAAAAATTAAAAAAAAAAAAAGAATAACTCATACTTGGCAGGACAAATTTTCATTCTCCCTTTATTGATGTTACTTTTTTTAAAAAGATCTTATTTATTTGAGAGACAGTGAGAGAGACAGAGAGAGAGAGAGAGAGCACAAGCAGAGTGAGGGGCAGAGGGAGTAGCAGACTTCCTGCTGAGCAGGGAGCCCGATGCAGGGCTTGATTCCAGGAACCCGGGATCATGACCTTAGCCAAAGGTAAACACTTAACCAACTGAGCCACACAGGTGTCCCTTGATGCTACTTTAAATCATGTGGCTAATCCTCTAGCTCTTCTGAATATATTTGTTTACAAATCTCCCCACTTTCTGCCACATATTTTACTTTGGTGAGTGGGTGGAGATCACGTGGTTTCAAGTGTGGATCAGGACTGTCCTGGCCGGGACCGTAACGTGATCCTCCAACCGAAGGGCATCCCAGGGAACTGTGTCATTCTTTATAGAGGGTTGTGACACACACGGAGTTGTGAATGGAAACTAAGGTTTTCCCTGAAACTGCCGGGGATGTGTGTTTTGTGTGACTGAACCTTGTTATAACCACGGCAAAGTCATGGAGGACTTAAATTTTAGATTTTGCTTTTGCACATAGAAGTCCATATTCCTTCTGGAGAACAGCACAAAAACACATGTAGCTATCTCATCTGCTGCTTTTAGTGAAGGTTTAATAAATGTGGAGGGAAAAGCCCTAAAGTGGCCTTAAAAAAAAATCAGGGAAATAAGAGCTCACACTCTTTTCCGGGACAAGGTTGAGTCAGGCAGACACCTAACTCTGTTCTGTTTTCCTCCTGAACTACAATAATGTGATAATACCTGTGAATGACCCCTAGAAATACATGGCGGGCCATAGGCCAACACCGCTGGGATCACTATCTACTGTGATTAAATCTGTTACCATGAGGCAACCGTCCTGTGTCTCTTTGCCGCAGAGGCTCATGGTTGCGAGATGTTGGCATCAGTGGACAGAATCAAATACCACATTAGAAACTAGAGCTGGGGTCAGATTAAATGGGAGGAAACAAACACATGCAAGTGTCCTACTCTGTACCTACAGACTGGCCTGAGGTCCAGAGGCCCCCTCTGTAGGTGTGATGTCCACACAAGATGGCTGGCATCATCTGGGAAAAGATTGTCAGTATTATGGGACCTTCTGATTAAGAATTCTGACTACAAGTAGGAAACGTGTCCATTGCCATTTACTCTGCCAGCCTGTCTCGAGCACATCTGTCCCCGGCATTGTGTTACCTAGCGATGGGAGAATGCCAAAGGAGCAGACCCCCCACTTGCCCTAAGGAGACAAAAGAGAAGTTGGTGGTCAGGAAAACATATTTACAGAATGGATCGAGGGCAGGAATGCACGTGGGAGGCGTCGTCATTCCTGCCTCGGAAATGGAAAGTCAGCGTGAGTCAGCTAAGCCAAAAAAATGTATTGGCATCCAGGGGTACTGATGAGTACCAGGTATATGGACAGGGAGCGGCGGCAAGAGAACGTGTGTGTTGCATGAAAGATAGGGACTAATAGTCCTGAGGCTGTCCTCTTTCTTATTCTTCTTCACTATTTCCTTCTATTTCTTTCGAAGAGGCTGGGCTAGCCTCACACCCATACGAAAGGAAATTAAGTATAACAGGAAGATTAAGGGCTTGGTTTTGTGTGTGTGTGTTTTCAAAAAAAAAAAAGATTCCGGATGGCCATATTCTTTCCTTCATTCAAGCCAAAGGAACATTTCTCAACACTTACCCCATGCCAACCACAAGTCCTAAATCTGATTTTTGTCTGAATCTAATTTTTAAAGAAGAGCATATCCAAATGTTCCTCAGAAGGTACCACCACAATGCCTCTCTGAGGGTGGCTGGTTCGCAGACCCTCTGCTTCTCGTGATACCTCATGAGTGAGCCTTGAAGCAAGTCTGAAAGCAGGTGTGTGTGTGTGTGTGTTTAATTTGAAAAAAAGATGCAAATAATAATACTGCATAATTCGGGAGCTAGAAACGAATGGCTAATGTATCTTTTGTTTTAATGGATATAATCTTTTAAAGAAAAATGAACATTTAAGGAAAAAAGTATCACTGTCTTCTGTATACGACTCCGATGCAGTCAGCTCTCTCTTTAGCTTGAGTGAGTCAGTGTCCGAGTCTGACACTCTGGGATACGAAACGATCTTTGGCAAATAAATAATCCGGGGCAGTGCAACTGGACCCAGAACATCTTTACTGGCAACGACGGAGGAAAAGTCTTCCGTTTTATGGAGGGTTGTGACACAGCACGGAAGGGGAGACAGAATGATGGGTACAGTTGTGAATGAAGATTTTTAGATGAAAGGGGGAAAAATACAGATTAGGTTACTCTGCTGAACACAACCTTGTGTACTACCAAATATTTTCCCTAGACATTTGATGGCTCTTACTTATGTAGGCTTTCTCAAAATATTGGGACAGAGTTTCTCAAGACAACGAATGAGGGCCTTGGGCTGATCCAGAACTGGCATGAGGACAAGGTTAGAAGTAGGTATGCATGTATAAACATCGAATCAGATAGGAAGTAGGTAACTTGTTTCCTTCATTCAGAATAGCACATTCCTAGGAAGAACTAGGGCACCACGGCCCATCGGTACCCCGGAGAAACAGCTGTCCCCAGCCAGACTGAGCCGGGCAGAAATGCTTTGGGTGACAGGTGGGTGCCCGGCCAATGTAGAAACCTGAAGCTAGAGCCACACACTCTAATCATTCCAAGTCCTGCCTTGGCTGGTCCCTCGCCCTCGTGTAGGCAATATGCCGGCTGAGAGCCCCACGAGTGAGATTTCAGACATGGACGTTCCTCCAGAACTTGGGCTTTCTCAAAAGGCCGGTTCTGCCCTCTGTTATTCTCGAAAAACCAGTCCCCAATCATTGTTTGATAGGATTCAGCCAAACAGCCCGGAGAAGCTAGGGAGGAAGGAGGATGAACGCATCTGAACTAAAAATCACGAAACCGTGCCATGATCAGATTCAGATAGTTCAAAGGCTGTTCCAGCATTTCCATTCCCCTTGTAGGTTGTTTTAAAAGGGAGAGTCCAGGCGTTTCGCAGCTGCCTCAAGGCCTCTCTCTCAACAGTCCTGAAGCTCTTGGCAAGAGGGTCTTTGGAAAACCTGCTTCTGAGGCTTATCAAGACAGGTGCCTCCGGCCCTACCCATGGGCAGCTTCTCAAGCAATAGCCCTCCGATTCCAAGGTCTCCCAGCACCTCGTTATTGTTACGGGCCTTCCGAAAAGTAGAGGAAGCACACGGTTTATCAAAAGGTGGCCTTCTGCCACATCTCCCGAAACTGGGCCACAGGCTGCACAGAACCAACCTCCACCCACGTGCTCCTTTGGGAATTTTGGAATTATTTGTAACTAAGTAATATGCTTTTCTTGGATAAGGAACCACTAATTGCTTATTTTCCTTGGTGCTCTGCAAATCTGACTAATGTTGACTCAGGTAGATATTATAACCTTATTTATGCTGCGGGTGATAATCACTTGCAAATACGCTTATAGTGAGACTGAAGCTTTAACAAGTTTCTACAACTCGATTATCTAGCCCCAGGTAAAGTTTTCTCCCTCTCCTTAAAAAAAAAAAAAAAAAAAAAGTTAACAATTGTTCTTAGTTTGCTGTTGATGAAGACAGTTTCCTGAATTTTCCCTCTCCAGTTCATTACACTGGATCATCAATGTGAAGAGAAGGAGGGGCGCCTGGGTGGCTCAGTGGGTTGAAGCCTCTGCCTTCAGCTCAGGTCATGATCCCAGGGTCCTGGGATCCAGCCTTGCATCCGGCTCTCTGCTAGGCCAGGAGCCTGCTTCCTCCTCCTCTGCCTGCCTCTCTGCCTACTTGTGATCTCTGTCAAATAAATAAATAAAATCTTAAAAAAAAAAGAAAAGAAAAACAGAAGCAAAGGTCATTTATATTTCTTTTTGAAATACAGATCTGGGATGGCTTGACTCTGTCCTGTGCAATAATTTAAATATAGAATATACTGAACAGCAGGTTTTGCCAGTGAGGTATTAAGGATAACATTCATGATCTCACCAAGCTCAATAACCACTTACCACTTGCTTTAGATACTTCCAGTGAGATTTTAAAAAACAGCAGTTCTTTAAAAATCTATAATTTCTAGAAGTAGAAAATGGTCCACACGTTGGCGGTTGAGTTCAGTAGTCACTCATGACCAGAACATCTCTGCTATTATTGAATATGCCACACATTACTTTCAGAAAAGATACATACTTTAGTACTAAGTAATTGACTTTTTTCTGGGTAACAGCAAATTATTTTTCCCCACCCAAGATTTTGGCTCCTATCTCAAAATATTTTAGAACTGAGCTTTACTACCAGTCACAGTTTCCACAGGAAACTACCTCTCTGGTAAAAATAACTTAGAACTCACATTTTTTGTACAGCACTACCCATCAATATTGATTTTCATTTAACTTTCCCCACCCTGCCCCCAACAGAGAATTTGAAATAGTACTTCCTAGGGAAAATTACTTGGGGATGTGTGTGAACAATCAAACCAGTGGTATTTTTAAGTTTTGTGCAAGCTAAATTCACACGCAGTAGCCAGACACCTTAAGGTATTTAAGATTAATGTTGTGCCAGATTCCCTCAGTGTAAAACAAAAAGAAAAATGTAACGGGAATAAAAAGTATGTGTGTGGGGGGTGTGTACGTTGTGGGGTGGTTTATAGGGAAACGATTTTGGCGGAGAGGAAAGAGCCCCCGCAGCTGTTGGCTGTCTTTTTGGCCACAACAAACCATATATTTCCCCCAAGGTGGCCAAAACAGTATCTTCCATCTCACATGCTCTTTGAGAATGAGATGTTGATGCTCCCCTCATTGTGAGAGGGGACTGTGTCCTACATGAAGTCAGATGTGCTGTTGCAATGGTTTCAACCAATCCAATATGGCAGAAGTGGCTTTGCAAGGCTTTTGAGGTTAGGTCCTAAAAGGCAACTCAGCTGCTGCCTTGCTCACTGAACACTAAGACCCTCCATCCTGAGGCTCCATGGCAGCTGAGTGATGACCCGGAAGTCTCCTCCATGCTTTAAGGAAGCTGGGATTGACCCATGTAGAAGGACCATGTGGAGAAGCCCTAAGACTTCCAAAAAGAGAGAGAGAGAGAGAGAGATTGCCAGCTAGGTCTTGGCTTCCCCTATCCCTCATTGTTCCAGCTCAAGTCATTGTCTGACCATAACCATGCCAGGCATCTCACAGCGGAACTGCTTAGAAGAGCCATTCCCCAATTCCCAATGTGCAAAAACTAGGAAAGATAATAAAATGATTGTGGCTTTAAACCAGAGTTTGGGAGGGGGTGTGTGATTTGTTTTGCTGCAGTAGTGACCGCACACAGGCACAATGGCTCAGTATGAGGAACCTGAGTGGGTGGGGGTGTTGAGGGGCGGGAGAGGCAGGAGGGAGGTTCCTATCTCTGTCTGCCCTATTTTCACCATATTTCCTCAGGGCTCTTCTACCTCCACATCTGGTTACCAGAGAGTCTGCTCCTTTATACCTCCACTCTGGCTTCCTTCAGTGAGAAAGGCCCTGCCTTCCACCGGACCCGTAATTCTCCATGAGAACCATTTGAAGAAGCACGCTTTATCAAGCAGCTGAGGCAACTCCATATGACTTGCTTGAGAAAGGAGCAGTCCCTGCCCTCAAGGGGCTCATAAGTCCTTGTAAGAAAAGTCAAGACATCCATCAAGAGTTGCCCTGAAGTGCTAGATGGAGGTATGTACCGAGTACTGCGGAAACACAAGAGTCAGGCCCAAGATGGCTGACTACATTCTGTCCTAGCCTATGCAGGTTGCCACCATCCTCTTCCCATCTCCTCCTCCTCAGACCACTAATTAAACTGCTTGTTCCCAAATATGGAGAGGTTCTTTCGATTCTCCAGTTGATTTAAAAAAATCTCAGATGGAGTTTATGTCTAATTCCCAGACAACTTGGGGAGCAAAGGTTGATCAAAATATTATTTAGTGCAACAACCAGGCATTCCTCAGATGCGATCAACTCATTTCTGAAATCTTTTTTTTTTTTTTTAAATCTCCCCCCTCCCTGCAGGCAGGCCTATTTTCTTGCACAGGCAATAAGAGATGGGTGTTGAGCTGAATTAGAGGGCGTAACTAGTACATTTACAGAATTGTAGAATTCCTTAACCATAACAGACAAGTACAGGGTTATGAGAATAAGGCTAGAACTCTCCTAATGCGGCTTGTATGAGAAGGAAAGGCAGCATATGCGACAGGGAGGCTACGGGAGAACATGTATTTCAAAAATTAAAATTAAAATATATTCCAAAATTTCCGAAGTGCAAATCAGGCCTTTTCAAACTAAACTTTGTTTGCACTGGGTGAAGTGCAACTTCCTGTTTTGAAGGAAAAGTTTTAGAAGGTTTATAAGGCCTCTTGGGGACTCACTCATCTCCTACCAACATAACATTCAGACAATTTTAAATGTAAATCAGGGAAAATATGGATTGGATTTCATTTGAACCCCAAGGGAATGAGAAAACCGGATTGGAAAGCTATTGCCACCATTTGAGAACTCCAGATTGGGCTCGGTTCTCCTTATCTTCCATCAGCAGGAGGCCAGGCAGGGCCCAGCAGCTGAGCCCTCATTCCCCTGCATTCAGGACAAGGGCTATTGCTTTGGTTTCTTTACGTCACTGTAAACAAGCACCCAGTTACAGTTCATCTCCCTTACTTGCTGGGGAGACAGACACTCTGAATCCATGCAAGTTTTCGACAACAGAATACAGGTTTGCCCCGCTCTCCGAAAACAGAGCATTCCTGTGAAACTTTTTGCAAGCAGAAATGCTGTAAAGCAAAGAAGCAATTACCATTCATTTATAGGGAAAATTGTGGAGCATTTCCAGACCCTAAAAATCATCTTTTTTAGGCCTTTCTGATACCTGTGCTAACATGCACGAAATAAATGGAGATAAAGCACAAATGCTCATAGACACTGTGCTAAACGCTGGTGGCTGGATGCTGAGATGCTGAGTGTAGTTACTGGGGAAGGAACTTGGGGTGGAGGAGCCACTCTACATACTCAGGGCGCATGCACTGCCTCTTCAACTGTTTCTTGCAAGACAAACGCTGAACGCCTTTTTTTTTTTTTTTTTTTTTTTTTTTTTTTTGCCTTTCGCCTTTTTCCCTAAAAGTAAGATCTCTCTTTGGCTTTCTTTTCCTTAGCGAAAGCAAGGGCTAAGGTAGGTGTTTCGTAAAAACCACGTGATAGACCACGAACTTCCGAAAAGCGAGAATACCAGCAATGGGTTAAATATAGTTGGTTTACAATGAATGTGCTAAAGTGTCTTAAAATAATTATTTCGCTTACACAAGATGAAAATGTTTCCACCTCTTCTTGTTTACACTGTAGTATTTTCTTTCACACATTCTTTCTTCGGAGCAAGTGCAGAGGGAAATGTCAGCCTGAGCTAGATTAAATCATCATAAATTAATGGACTCCGAATCAATAAAATCGTACTGCATCTGATACAGGAATTTTCTGCGTTTGAATTTAATTATCTGATGTGGAAGCACTTTGCTAGTGCTGAATTCTACTAATTAAATAATTTTTCGTCGATTCTTATTTACACTTTCTCAGATGTTCTGTATTAAAATGCAACCGAGGGTCAGTTATTCACCAGATCAGCTTTGAACTAAGAAAGGGCAATGTTGGAATCCCTCCCCTAAAGAAAAATATAATTCTGTGCACGTGCAGAGATCACATCAATTCTCATTCTCGTTAAATACTTACTGTACAGAATAGCAGGAAATTATAAGGAGGAAAAGCTTCCTAATTTATTCTTATCTCCCTTCCTGGTATAGAAACCTTAGATCTGTACATCTCCAATCAATGTAACGCTCTGGAAGAGAGATCTCACATCCATCTTTAGATCCAGTTCGATAGTTTGGTATCTGAATTTTTTCATGTGTTTAATCCATAAGCACAAACTTATGGAACAAATGGCTGCCACTCTCTTTGTGAAAAGAAAAAAATCTCTCCTATTTAATAAAGATGTTTTAAGAAGATCTCAGTGATTGAAGCACATGCAAATAGGAAAACATGGAGAGGCAGCAGGAAGGAGTGAAAGGAGCATGGGAATATGGAGTCAAAAAGCCTGGGTTTGAATTGCACCTCTGTAACTGACCTTTGTTTTTAAGCTTTTATTTATTTTTTTGACAGAGAGAAGCACAGTGAAAGAGGGAACACAAACGTGGGGAGTGGGAGAGGGAGACGCAGGCTTCCCACCAAGCAGGGAGCCTGATGCAGGGCTCAATCCCAGGGCCCTAGGATCGTGACCCTAGCCAAAGGCAGATGTTCAGTGACTGAGCCAACCAAGCACCCCTGCAACTGACCTTCTTATTGACCTTTTCTGACTTTGGACTTCTTTATCTCTAAAAGCAGAAATCAGAACAATAGCTCCATAAGAGGGTTCTTGTGAAGATGGGAAAAATTTTAAGCTACAATTCCTGCAAATTGTGAATGTGCTATTACAAACAGTAATTATTTATGGCATTAAGTTTTGTTATGTGTGTTGGACTGAGTCAATGACGATGATACTTCTCCTATTTTTATTTATTTATTTATTTATTTTTAATTTTAGAGAGGGAGAGCAAGAGATAGGGCATGAGTGGGAGGGGCAGGGAGAGAGGGAGAGAAAATCTCAAGCAGACTCCGCACTGAACGTGGAGCCCAATGCCGGCCTTGATCTCATGACCCCGAGATCACAATCTGAGCTGCAGCCAAAAATTGGATGCTTAACCGACTGCACCACCCAGGTGTCCCAATGCTTCCACTATATTTTGTTGGATTTTTTGGACTGTCCCTAGCTATCCTCGGATAGGTCTTCTTGGCTTGGTTTTCAATAACTCATATTTGATCATGAAAGAAAGTAAATCTCCTGCAAAAGAAACCCTTCCCCCAGACCTCCTCAGTGCCATGCTTAATGGCATCCATCATCCTGGGAGACATCCAGATGGACTTCTGAGATGACGACAGTTATGTCTGTTGGCGTAATTTGCACTAACAGGAAAACCAATGTCATCTACTGACTGGGATCTGGATCCCTACGTATCAGTTTGCCAGGGAAGCCAGAACAAAGTATCACAGACTGAATAGCTGAAACAACAGAAATTTATGGTCTCACAGTTCTAGAGGCTGGAAGTCCGAGATGAAAATGTTGGCAGGGTTCGTTTCCTCTGAAGTCTCTCTCCTTGGCTGGCAGATGGCCACTTCCTCTTTGTGTCCTCACGTTGTCTTCCCTCTGCACGTGTCTGTGTCCAGATCTCCTCTCAGGTTGGATTAGGGCCCAAAGTGATGATCCTATTGTAACTTAATTACCTCTTTCAAGACCTTTTTACCAAATACTGTCACATTCTGAGGTACAGGACGTTAGGACTTCACCATACGAATTTGGGGGGAGGACACAATTCAGTCATATATAAATCCATAACTTGTGGTTATCTTAATTGATGGAAATAATAATCTCTTTGTGTGACTCCTTTTAATACTTAAATAAAGGTAGTTTTTTGAGATGTTTGGGAAGTGGTTTTGACTACCAGAGGGCTCCTGTATTTATGCAATGAAACAATTAGAATGACACGTTCAAAATTAAATACAAAGTTTATTATGAAAGTTAAATATCTGACGTCTGTGTATCCTTAGGGAATCAGTCCATAAGCATCTATTAATTAACCTGATGATAATGACAACGAGGCTGATCCATTTATTGAGAGGTGATGATATGTCACTCACTGTACCAGGTACTCTGCATAGATTATCCATCTTAATTTTCTCAACTCCCCTGTTACTTACGCTCAGTGTCCTTATTACTTCAAAATTACAAATGAAGAATCTAAGACTTGGTTAAATAATGATACACAGCTAGCAAGAAGCTACATGGAAACATGAATCTCCACCATCATCATTAACACTACTTGGGAATCTTATCGCCCTTGGAGGACAATTCCTAATTAGCTTTGAGAGGTTTGTGGACTTCCTGAAACGCTATGCAACATATGGAGGTGTGTGTCCAAGTGTAGAAATGAACAATCCAGATTCTCCATCCTGTGAAGAAGTTCTGCTTTGTTCTGTAGCCTAGGAAGTGCCGATGATACATGCAACAGAGTCAAGTGCCTCTAATCTATTCTCCGTGTTTTTGTTGTGTGATTCACAGTCTTCGTAGTCTGTCATCTGAAAGTTTCTCTGCTGGATGTCTGACTTTTATTATCCCTTCAGTTGTGTCACTTGTTTTGTCCTGAGTCTACCTGGCTGAGTTTTCTCTCCGTATTAGTCACGACTCTTGGTTGCAAGTGGCAGAAACACAGCTCACACCAGCTTAAGACCAGAAAGGCTGTAGCTGGTCCTAGCGACACCTAGAACCAGGGAATTGAACTCCATCAGACCTCTGGTTCATCTCTTCTTCGTGTGTCCACCTCATTGGATTGTGTTACAGATGGGGTTTTCCCATCTGGTAGTAGCCTGGCCATAGTTGTTTTAGGTTTATGTCCTCACAGTCTTGGGCCAGAAAAGGAAAGAGAGCTCTTCCCTCTCAGGTCTAGTTAGAAAAATCCAAAGGGAAGACTGATTAGCTTGGCTGGAAGAATTTACCTACTTCTTGAATAATCACTGTGTCCAAAATAAATTTTTTTCAAAGATTTTATTTATTTTTTTGAGAGAGAGTGAACAAGAGAGAGAGATCACAAGCCAGGGGAGAGGCAGAAGGAGAGGGAAAAGCAGATTCCCCACTGAGAAGGGAGCCCGACATGGGGTTCAATCCCAGGACCCTGGGATCATGACCTAGGCCGAAGGCAGATGCTTAACTGACTGAGCCACCCAGGCACCCTTGGAAAGTGGTACTGTAGATGTCCAGGCTTCATATATGGGCTCTTGTCTTTGATGAGGTAAATGGGATATTATGGAAGGTGGCCCGAAAAGAATCACAATGGATGCATCAGGAAAGAGCAAACCCCCTCACGGAAAAGTCATTCTATTAGTGGGAAGAAATGGAAGGATGGGCCAACAAATGCCTCTGAGATCCACCATGACAATGATTTTAACCAACAGAGGCAATCTATTCTCCTTTCTGGCTTAGAACAGAGAGCGCCACAGAGCTGGGTGACCCACAAGAACCTGGACCCAGAATTAAGTCCAAGCTAACCTTGGCTCCTGATTTTACAGAACTGCTGATTGTCATGCCAAACAAAATTGAACACTATTCCTGAATTTTAGCATTTTGTCTATTTTAGTAATCCAAAGTACAGTTGTTTATTATATAGAACATTCTTGTTCTATGATCTTTATAAACATGCAAACATCCACTACTTAGTTGACACAAATGATTTTTCTGGATGGACTTACTTTTTGTTGAACACATTTCTTTAGTCCCTGAGGGTCATAGTGGCTCATGTGCCCACCTCTCAAAATGAAGTGGCTGTTGGGACTTTGCAATGAGAGGTTGGACATAAACTCTACTTCAGGGAAAACGTAGAGGGAAGAGGGAAGGTGCCATGTGAGGAGCTCTGCCTGCCCTTGTCTTCCAGATCTGCCTTATTTCCTTCTCCCCTCTCCACATCTAGCTATTTCCTATCTGGGGATCTCTTCCTGAGAAGACATCCTGGGCCATCTGGCTTGTGTTTGGTCCTCTCTGCTACACTTCTGGGGATAATGGCTGGAGAGGAGTTGCTAGATCTTTCAGTTTTAGCTTTGCTTCTTGCCTTATGCTTTGCCACTTGCTTTTGGCCAAGTCAGTCTTCACTCTAGTTTCTCAGTCTTCAAACTAGTTTCTAGTTTATGAATATAAAATCAGGTGAATAGTAAGACAGCTTTTATGGGGAGCTTGGATGGCTCAGTTGGTTAAACATCTGCCTTTGGCTCAGGTCATGATCCCAGGGTCCTAAGATGGAGCCCTGCGTCAGGCTCACTGCTCAGCGAGGCGTCTGATTCTCCCTTTCCCTCTGCCCCTCCCCACTGCCCGCTTGTGTTTCTCTTTCTCTCTGTCTCAAATAGATAAATAAAATCTTTAAAAAAAAAAAAGACAGTCTTTCTGGAAGATTTACTGTAAGTATGAATGAATCAATAGGTCTGATTCCGTATAGGGTTAAGCTATGTGCATAAAGGGCTCAACATATGCTAATAGGACATACATGGAGTGGTAGGATAATATATAAGAATAACCACTTATTGAAAAATTACTAGATGTCAGCATTGTACTAAGCTCTCTACATGCATTATTTCAATTGAACCTGATAGGGACTGTAAATAATAGACATTGTTATTTCTGTTTCACACATGAGGTAACTGAATGCCCATTGTCACCCAATTAGAATGTTGCACAGCAGGATTTGAACTCAGACCTCACTGACTCCAAAGTTTCAGTGGATAGTAAGCTGTCAAGACTTCTAAATACAGGAACAGGATGGCCCTGTTATAAAGCTTTTCACCACATTTAGTTATACTTGGGATCTATTTGGTTGAGCTTCCTCCTCTGTGAATTTTCTGATATTTAGAAGATCTTTCTCCCTCTATCCCAGGAAGCATATTATGTGGCTCTTTTCCTCCATTCAACCAGAGTCTATTGTGGTCTTATTTTGTATCCCATCTTTTCCGACGGAAGTCTCCCAAACACATTCTTGGATGTGTGAGGAAACTAATTAGGTCCAGACAGACTACAAACCAGCTTGGTTTAAAAAAAAAAAATAAAAATTTCTGAACATTATCTGGAATTAGAAGTTGGACACAAAAACACAATATGCCCTATTCAGCATGATGAATGATTTTCTATGGGAAATGACTGAGTGTCCCTGCCCTGTTTTACTTCCCCCTACCCCATCTTTTGGTGGCCGGAAGTTAAATCTGTCCTTGTTCCAAAGGTTCTGAGCTGGACATCACCCAGCCTTCCTTGTCCCGTCCCTGGATGGCCAAAGGAAAACTGTTAGAAATGTTTCACATTTTCGTTTCTTCTTAAGGCTACTACTGCTACATTTTCAATGGCAGCTTTCATCAGTTATGAGAGGAGGGGAGGGATCAGTTGAGGGAATCTACACTGTGATCTTGACAGCGGTTATGTATTTCATTAACAAGATGGTCTTTGTCTAAGTCAAAAGCTTTGACTCATCTCATTTTCACGGTGTTTACGTTTTGGCTTTCTAAGACTTCAGACAAAACACACACAAACAGGGTGGCACATCATACAGCAAAATGAGCTATAGGTCATATATGCCAGAGGTCTGAGGGGAAAAAAAATCAAAAGAAAACAAGTGTGTTGGGCCAAATAATAAGAAATAAACAGAAATGAAGTAAAGTCAAACCAAGCCAGAAAAGAAACAGAAACCCCATAAGAAAACACACTGAAGGAAATCAACAAAATGTGTAGCCAAAGGAACATAAGGAAGGTTGTTCCCAGATGGCCATCTCTCCTAGGCAGTCTCCCCTTGGGAATGGAAACTCTTTAGCAAGCAACCAGACTCTTGGGCCCAGAGCAGAACCCTGGGGGAAAGCCTGGGCCCTGCTAACCTTCAGCAGCTTTTAGAGAGCAAAGGGCAAAAGATTCTTTCCTCATGGGTAAGCCCATCCTGGGGAGGCCTCATTGCTGAGACTCTAAAACATAGGGTTGGGGAAATGGCGGGTGATGAAGACCACAAAATTTAAAGTTCCACAGTACTGAGTCTGAGTCCTTCTGTGACTGGGGTTGCTTGTATCAGCTCTCTTAATCCCAAGATCCTCATTGGTGACAAGAGAATGATGATAGCATATATCTAACAAGGTGACAGAGGAAATAAATGAGATAGTGTTGAGAACCACTTAGAATGGTGTTTGAAATTGGTGTTATGAAATTAGTTAAAGTGTCTATTATGGTCATTATTATGTTGGGGAACAGGAAAGGGACAAGGGGTTAACCAGAGGATAGCAGAAATCCTATAAGATGATAAATGAATACGGCTTGTCCAGGAATCTCTGTCCTTATGAACATTTCACCACAGTATTCTTGAAGTTTCTTATGAGTTGTAAGTCTCTCTGAGGAGTGAGTTCTCCAGAAACTTCCCAAGAACCCATCTGCCCTCCGTGGATGTCCTCAGAATTGTCTGGAACAAATTCTCCACATAAATATGTAGATCAGGTGTGGTATGGGTTTCTCTGTGACTGAACCCAATGGTCCAGGGATCTCTGGAATTTCCTGGGTACCAGGAGTTGGGTCCATGGAAGCAGTCCCCCAGCGTGGCCTCACTGCAAAACAGACACAGCCACAAAATAAAGAATGGAAAATAACCACCACTCCTGTGGGATTTCCCTGAGCTTATCTGAACCTTTACGGTCCTGATGGTTAAATCAACATGCAGGCCAGGGATATAGGAAAAATAAAGATAAGGTAAAGAAAACAAATATTCCCTCTGCTTTAATCTTAGCCAATTCCCAAAGGGTCTATTCACCTATCCATTTGTCTCCATTGTCCAGCAACAGAGGAGACACGGTTCCCTCAAACTGGGTGATTCCACCATTGGTGGAATACCAGTGGGTTTTTCCATCACATTTTAGCTCTTCTTCCTTGTATAGGAATATGGCTGCTATCTTAGTCAAGTTTAGATTATTCTCTGTCAAGTAGGAATATCTCAGTGCACGGGTGTATAGGCAGTTTGGAGCCCAGTGTTTAAAACCCACATGTTGCATGTTCACCTTTTTGTCTTAGAGATCATTGGATGATCAAAAAATTATCTCGTGCTACACGTAGCTTGGGTCACGTGGACATTTCTCTTCCAACTGGAACATTCTTAGCATCCCTTCAAGGTAAAATTATTAGGAAAATGATTTTTTCCTTGACATTCCTTTACCTTCTTTTTAGGTGTTCTTTATTCCCCGTCCAATGCTTTCCTCCTCCTCAGGACACCGAACAGTCCCCCTCACACTTGCACACCTCAGCTCAGGGAGCCTTTCTCTCCCCAACTTCTCTCTACCCCCAATGAAAATGTGTGGGTCCCGACTCCCTCAAGGCCAGGAAGTGTCTTCTTTGCCAAGGTGACAGACTGCTCCCTAAGCTAATCAATGAATTTCTGCTAGTAGGTTCAGCTCCATAACGAATCTGTACATAATCACTCTTGAAGAGTCTATTTCCATTTGAACAGGAACTTTCTGAGGTCTTGAGGTTTTAAGTTAACCCAAGGGAGGGGGTAGACATTTGTCCATTTGCCCTGTGTCCATTTGGGGGCACTGACTATGGCCTTCATAATGCTGACTGTCTGCCACCATCAAACTTCTTCATGTGTCTTGGAAAAAGTATCTGTTACAACCCTGGAGTAGAACAGTATACTTGGAAGACATCCGTGATAGCCTAGCTGTGCTACAGGAAATAGTCCAGAAGCTCTTGTCTTTTCAGGCTTGAACTATTTTATTTATCCTGTCAGATACTTGTGAGGTTGCTGCTATAAGTGTGGCCCTGGGATATTAATAGATTCACCACTAGAACTGAGAAACTCAGCTCCACCTCTGTCACCAACTAGCTTTATTTATGGTCCCGGGAGAGTCCCTTCACCTCTCCGAGCCTTGGTTTCTTCCTTTTACAATTAGGAGAGCTGGACTAGATCATCTCTAACATCCTCACAAGCTCGAAAGTTCTATAATTCTAAAATCCATCGGTAAAGCCGGTTGCAGTGCTGTCTGAGTGTTGAGTGCTGACGTGTTTTCAGCGAGGTTACTTCAGGGCGTCACAGTAATGTCTCACTGGGGACATTATTTTTTTGTCTGAAGATTGATATCTTGCCCCTGAGAGTTCTTTTGCATTGTTCCAAGTGCTGCGTTAGAAACCCGTAAACAGTGCCTTAATAGTTTTATCCTTCCAAGAACAATTGGATGGTCAGTGAGTATTTCTTCTACACATATTCAGCGTACTTATTTGAGCTTCTCTTGATTCTAATCCAAGGTTTTTCGGTTAGAATATTTGTCTTGATGCTTATTTTAGCCAGCGATTTTGTCTGTCCAATTCGAAAGGCCATGCTGTTGAACAACTGCATGGGGTACACTTATAATTTTGCAAACTTGGGTACGTCCATGCTACATCTCCTACCCCTCAAACTCCCAAGGTAGTCTCCCAACAATTCCAAACATCATGTTATCTCCCAAGAGATTGTGCACCTATGAGTGTGGTTTAAAATCATAGTTTTCTCAGCAGTTCCACTTTGGGGTATGTATGCAAAAGGATCGGAAGTAGGGTCTTGAAGAGATTTTGTGGACCCATGTTCATGGAAACTTTATTCACAGTAGCCAATATAAATGTTCATCTGTGGATGAACAGATAAACGAAACAGCAGATAAAAAGAATGAAATATTATTCAGCCTTGAAAAAGGAAGGAAATTCTGACACATGTTTCCTCATGAACAAACCATAAGGACATTACACTCAGAGAAGTGAACCAGTCACAATAAGACAGATGCTGTATAATTCCACCTATTTATGTAAGGTATCTGGAGTAGTCAGACTCCTAAACATAGAAGGTCCAATGGTAGTTGTCAAGGGCTCAGAAGAGGAGGAAATGGGAAGTTGTTTAATGGGTACAGAGTTTCAGTTTTACAAAACAAATAAATTCTGGAGGTTGCTTGCACAAAAACATGAATATAGTTCACACTATTGCACGGCACACTTAAAAATTGTGAAGATGGTAAATTTTATGTGTTGCATATTTTACCACAATGAAAAAGAAAATACGATTCTAAAAAAATATATTGTCTGCTACTACTTCACGTTCATCAATTTTGCCATAAGGGCTCTGATTTGCTGTTGAGGCAAGCTGCTGGGAGCTGTTTGAAAACAAGGAGTTACCTTGTTTTCTGTAGCCTGTTTACAATAATCCTCCTGGGTAATATGTTCTGAATGTCAAGTTGCGCTCATAAGTTCGCTGTTAGGTCTCAACTGTATAGATCTTGCATTTTCCCCTGTTTATCTCAAGGGATTGCAATTCTGGGGATAAGGCATATCCCAGGAGTGCTAGATATTCTCTTGCAATTTTAGGCATCATCTTAGAAGCTGAGCAAGTAGCTCTTCTATTGGAAACATGGATATGGTAATCACCCCAATACCTCCTCAAAGACTTGAAGGATGGCATAGTGTCCATCTGTCATTTACTTTTCTTACACATACCTGTTGCTTAATAAATGTTGAAGAACAAAAGGAAATGTGCTCCAGGGCCCACTTCAAGGGTGTAGCATCTGTGTAGTTACACAGACGTTCATATCCACAAAGGTCTGGCACTTCGGTTCAATGCTCTGCTGTCACTTTCTTGACCTTCTTAATTTCACCTTTGAACTTGTGTTTGCTTAGTGAAATCTGAAGTAATGGTGGAGCATGAGCATGAGTGAAGAAGATATTAGTGAGATGAGTGTCTGCTATTCCTTGCCCCTCCATGAACACATAGCAGTGGTGATGCCCATGAGCTCAGAATTCCAGTAGGCCCATGAGGTGAGCACAGAGAGATACCAAGTGCATTCCATCCACAACTGAGTAAGTGGGGGGTAGCGGACAGCTTTGTGAAGTGATGCTTTCCATTTGAACCGGAATTTGCTCCCATTGCAGAATGAAAGCAGCGATGGTCTAAGAAACATGAAGGAACAAGGAGCCTTATCACTTTCTTTCTTACTTGTGTTATTTGCCTATTTTAGCCAACCGCTCACACAGAAAATGATGAGATGGAAGCCAAGAGCAGAACAGGGCAACGCATAGTTCATTTCCTCCCAGTCCTTCCTTATTCACCAGGAAGCCAAAGAGTGAGAATGTTGGTAGAATGCATACATATGATGCAGTGAAATAAAAACGGTTAAGTTGGTTTCGTGCTGTATTTCCACTATTCTGATGAGAACAAAATACACATGTGGGCATGAGCTAGGAAATCTGAGCTGTGTCATTTCAGTAATTCCACATATGGGTTAAAGGCTCTTATATTTGCTTTTATAGCTGGCATTGTGCAATATAAGATGATGGTAAATTCATGCTAATAATTTAAAATTTTAATTTTTCTTTATTTAGAATGACTCGAAATAGCAAATGAGGAACATCACGACAAGGCAAGAGAGAAACTGGAAGAAAGGAAATGGCTTTATTTTCTTAGTACCTTTAAGGCACCTTTGAATCCTACTTTTGAACCAGGGGCCCTGCATTTTCATTTTCCACCGGGCCCCACAAATTATGTGGCTGGCTCTGATGTACCCCCCCTCCCCACAGCATGTGGCTAGTTTCAAGGAAATGGGAAGAAATGTCAAAGGGCCTCTGTGTTCAAGTGGGCCTTGAAATTAAATTCATGTCTCTGGTTCCAAGGACAAAAAGCCCCATGAAACATAGGCCTTGCAAAATTGTTCGTTGTCTTTGTTCCTCACCCATACTGGATGTGTGGTCAATCCAGAGGGATCTGAAGGAGCCACGCTCATCCTCAAGATTACATGACAAGCACTTTTGCTCCTATAATATTAACCGGTGTCACCTGTGCTAATAGTTACATGTGAAATTAAGTTAGGAACAGATGGAGTTCTATGGCCAACTGTTGCCAGTCATGGAAAACCTGCCCTCCTTAACTAGCCTCTGGTGCAAGTGTCTGCCCACACTCTGCCCACTTTTCAGGCTTAAATACAAGGCGACATTTGGAATGCATTTCCTGTAATAAAGAAACATGTGATGATTATTCCCAAGATGTTATTTTTAAGAGTATTGTTAACTGTGGTCTGTCTTGGGTTTCTCAGTGAAGGAAAAAGCAACTTGACTCAAAGCATCTCTCAATTCACGTTGGGCAACCACAGTGGAGAAAATCCCCTGAAGGAAAAGGAGTAGGGACACACTGGCCCCCCACTTTGGAGACACTGAGGATTGGAATGAGTTGGTGACCCCTGGGAGAGATCAAATCTTACAATGCTGTGTGCAAGACTGGGGATGAAACAAACATGAGAGGCTACCTTTTTTTTTAATTTTTAAAAAGATTTTATTTATTTATTTGAGAGAGAGAGAGAGAGAGAAAGAGAGCACAAGTAGGGTGAGGAGCAGAGGGAGAAGCAGACTCCCCACCAAGCAGGGAGCCCGATGTGGGGCTCGATCCCAGGACTCCATGATCATGACCTGAGCTGGAGGCAGACACTTAACTGACTGAGCCACCCAGGTGCCCCAGTTTTTTTTTTTACAATGGTCATAAATAAATATGTAGTTATTTGAATATACCGTCTTGAAGATAGGTACTCAGGGGCTTGGTTTTTCTTGTTTTTTTTTAATTTCTACTTATAGTATGAAAATAACTTGAAAATCAATTATGTTGAAAGGTAATTGCTTACTTTGTTCTCAATATGTAGAAAGGAAATACGATGCAGGCTAAACTCATTAATTCAAAGAATAAGACCATGTGTACATTTAAATTGGGAAGGGGATTGTAATAGAAAAGAGGTCTACGGTCATACAGTTGGAACATGGTCGAGTCTGATTCACATAGTCTTCTGTCTTGCGCCCAGCGCTCATGAGAAGACGTTGGCACCAAAATGAGCAGCGGGAATAGGTTGAGTAGAGAATAATAATAATAATATAATAATATTAATAATAATATAATAATAATAATAACCCTCCATCCCTGGAGGATGCCAAGAAAAGCCTTGCTATTTCATTCCTGGGTGAGAGGTAAGGCGTTAGCAGGGAGGGGTATCTCTTAAGGGTGAAGAAAGGCCTGAGGTCACTGCAGTTTCTAGGCAGGCTTTGAATTTATGAAAATGATTGAGATCCATGTACTTAGACCTGGAGTGGACATTACCAGATAAGTGTGTTAGAGATTATGTGCAATTAACTTAAGGAGGTATCTGGTTGAGGTTAAGAGCGGGGCAAGGCCTCTTGAAATCTATATTGTATGTATAAATTCTGTAAAGTCCAGCCAATGTTCATAATTAACATTAGCTTGAGCCATGTGAAAATGCTGGTGGAGATTTCATATGGTTCAGTTTTAATACTTAAATATTTCTACTTGTTATTTCCATAAAAAAGATCTTTATGCTGAAAAAAATGTATGAGGATTGAGCTGTATTCCTGCTCCTCGTATGTTAACTGTGCTTTGGGTAAAATGAGCCATTTTTCTTATACAGTTTTATCCTAAGTCTCATATGGTTCTATACCACCCGTTTGGGCCATTCTGGCATGTAGTCATCAGTTTTAGAATATGTTGCTAATAATTTATTATTAATAATAGCTTGGGTGTTGATGTGTGTGAATTTTTAACTTAAAAATAAGCCAGAGATGCGTGGGTGGCTCAGTCGGTTATGGGTCTACCTTCCATTTGGATCATGATCTTGGAGTCCTGGGATCGAGTCCTGCATCAGGCTCCTTGCTTGGCAGGGACCCACTTCTCCCTCTGCCTGCCCCTCCTCCTACTTGTGCACTCTCCCTCTCTCTCTCTTTCTCTCTGACAAATAAATAAATAAAATATTTTTTAAAAATAAAAATTAAAAAGTGCAGATTCAAGGTTATGCCTGTCATGACAATACTCTCAACCAATTGCATGATAGACTTTCTTGAGGAAAGACAAGGCTAGCCTGGGAGTGATTGATGCCCATATCTTTTATGACAAGGGTCACGTCAGAGAAGTCTTGGAAACAAGTTTATGGTGCTGACTGCATTGGTACCATGTAAGAGATGATAGGGGCTTGGACTAAGGAGGTAGAGATGGGAATGGAGTAAAGTCTTAGACTGTGACCCTGAGATAAGGATTTATGTGTAAGTGGAGTTTTCAGGAAATGTTCCCAGAAGAAGCAGTAAAGAAATGGAGGAAGTAGACAGTGAAGAAGAATCTAAGTGAGGTGGATCAGAAGCAAACCCCATGGAGGGTAGCCTCCGCCTGATCCTGTGAGGAGTGCTGGAGGGTAAGGTATCCTTGGGAGCCATCTCAACTCAGGGGAAGAGTGTTGAGCTTCCACACTCTTGTACCTGTCCACCATTAGCTAAGGTGGGGGTGGCCAGAGAGGGGGCAGAGTGGCAGTGGGAGGAATGGAAAGTCCTAGGCACTTCCAACTGTCATATTTGGGCAAAGTTCTTCAGTAGCTGGAGGGCAGTCCTATGAAGAAGAGTTACAAGTGTGGGCTCTTGTTGGCAAAAACACACCAGGACCTGGAGACAAGCATATGGGGATGATAAGAAGGGGTTGACGGGTTTGGAGCAGATCACCAACACTGTCTGCTACACATCTGAATTCAGACACACACCATAAAGAAGAAAGGAAATCATAGCTCATGCCCACAATGCTGCGGAACTGATGACTGTGTCAATCATGTCCTTATAGAGAAACAGGAATCTTCAATAAATCCACTTTGCTCCATGCCCATTGCTACCTCCTTAATCCAAGCCACTCTCATCTCTCATCTGGACCACTGATGCCAGCTGTCTACTCTTGCTCACCTGTGTTCATTCTTTAGTAGTCATGGTGATTTAAAAACAACACAATGGCGATGCCTGGAGATGAGAGTGAGTTGAGTTGGACAATTGTCTCTCCCCATAATCTCCACTAACCACCCCCCATTCTTTGGGAGACACAACGGACATTTTCTAAATTTTATGCAAAGTGGTATGCAACTTTATCCCACTCCCTCACCTTCCCCTGCCCACCATCTTTCCTTCAATACCCTTGTAAGCATCCTACCACTTTCAAGCTCCTTCCACATAGAAATTCTGGAACCACCAAAGTTAAAATGTAAATCTGGTCATGTTGCTCTCCTACTTAGAATCCTTCAAAGCCTCTCAGCACACTTGGAATAGAATTAACTCTTTCCCATGACCCATGGGCTCCACTTCCGCTGGTTCCTGCCTCTCCAAGTGGTATTTGTTCCTTTCCACTAATGTCCCAAACTCTCTTCCGCTTAACAACCTCTGCCTTTGTTATTTCCTCTGCCCCAAATTCTCAGCCCACTTTTTCAATTTGGTTTCACCTCAAGTGTCCCCTCCTTCGAGAAGTAGCTCTCCATAATTCTCTGATCACCAGTCCTTTCCAAAACATTCTAAAATGATTTGAATAGAAAAACATTTCAAGGACATTTTCATTCTTATTATTGCCATCTTGCCCATAGGGTTGTTGGTTTGTTGACTAGCCCCCCTGCTACAGTGTAAGCTCCAGGAGTCTTGTCTATACAGGCCTCCACTGTTTACCTCTATAACAGTGCTTGTCATAGCCATAGTAGGTGCTCACTAAATGCTTGCTAACTCTGTAGTCAGCCCGCCAAAGAAGCGAACTCTACGGATGGGCAAATGCTTCACAAGCTTTATAATAGAACCTGTGAGAAATTCTTTTGACCACAAGGTTCCAGAAGCAGGCAGATAAGGAAAGATGAGTCTTCAGAAGTCTCCTGAAAATGATCCTCCATTTCTCATTCATCCTGCTGGTCTGAGCCCACCTAGAGAATGGTGTTTATTTCCAATGGCCACACTTAGTAATAGAAAAGGAGTCCATGGTCACGTGGCTGAGTGTAGTGCCACACCCTTGGGACCCAATGCCTCATTCATGCTCTGGGATGACTGAGCACAGCAAGGGTACTAGAGCTGGGCCATTTCAGCTTAACCCTTACCCATTTCTCATGGGCATTCCACATCTGCAACTTTCTTCAGAGTTGTACTGTATTTGAAGGCTTCCTTCTACCCAATCTTCCTTCTTTCCCTCCATAGGTGTAAAACCTATATCTTGGCCTAAGCCTCTCCTCACCTACTCTGCTGCCCTCTCCCCCTTCTCCTTCATACAAATTTCCCCCAGTAAATCTCTTGAAAATCTTACCCTACCTTAGCATCTGCTTCCTGGAAGACTCACACTAACCTAGAAAGCCTCAATCTTATATAGAGAATATATTGATCCTGAGTATGAACTTATACTCCTCCTCCGTAGAGTTGAAAATATCCATTCACTTTCTTATTTCTGGATCAGTGAAAGTACTAATTTCAATATCCTTGAAAACCGTGAATCCTGGAATCCATTTTTTTCCTCTTAATTAAGATCCCAACGTAGTAGAATTGCTCTAAATTAATTCAATGGGAATTGATAGTTGTTTGGCTAGTTGAAAGAGTTGTTTCAATCTGGGGATCATAAAAATGAATTAAAATTTTAAAAATTAATTAAAAAAGGGCTCTGGGTGATGTACAGAAGTGTTGAATCACTATATCATATACCTGAAACTACTGTAACACTGTATGTTAACTACTGGAATTAAATACTGTAAAGATGGTTATTTATTTATTTATTTGAGAGAGAGAGTGGAAGAGAGCATGAGAGCGAGGTGAGGGGCAGAGGGAGAAGCAGACTCCCTGTTGACTCCGGGATCATGACATGAGCCACCCAGGTACCTTTGGAATTAAAATTTTAAAACAATACACATTTCTTATTTATTTTTATTTTTTTATTTTAACTTTTTATTTTTTATTTTAACTCAAAACATGTAAATTTGCATGCATCCCTCAATCCTTTTGATGAAGGATCAAGGTTTTTTCTCAAGTATCATTCTGCTTTGCACAAACCACACTCTTCTATCATCTCCGGTTTCTCTAAAGTGAAGAAGAAACTGAAAGATACTTGTCCTTCAGTTGGAGTACAGGACCTTTTAAATATTTTCCTTAAACTTCAACAGTTATTTTTTAAAAAATCAACTTAGCCTAATGAAGAATCTGCAAAGAATCCAACTTTGCAACTTTCTTGCCATGCTCATATTTAATCAATATGAATCAATATTTATTCATATTTAATCAATATGAGTAATCAATCACAGAAATATAATATCCTGTCATGAACACAATGGGCAGGAACCATCACCAAATCTTGGCAGGGGCTACTTCCATGGGTGAGACCAAAAACGTGAGAGAGAGGTGGGTTCAGGGCTGGAGGCTGCAATGAATGTATTTTACAGATGAAACAGAAAGCGTTGGTTAGTCGGGAGAGTCTGTTAAGGAGTGGTTGATCAAGAGGACTTCTACAACATGATGCTTGATACACAATGCCTTGAGTTATTAGTGATACTATGTCTGCAGTTCTTTTGCTCTCACAGCTGCGTTTTCAGAAGATGGCAATAACTGATGCTAACTTTCTGGCAATGGAACATTTTTTTTTAAAGATTTTATTTATTTGCTTGACAGAGAGCGCGCGTGCACAAGCAGGGACAGCGGCAGGCAGAGGGAGAGGCAGGCTCCCCTCTGAACAGGGAGACCAATGTGGGGCTCGATCCCTAGACCCTGAGATCATGACCTGAGCTGAAGGCAAATGCTTAACTGACTGATCCACCCAGGCATCCCTGGAACATCCTTTTGTACTAGTCTTATCCTTTTTGGACTCATGGATTCTGTTGAAAATCTGATGAGTTATGGATCCTCTTATCAGAAAGATGTACACACACGGACACATGCAAAACTGTAGGTGGGGTTTTTATCCCTGCATCTCATTTGAAGATTCCTTATTCATAAACCCCGTATGCTATAGATCAAATGCATCCCCCCCCAAATTCACATTTTGAAGCCTAGTCCCCAGTGTGATAGTGCTTTCAGGTGAAGCCTTTGGGAGGTGATTGGGTCGTGAGGGTGAAGCCCTCATGAATGGGATTAGCGCCCTTATAAGAGACCCCAGGGAGCTCCTTCATCCCTTTTACCATATGAGGACACAGTGAGAAGGTATTGCCCGTGAGGCCGCAGACCTTCATCTGACACCAAATCTGCTGGTGCCATGATCTTGGACAACCACTTCCAGAACGGTGAGAAATAAATGTTTGCTAGTCATAGACCACTGAGGTTACAGTATTTTGTCACTGCCCCACCAGACCAAGACACCATATTACATTCCTCAAATGCACAGCGCAAAATGTAAATAGACAGTACATTTGTTTACCATTTGCTTCCCAAGAAAACAAAGTCAAGCAGGGACTACATGTGCCTGCTGAGATTGATTCATCTGTAAATGCCACTGCCCAGTTCTTTGGAAAGGACACGCCCACAGGCACACTCACATGGTCTCCGTTCCCTCGGAGAGCGGCAAGAGTCATGCCAGTCTGATTCATCTTTCAGGAAGGGAGAGGGAAGTGCAGCATAGAGCCGCAACCCAGGCCACAGAGAGGCCTTGGTGCTGGAGCGCGGCAGAGGTCAGGGCCATTCCAGAGCAGAGTAGTTGCTGTCAGTTGAGTAAGACTGTGTCACTGAACTCAGGATGGACACAGCCCCATGGGGCCTTTGAAATCATCCAGGCCAACTCATTTTCTAACTCAGTCCCATCAGATGCCAGCTCTTACGAAGTTACAAGCAAGAGATCATTCTCTCAAATCTACCATCAACTCTAGGAGGAGCAAGGATTGCTTTCCTGGTCCTGAATAGCATGCAGGTGTTTTACACCAAGTCCCTCCCCCTGGTCCTAAAGATGATGATGCTTGAAGGCATCATGGTTAGTGCCTAGAAGTCGGTGAGAAAAGCTGGCTGAGAATCCAGCCTTTCTAGTCCCCTTTCCATGGTCTTGGTTACCAAGTCCCTCTCCTCCAGATTTTGAGGGCTGCAGTTCAGCTAATTCTATTAAAATGATTTGAATATATAAACATTTCAAGGACAACTCATTCTGTCCCCACTCTTCTCACTTGCTCTTCTGTTTAGAAAGAGCTCTGAGGCCTGAGGCATTACTTCCAAAATCACGAATGCCATGAGCATTTTTATTGAACAGGCTTTCCAGGCCAATCTGAGTGAGGTTAAGTCCCATTGCCTAAGTGCTGCTGCTGACTTTGTACAGAGTGCCAACAATCCAAAGTGAAGTGGTTAAAACTTGCCATCGAGTACAAGGCTGATTAAAAGAGTGGGTTAGGACTGCTTTCTTGTTTTGCTATCTTTTTCTTTTTAAGAGCACCAGAGAGTGTTGTATTCATTTACAGAATAACTTAAGATGAATAAAGCCATTATGTACAAAGTAAGTGATGGTTGGTAGAAAGCTTGTTTGTCAACTACCCATCCTTGAGCTAAATAATGACCTGACTTGGGAGTCAGCAGAGAGAAGGAAAAGAGACTTAATTTTGCTTTTGGCTTCAGTGGACTGGGAATATGTCTATGGGTTGTGATGTCCATGTCCTGATTCCTAGAACCTGTGAATATGTTAGGTTTCTTGGAACCTCTAGAAGGAATGTGGGCCTGGTCACATCTTGTTGTTAGCCCAGAGAGATGTGTGTCAGATTTCTAACAAACAGAACTGTGAAATAATAAATGACTGTTGTTTGGAGTCACTCGGTGTGTGGGACTTTGTCACAGCAACAAATAGGAAAATGTTACAGGGATGACAAAAGTGAGGATGAGAGATGTTTCTGATTCAGGCATGTTTCAGAGAAGCTGTTGCCGGCAAGAGAGAAATGAGGGAGATAGACCAAGGGTTGAAGACACACAGGGGAAGGTGGTTGTGATGTTAGAAGACTGGGAGAAGCATTTCAGGAGGAGCCTGGGATACAGAGCATGGCCTGGAGGCTCGAGGACCCTATTCAGTAGTGACCTCAGATGACCAGAGGATAGCTAAATAAATATGGAAACCCACAGGTCCAATGATTCTTGTGTGCTTCCAACTCACCCTTTTGGTTAAGAATCAACATATAAGATAGAAATAGCCCTGTGCTGGGTGGCTCAGTTGGTTAAGCATCTGCCTTCAGTTCAGGTCATGATCCCAGGTCCTGGGATTGAGCCCTGCGTTGGGCTCTCTGCTCAGCGGGGAGTCTGCTTCTCTCTCTCCCTCTGTTGCTCCCCCTGCTTCTATTCTCTCTCTTTCTAATAAATCAATAAAAATCTTTAAAAAAAAAGAAAGAAAGAAATAGCCCTGAGCCTAATGCTCACTTCCTGAAGAATCACACACTTAAAACAATGTACTTTTATAAGCATAAAAAAGAACAGGAAACAGCATAACTAAGGAGTATCAGTTACCCATGCAAAAGACCTGGCTACTTGTCTTCTGTATCTGTTTTCTTCTTCTTTAGTCGGAATAGAACTTTCAGGATGACACAAGGCTCCCTAGCTTCACTTGCTTGGAGGTGTGGCCATGTGGCTAATTTCTAGCCAATGGTATGTCAAATGGAGTGATGAGTGGTCACTTTAAAAAAAAAGATTTTATTTATTTGTCAGAGAGAGATCACAAGCAGGGGGAGTGGCAGGTAGAGGGAGAGGGAGAAGCAGGCTCTCCCTGCTGAGCAGGGATCCTGACGTGGGACTCAATCCCAGGACCCTGGGATCATGACCCAAGCCTAAGGCAGCCGCTTAACTGACTGAGTCCCCAGGCATCCCATGAGTGGGTACTTTTTTTTTTTTAAGATTTTATTTATTTACTTGACAGAGAGATCACATAGGCACAGAGGCAGGCAGAGAGAGAGGGGTAAGCAGACTCCCCGCTGAGCAGAGAGCCTGATGTGGGGCTTGATCCCAGGACGCTGAGATCATGACCTGAGTTGAAGGCAGAGGCTTAACCCACTGAGCCACCAAGGCACCCTGAGTGGGTACTTTTAAAAAGAGAAGAGTTATACCCGTCCCTTTTCCTCCTGTCCACTGGCTGAAATGAGGATGTGCTGGCAAGCCATCTTGGACCCCACAAAGAGGGCAGCACCCTCAAACTGGTAAAGTCAAGAGGATAGCATCGAAGACTTGGGACCCAGGAGGTGCTCAGGGAGTCTGTGCACTCCTCAAGACAGAAGGAGCCTGGACCCCTGCTAGATTCTCAAAAAGAACCCTCTATGTACTGGGGTTTCACAGAAATAAAATTGTCTCTGGTTGGATCCACTATTATTGAAGGTCTCAGTGTCCAGACCTGAAATAATACTGAATATTTCTCCAGGTGAGTTGGGTTGAGGTTCTTTCAGTCAAAATTAATTAATTAACTAATTAATAACTTTCAAAATCAAATTGATTAATTAATCAAAATCCAATTAATTAATTAATTGATTCTCTCTGCTTTGACTTGAGGTAACTTAGGCTTTTCTTAAGCTTTGGCTCGACAAGAGTTGCTGTCGCTATTTGTTTTCTATGGTAATATAACAAATTACTGCAAACTTAATGACTTGAAGCCACATACATTTATTACGTGACTGGTATGAAGATTAGAAGTCGAACATGGGTCTTACCGGGCTAAAACGGAGGTGCTGGCAGAGATCCATTCTCCTCTGAAGGTTCTAGAGGAGAATCCATTTCTTTGCCTTTCCAGCACTGAGAGGCCATCTGCTTTCTCTGGTTGGCAGGACCTCCATCTTCAGAGACAGAGATGTTGGCTAACTGTCTCATGCTAGCCAGCTGTCTTCTCCATCTCTCTTGTGCTCTAAAGGATCCCTGTGATGATGCTGGGCCGACCTGGCTCATTCAGGATCATCTCCCCCATTTTAAGGCCAGCAGATTAGCAAACTTAATTCCACTTGTAACCTTAATTCCCCTTTGCCATGAGACCCAAGATATTTGCAATTTCTGGGGATTAGGACATGGACGTCTTTGGAAGACCATTATTGTGTTTGCCTCAGTCTCTCTCTCTTTTTCGTCTTCTGTGTATTGTCCACCCTCCAGAAATTCTGTTTTGTGTACATATATGTATGTTTGTATGTAGATGCCTTCATCTGTTTGCTGCCTCTATCCAAGGAGAGGGCCTAGAAGCAATCCTAGAGACACCCTAATAGCAATTGAAAATGCCTGGCACCTAAATTTGGTTTCTATCTCCAAAATAGAAATCTGGGCTTCTTGGAGAAATAGGTGATCCCAGGGCGGGGGCAGAGAAAGTACAAGATGAGTCTGGAATATCTTATGAAGCTAACCAGTAAGGAAGTGCTCAGAGAGCTATGGGGACATGACACAGGAGCCACCACTGGCTCATCTGAGACCATTTGAGTTTAAAATAAACAATGATAATAAAGAGTTATTACCCCTTAAGTAAAATAAGAATCCATGTGTCCATGGGTCTAGGAAAAGCTCTGTCTTCCTTTATTCTCACCTTGACTATTCCTGACACTAGATTTGTGGAGCTTTCCCCACACTGACCCATTCTCTGACACCAGCTGGGTGCCCTAAAATCCAGTTCAATTCTGACCCTCACCAGAGTTAGCCTAGATCCCATAGGTTAAGGGCTCAGTTCCATAAGACTGGCCCCCACTTCAGATGTCAACCACATGTAGTAAGTCTCAGGTTACTCCCAATGTCTGTCCAGCTTAGCTGCAAATCAGAGGATCCCACAACCCCCTCTGGAGGTTTGATTCTTTGCTGGAGTGGCTCACACAATTTGTGAAAACTGTTTGCTTACTAGTGCCAATGTATTACAAAGAATATTTTAGATGATACAAAGAACAGGCAAATGGAGAGATACATAGAGTGAGGTCCGGAAGGGTCCTGAGCTCAGGAGGTTCTGTCCTAGTAGAGTTGAGGTGTGACCCCTTCCAGCGCATGGAAGTGTTCAACAACCCAGAAGCATTCCAAAGTCTGTACTTTTGGAATTTTTATGGAGGCTTCATCACATAGGCATGATGGATTATTAACTCCATCTCCAGCCCTCTCCCCTTCCCAAATGATGCAGGGCAGGGCTAAAAGTTCTAAGCTTCTAATTGTGGCTTGATCTTTCTGGTGACCAGCCTCCATCCTGAAACTATCCAGGAGCCACCAAGAACCACCTTACTAGAACAAAAGACACTCCCTATCACCTAGGAAATTACAATGGATTTCAGAGTGGTGTGTCAGGAACCAGGGTCAAAGACCAAACCCTGGAATGAAAGATACTCCTAGTACTCTTACTGCTTAGGAATTTACCAGGGTTTCAGGAACCCTATGTGAAGGATGAGTCAAGGCCAAATATTAAAACGAAAGATGCCTCTAGTGCTCTTACCACTTAGGAAATTACAAGGATTTTAGAAGTCCTGTGCCAGGAACCAGGGGCACATAAATACACATACATACATACATACATACATAATAATATACATACCTAAATATAGGAGAAGACAATACTCTTTCTTCCAATAGAAAGGTCACAAATAGAATTAAAAGGAATGTCAGAAAAATCACCATTTAACATCATCATGCTGATCACTGGGTTAAGCAAGAAACATCAATGGATGACTAGAACCAGTCAGAGGTGTCCCATCTAGGCTGACCGTGGTAAAGCATCTCATCTTGCTCTATACATAAACAAAGGAACCCATGTGACCCACGAGCGTTCTTTAAAAGTAGCATCCAGGACCACATGCTCTTTCTCGCTTTGTGTAAGTGCCTGTGGGGACATAGTTGACACCCTCTGTGGCATCTGAGGACCTGTCTTATTCAAGCCGTCAATGGCTGGTCAAGAGGATAGCATCCAAGACTTGGGGACCCAGGAGGTGCTCAGGGAGTCTGTGTCATGTGCACGAGTTGGTGATGGCAGACAATGTCCATTTGGTTTTGTGTTGAGAAGGAACAGTCATTTCTTGAATTAGCAAAGATTTTGTACTCTTTACGAGGCTCTCTCTTTTGCAACTTTGGACATTTGAAGAGGATGTGTGGAGCTTACTGGAAAGAATATTCTAATTGTGATTGTGATGACTATGGCAGTCGCGGCCCTGGATAGCCATGCCTGCCTGTATTCTTGCCCTGTGTACTCCCTGTCCACACTGACCCTGGGTTGCAGTCATAGCTGCATGCTTTGGCCAAGGAGACATTGATAAGTGTTTGCACATTGAAGTTTTTCTGCCTGGAATGCCCCCTCTAAGAGTGTTGAGCACCATGTAAGAAGCCTGACCATTCTGAGATCACTGTGCTGTCAGGAAGCTGATGCTAGCCATGTGGAAGAGCCAAGGTACTCAGGCTGTGTTAAATAGAATAATGGCTCCCTGAAGATGTCTATGTCCTAAACGTTGGAACCTGGAAATATGTTATATTATGCATAATGTTGCATGTTATGTTACATATTAGCATCATGCAATGTTTCTATTGTTGTGGTAGGAACATGACAAGCTGTAAAATATGAATTGAGTAATATTAGAAGCTTCACGTATCAGTGAAGTACTCTTAGATGTGTATTAAAAACTGGTATTGAACATTTATCCAGATAAATGGTGAAATGTGAGCTAAAAATCTAAAATTTTTAATTTTTAGTGACAGATCTTTTGACTGCAGGTAATGGAAAATTACATGAGCTCTCTGAGGTTGGGAACAAAAATGCACAAGGAGGATTTCTTACAACACAGAGGTATGTCAGAAAGCAGAAAATGAAGGAAGAACACAGTGTGGTCTTGAGCCAGGACCTGAAAAAACATCAGAAGCATGGCAGGGCTTCTCTTTTCCCCTGGGGCCACGGACTCTCTCAAACCTGCTTGAGACTGTGTATCTGCTTGACTCTCCTCTTCTCCCTCTGTCTTCAGGATCACGTGCTCTGCCTTCTCAGAGATCCATGGTCAAACACGATATTCCCAGCCCAGTCTTTTCCCAGCTTGCCATCTAAGGTCCCTGTACCCTGACCAGTACCTCTGAGCCTCAATTTTAAATTCCCTGGAGAAAGAAAGGGGTCTAGGTGGCCACTTAGGTGGCCCCGGTCCAATCGGCAGCAGCCAGGGGCTAATACAAGGCCTGCGCGTGCACATGCATACACAGTTGAGCGTGATGGCATTTTGAAGCCGGCAGATGCCCCAGAGATGTTCTTACAATGCAGCGTGTCTAGGCAGCAGTAACCTATTGGGTCCTGGTGCTACGACTTTGAGGAAAGTCAGAAGCGTAAGACAGGTGATTCCAGATGTCAAAGCCAGGAATTCTGGGACTACACAGCCAGATGGGCTTCTAGGGACAGCCTGAGTCAGAGTGTGGCCTCCTGGGATGTCACTTCCTGGAATGCACTGCCAACCCACTCACCCTCGGATCGGGGAAGTCCAGACCTATGGGACATTCGGGGCATGGGACTTGTGGAAGCGAATGCGTGGTGTGGGTGGTGAAGTAATAGCCTGTCTGTGTTTCATCTGTCTCTAGACAACGTGCGCCTTTATGGTTCCCTACCTTTCTTTTTTTTTTTTTTAAACATTTTATTTATTTATTTGAGAGAAGAGAGAGACAGTGAGAGAGAGCATGAGCGAGGAGAAGGTCAGAGGGAGAAGCAGACTCCCCGTGGAGCTGGGAGCCTGATGCGGGACTCGATCCCGGGACTCCAGGATCATGACCTGAGCTGAAGGCAGTCACTTAACCAACTGAGCCACCCAGGCGCCCGGTTCCCTACCTTTCTTAATGCATGTCTCCATTTGAGGAATTGAAAACTCCCACACCCTCTTAATTGTGATGACATCTTCAAGGTGAGTTAATTATTTGGACTAAAGTCAGATCTGTAATTATAATACTGACAATCCATTTTCTTTTTTTAAGTAATTTTTTAAAGATTTTATTTATTTATTTGAGAGAGAGAGCACATGAGGAGGAGAGAGGATCAGAGGGAGAAGCAGACCTCCCCACCCCGAGCAGATGTGGGACTTGACCCCGAGACTCCCAGATCATGCCGTGAGCCGAAGACACTCGCTTAACCAACTGAGCCACCCAGGTGCCTGACAATTCCTTTTCGAGTAAGCATTCCTTTGGGTGATTCTAATCCATCTCTCTGGGAGAAGGCGGTGGACTCCCTCCCCACCCTGCCCCACCCTAAAATTATATCCCACCCCTGACTGAGAATAATTGACTTCAATCAGAAGACAGACAATTCCATTCCACAGATATTCTTATCAGTGGTAATTATTATAAAATCAACACTTTGGGAATCTAAGAAATGGCTTCAGAGAGTGAAGATTCATGAGGATGCATTTACTTGTAATGAAGAAATAGCCTTGAGCCATTTCATTTTATTGAATTGCCTTTGTATTGGACATTTTTATATCCTGTTATTAAAAAGTCAGCTATTTAAGGTGTACCTTCATATTGTGTCATATTTTCTGAAGTATATATAAAATGCAATTTGTGTAAATGAATAAAATCTCAAACTCTATGGGTAGCTGATCTCTGCATGCCAGGATAATAAGTTTTCCTAGTGGGGCACTCCTTCCTACAAACCACATAGTGGTTAAGAGCACTGTCATGTCTTTATTACTCTAACATCTCATCATTCACTTAGAATGGGGTCTACCAAGGCCACCTATCATTGTCTTGAACCTTAGCGAAAGCTCTCCTATTGTTTCCACGTGAAGGATACGTTGTTTTCAACAAACATTGAGAAAGGTTGCTCTATGAAAACCTTTTTCCTAGAACCGTGGGAACAAGAATGGGTGGCAGTTCTCTTGTCTTAGAGAGATCGAGTGGAGTATTTTCCGAAATGTGTGTTGTGGGATGTTATCAAATATGATGCAGAGAGCTGGGGATGAGAGCCCTTGTGCAAACAGACATAGAGAAATTTACTGCGGGACCACTCAACGTCTGTAAGACACTAATGCAGGGTAGTGGTGTCTAAGCAGAGGACAGGTATGTGCTGCTTCAAAACAAATTGGATGGTGGAATCCTTTTTTGAGAACCATGTAGGAAGACTATAATTCCAGGTGAGGTAATTTTGAGAAAGCTCATCTATTCTAACAGTGGCTTTTTAAGAAATTGAGGTGAAATTCACATAACATAAAATAAACCACTTCATGTGGCATTTCGTACATGTATGTTGTTGAGCAAACACCACTTCTGTCTAGTTCAAAACCTTTTCATCATCCCAAAAAGAAACCTCCCTATCCATTAAGTCCTAATTCTGGTCCCTAGTCCAGCCTCCCCCAAGCCTCAGGCAAACCCTAATCCTCTGTCTCTACAGATTTAGTATGGTGGCCTTTTTTCTTTTTTTTAAGATACTTCATTTTTTTTTTTTAAGATTTTATTTATTTGTCAGAGAGAGAGAGAGACAGCGCTGGCGAGCACAGGCAGACAGAGTGGCAGGTAGAGGCAGAGGGAGAAGCAGGCTTCCTGCCAAGCTAGGAGCCCGATGTGGGACTCGATCCCAGGACACTGGGATCGTGACCTGAGTCGAAGGCAGCTGCTTAACCAACTGAGCCACCCAGGAGTCCCAAGATACTTCATTTTTTTTTTTTTTTAGCAGTTTTAGGTTAACAACAAAATTGAACAGAAGTTACAGAGAGTTCTGGGGGCGCCCGGGTGGCTCAATCAGTTAAGCGTCTGCCTTTGACTCCGGTTATGATCCCAGAGTCCTGGGATCGAGACCTGCCCGCATCAGGCTCCCTGCTCAGGGGGGAGCCTGCTTCTCCCTCTCCCTCTGCCCTCCCCCCCAACTCGTGCATGCTCTCTCTTGCTCTCTCCCTTCTTCTTTTTGTCTCTTTCTCAAATAAATAAAATCTTAAAAAAAAAAAGTCACAGAGTTTCCAATACCCCCTGCCCCTCTCCCACTATCAACATCTTGCACTAAAGTGGTACAGTTGTTATAATCGTGTGTTGGTTTTTTAATTGGACGACTGTAATGGGTCTTTAAAACCTTGTTTTTGTAACTCAGGTATTTTACATGAGCAGATATACACGGCATATCTCTACAGAATTGTTCTATAGTTCCACTTTTAATGCTATTGTCCTCTACTCCCAAATGGCGTCTACATGAGCTTTTCCCCCCTCTACTCATCTTCATCATCACCTATTGTTTCATGACTGTGATGACGAACTGCAAAGATATTTTCAGATAACTCTTTGGACTTGGGTCCTCTTGTCCCTCCAAGACGGGCATTATGGCATCTGCAGAAGTAGGAGGCATTACTGAGCACACGTTACGTCTCCTCACCTCCCCTAAACGAGAAGTTTATTTCTTGAGCAGAAGAATGGATGAGTTGTAGGAAGAAGGGGGGAGCGTCTAATTTTTAAATACAGTCCTCTCAATCTTTGGGCAAAATGTTAAACTTTAGGCCATTGTTGTTTCAATCTTAAGATAGCTGCTAAGTTAGAGTTTCAAAGTAAGGACTTGATTATTCAGTCATTCAATGATTATTTGTCAGACCCTCCCAGGTCTTCTAGATGCTTTGGAGGGAAACCAAAAATGCAAAAACAAGCAAACAAATAAACAAACAAAAAACAGATACCTGTCTTTAGTTGGAGATAATAAAGAGTAGTGGATAAACATCCTTAGGCTTGGGCCTAAGTACTCAAAACATGCAACTTGTATTGATTTTCTACTATAGTTTTCAAAACTCTTCTGTATGACTGGTTACCTCTAGCTTCCACTCTGCTTGGTAAGATAAACATAATTTTTTTTTCCACATACATTTAGTCATTCCAGGATGTTCTTGGTCATTTCAAAGCTTCCCCTTTCTGCCTTGTCTCTGGGATGGTGGCCAAGTTCTCAGAGGCTGGGTATGAGGTAAGGTTTGGGGTTTTTAGCTTCAATAGAGGAGCTAGAGTGGCTCTGCTCCCCCAGGCCACCGCCCATTGACTCTGTACTTGCTGGCACCTGCCGGGATATTTCCATTTGGTCTCTGGTCCATGATCTCTGCCAGTCACTTGTATCCTCCTCATCCAAACTCAGAATACCCAAGTCCCATTGTTGTTCTCCTGGTCAGACCTATGCTTGGGAAAACCTGGGACTGCTCTTTGGAGCAGCCATGCTGGAGTGCATGGCGCCTTCCCAAGTGTCCCTTAGGTCCTTCTGCCTGGCCATTCCCAACCCTCAAGAGCCACAGTTACTTATCTGTCCTCATTACACAGACAAAGTCATGGGGAGCTTGCTTATAATAGTTTACCCCAACCAGAAAGGGAGCAGAGGTTTCCATTCTCATCACTCGCTCCCCGCAAGAGCTCCTCCCCTGCTCTGACTCTTTTTGCCTTTGCCCAGCTTGGGTCACCGTTTTTTCTTCACCAAGCCAATCCTACACTCCGTGCCTTTTGTTTAGCCATCAGTGATTCCTGAGTCCCCTTGGCTTTTAAAACTGAAAAAGACAATACTCTTGGAACTCCATCCTTTGTTCTCAAACTACTGGCTTTGCCACAGGCTTCAAAAGCCTGTTCTTAAATTCAAAACCCAAAACTGAGTAGTACCCTTCTCCCGTTGAGTCTGCTCTAACAATTCTTTCTTCCCTGAGTTGATGATGCCCTCGACAGGAATGGGGAGGCCCATTAGGTCACATCTCAAATAGCTGACTTCCCTCTCTCTGTCTCTGAGGAGGATGTGTTTCTTTCTAAGAAGAGTCTAAACTATTAGCTCAAACATAAGGCTACATCACAAGTGATGTCCTAGAGCTGTATTTGGTTATTGACCAACATGATATAAATAGTGTGCAGCCAGGGGCAGGTCAAATCAATATGGGATGGTCTCGGGAGTTTTCAAAGAGGACAGGGCCATTGATTTGTTTGTAACACATAAATCAGTAGAATGAAACATCTAGTAGATTCCACAGTGAACCACAGAGATGGGGATACACAAGGTGTGGCCATGGCAGGGGGCACGTTCCTAGATGTAGAAGGATCATTGCAGCTGAGGACAGGGAGGATTTCAAGGAGGAAATGGCCAACTGTATGAAAAGCTATAAGGAAGTAAAAACAAATAACTATTGAGAAAAGGCTATTGTGTTAGTTGGAAAGTTCCCACATGTTGCTGTTGGGAAAGCATCCAGTAACATTCCCCGATATATCAAAGTTATTAGTTTCTCCACAGAGCACAACATACAGTACAAAGGAGACTGTAGGAGTGGACAAAGAAAAGTAAGACACATTGGATTCATGTTGGAACATCTTCACTGACCCAGTACACTGCCAGAGAACACTTCCACCTTCCATGGGTACTGGTCCTTGGGGCTCTGTACCAGTAACGACACATGGCGGGGAGGTGAGGGTGCTGTTTAGCTGTTCGGAAGCATGCAAATGAAAAGAAAGGAGTAATAATATTAGCTTCCTATTACAAACTGGCAAGGTAGTATGTTCAAAATCAGCCTTACTTTAATCTATGCGTACAACTGGGCATGCTGTCAGCTGTGCTCAACCATTATTTATTTGTTAGTATTCTAGATGGGCTCTCAAAGCCATATGTCTACGTTAGAAATGCACAAAAAAAGTTAGTAGAGAATCAAGCTGCAATATTAAATTTTAAATTGCAGAGCATACTCAATATTCTTGGATCTCTTTTTTTTTTTTCATTTTGAAGAATTCCTTTCTGTTCAACTTACTTTAAAAAAAAGAGAGATGGGGGCGCCTGGGTGGCTCAGTGGGTTAAAGCCTCTGCTTTTGCCTCAGGTCATGATCCCAGGGTCCTGGGATCGAGGCCTTCATCGGGCTCTCTGCTTAGCAGGGAGCCTGCTTCCTCCTCTCTCTCTGCCTGCCTCTCTGCCTACTTGTGATCTCTGTCTGTCAAATAAATAAGGCCTTTTAAAAAAAATCTTAAAAAAAAAAAAAGAGATGGTTTTCATTTTTTTTTTTAAATGAGCTTTGTCTTAACTGGAATGAATGTCTTGAAGCCATTTTAGTCTTGTCATTGTACAGTACATAAAGCGAATACAGAAATCCGCTTAGAATGATGAGTCAAAAAAGTCGTTACCTTTAAAGGGCCTGATCTATCTGAATGTACTTACTGAATGATCAGTTTGATATGTGTTGGAACCTTAAATATCATCAATTTTGAAGTAACTATCTGGCGAACTTTGCTGTTCATTGAATAAGCGTTTTGGGGGTTCAGTGATAAGAGTAACATCTTGCTCCCACTCAGTGGACACCAGTAGGACCAAGTTAAGTGTCTGCCCGCCCAAGAGTCTGATGAGCAGAGACCCTGATGTGGGACTCGATCCCAGGACGCCAGGATCATGACCTGAGCTGAAGGCAGACGCTTAACCCACTGAGCCATCCAGGTGTCCCAAGAGTGAATTCTTTTGTGGATCTAGTGCTGATTCTCCTTTGCTGTGCTCTTTGGTTCTTTCATGCTGAGAAATTCTCTTATTTCTTCAGAGCCCTTAGAGGGTGGGTATACTTACTACTTTATACAAATTCTGTGTCTTTCTTGGAAGGACTTAAGCTAACTTCTCAGAATACACAAAATAGACATGACAAGGCTCTTAAGTGGAACAATTCCATGTGACATAGATTCACAGCCTTGTTTACAGAGGTGAGCATAGGTTGTCTCCAAGCTTTCTGGTTTACATGGTTCCTAGGACGGATCAGATAAAAACAGGTCAAGTGCTCAGGACAAGAGCAACTGTCATTGTTTGTTCATGTCAAGACTGGACAAGTATTTCTCCTGGGTATGCCCTGAAGTAGGCACTCCTAGCCTGACAAACACATACTGATAACATATTTTCCATAATGGAAAACACAGATGGAGTGTTTCTCTTTTTTGACTTTTTTAAAGTTAATTTTAACGTATTTATAAATTCTGACTATAGAAGAGGGCATGTTCATTGAAGAAAATGTGGAATAGGTAAGCAGAAAAAAAGATGTTAAAAATCATCTAAAATCCCAGCATCTGGGGGAAAAGCACTATTAACATTCTGGTATGTGTTTTTCCTGTCTTATATTATGCACGAATATAATTTTTAACAAGAGGTTCAAACTGCATATTATTTTTCAATCTGTTTTTAATTAAACCATATATCATGCACATTGTCCCAAGTCATTAAGCATTCTTTAAAAATACGTTGAATAGCTTCTATGTATTTCATTAGATAAAAGCATTTATTTACTGAGCCAATCCTTTATTATAGAACAGTGGGTTCGGTTTCCAAAATTGGATACTATAAGAAATGGTACTGTGGACATACTTGTAGATAAATCATTGCAAAATTTATAATTATTTCCTTAAGGACAAATTCCTAGAAGCCCGATGGTCAAAATGTGGAAGATATATATCTTTTCTATGTAGAATGTTCTACAATTTACAAATTTACACTCCGGCCAGCTGTATTTGAGAGTACCAGCTACTGTCTATGGCCATACCACCCTGAACGCGCCCGATCTCGTCTGATCTCGGAAGCTAAGCAGGGTCGGGCCTGGTTAGTACTTGGATGGGAGAGTACCAGCTACTGGCACACTTTTCAAAATTTTGTGTGTCATAATTTTATTTAATTCTTGTCAGTTTGATACACACATTGTTATTTTGATTTGCCCTTTGTTCTTAGAGAAGCTAAACTTTTCCTAAAAATAAAGCAGTGGGCTCTGCAATTTGGTAAATTACACTTTCATGGCCTTTGCCAATTTTAACTTTACTTTTTCTTGATTTGTGAAAGCTCTTTCTTGTGTATATTTCTTTTTTTACCTCGTATGTAGCAATGATGTTTTCCCAATTCTGTCTGTCTCCTTCCAACAGAGGAGCACAATAGGCTTGAATTTTTAATATTTAGTGCTATTTCTTTTATGTATTAATGTTTTCATATATTCAACTAGACCAGTATTATTTTGTCTGATGTTGCTTTCAGTGTTATTAGAAAAGCCTATGGTACCCTAAAATTACATAAATGTGTACTGATATTGTCTTCTGGGATGTTCATTTTTTTTCTTAAAAATCTACATTTTAGGGGGCACCTGGGTGGCTCAGTCGGTTGAGCATCTGTGTTTGGCTTGGGTCATGATCTCAGACTCCTGGGATCGAGTCCCATGTGGGCCTCCCTGCTCTGCAGGGAGACAACTTCTCCCTCTGCTTGTGCTTTCTCTCTCTCTCTGGCAAATAAATAAATGAAATCTTCAAGAAAAATTTACATTTTCAGCCCAGCTGAAATCTATTCTGGAATATAATGCAGTTTAAATGAATTGTTCCACAAATATTTTGTCAAGTTATATAATAAACATGGTTTTTAAATGAGACAGCCATCATAATATGCTAAATTCTTAAACATTCCTGTGTCTGTTCTGGACCTTCTATTTTTGTTACCTTGAATTGTTTGGCTGGTCCTGCGTTCATACCAGATTGTTCAAATTATTGCGGCTTTATAATATATTTCAACATTTTGTTTCAAGTCTCTTCTCATTTTTCTTTTTAAAATTTTCTTGGTTATTCCTGCATGTTTATTCTTCTGGATAAACTTGAAAAGCATTTTGTCAAGTTGCAAGAATGTTAAGTTGGTGTTGGATTAGATTAGAAATGTATCACATTTAAAAAGCAAACTGGGAAGAATTAACACTTTAATGATAACAGATTTTCCTACCCAGAAATACGATGTCTTTCTGCATTGTAAACTCTTCTTTTAAGTGGATTTTTGTTTGTTTTCTTTACATAGTATTGCACATTTCTTGCCAAGATCATTTGTAAATACATCATATTTTTGTTCATTCTGTGACAAAATATTTATTTTTTAATATGTGAAAAGTGATTGATACTTGTATATTTACATTGCTATCCATCACTTCCTAATAGTTATAACATTTTCATGGATGATTTTCTTGAAGTTTCAAGAAAATATTTGAAAATGTCATTAGTTCTGTTCTCTTTCCAATATTTATACCTCCTATTTCTTTTCTTATTTTATTATGTTGTTTGGAACTTACAATGAGTGGAAAAGAAAAGAATAGTGATGATGTTAAGTATCCTTCTGTTATTCCTCTCTTCAGCTGAAAAGCCTATCAGAATGATGTAAATTGTTGCTTGCAAAATATTTATTTACCGGTTGGCAAAGTTTCCTTCTGATCCCAGTTTACTACACATATTTATAATTAATGGATATTTAATTTTATCATTGATTAATTAATTTGGGATATCTATTGAAATTTTGACTTTTCTCTGTTGATGTGATAAATTGTGTGAGTAGATTTTTAAATATTAATTAACACTTGCATTGCTAGTATAAATTCTTTCTCATTGTTTTTTACTAGTCTTTTTTTTTAAGATTTTATTTATTTATTTGACAGAGAGACAGTGAGAGAAGGAACACAAGTGGGGGAGGGGCAGAGAGAGAGGGAGAAGCAGGTTCCTGCTGAGCAAGGAGCAGGACCCTGGGATCATGACCTGAGACTAAGGCAGACACTTAAAGACTGAGACACCCAGGTGTCCCAATGATGTATTCTTTTCTTTTCATGCTGGACTCAGGTAACGAACCCAAAGTTTAAGATACTTATTTTTACATATTCACTGGACGATTTAATAAGCTTTCTCTTGGAGTGTTTAATCTTTATCGGGTTTTAATACCATGGTTTTGCTAGCTTCATAAAATGAGTTGGACGCTTTCCATCACTTTCTCTACTTTGGAATTATTTAAATAGCATTGGAATATTAGAAAAATGAAAATAACTCAATAATTCATTTTTGACAAGGTTTGTGATTTCTTCCACTGTCTATTTCTGGTCTACTCTCGTCTATTCTCTTTCTTTCTTTTTTTTTTTTAAATTTAATTTTATTTTTTATAAACATATAATATATTTTTATCCCCAGGGGTCGTCTATTCTCTTTCTATTTCTGGTCTACTCCAATGTCTTACTTCTTCTTGAAACAGCTCATAAAACTCTTTCTCAGAAAAGTGCTTCTGGAACGTTCCTGTAGAGACAGATCTCCTAGGGACCTCATCGGCATGTAGATTCTGATTCATTAGATCTACACCATGTATCCCACTCTCTAGTGAGCAACCCTAATTCACAGAAAGATAGCAGAATGTCTAAGGAGATGGATAGCACGTAGATCTTGTTCTCTAGAAGCAGACCATAACTTGAGGACTCAAATTTGTGCACTCAAAATGTGATTTGTTTAAAAAGTGTTCCCAGGAGAAGCTGCCAAGGGGGTGGGGGGACAAGATGAAAGAGGGGAAGAAACTGAGCAGGGTGTGAGTTCAAGTAATGTCCCAGCCTCCACCTAATCCCACAGGGTAGCTCTGGAGGAGAAATTACAACTCAGAATCTGTATTGACTTAGGGCAAAGGAATTGGGCTTTACCTGCACCCATCAGTCATTGGCTAAAGGGGGATCAAGGGTTGTGCGTGGGGATGATGTAAACTCCCTGATACTTCCTGCTGTCATGCCTGTGGTCAAAGTGGCCCCAGTGCCTGTAGGTCCGTCTTCCCCAAAAGAGTTGCAGAAGTTGGGGGAGGGGCACAAGCTGGTAGAAGGGATCCTAGGACCTCTGGGCAGAGGCAGTTGCTGGCTACAGGAAGGACTCTTTAATGCTCAGATAATCTTCCCTAGACATTTTTTTTTAAATTTCAGACAAACATTAAATGAAAAATAGAGCAACAGAGGGTTTGAGATTACACTCTTATGAGTTCTGACAGTCAGCCTTTCTATGTTGGAATACTTCTGCAGACAATCACTGGGGAGTAGGATTGATACCCTTTTGCAGAAAGCTAGGAACCACTTAATAAGGGTATGTGACTGAATAGGGAACCATATTACCTCTGCTTTAAGGTGAGACACAGGAAAACCATGGGCAAGGCCAAGATTCTCCTTGAAAATAGTTTTTCATTTATTGTAGTACATAGACACATAGAAAATGAAAGCCTGAAGCTCTACTTCACATAATACAACAAAAATATCTCTGGCCTGGAATTTTCAAGGCTTTGAACACTAAAAATATCTCAGTAAATGACCCAAATTATTTCCAGAAGTTTGAGATAACTAAAAAAAAATAAAATAATGTATATGGAAATTTAACCTATTTACTAGCTTGTGATTTGAGGAAGTTCTATCAAAACATCTTTAATTTTAGAAAGGGTTAGCTGCTGCATTTCTTCTTTCATGCAATAATTAGCTTGAGTTTTAGTAACCTGTTCAAACCATATCTGTATGTAAGAAAATGTTTGTTATTCTCATCTCTATAGCAGGAGTGTATATAGTAGGAGGACAAAAATGGTATTGGATCCTTAACAAACACATTACCCATTATCACTGGGGCAGATTGTATTTTTCAAAGAATATATCTCAATGTCATATTGTAAGAAGGACGTGAAGAATCCTTCATGTCCTTCTTACAATATGACATTGACACTTCTCCATTTGAAAGGTGACATCTGCGTTCCTTTTCTTAAACCTGGGTGAACCTTTGTAACTGCCTTGACCAATAGAATATGGCAGAAGCGATGCTGTATGACTTCCGAGGCTAGGTCACAACAGACAATACAGCCCTTTTTCTTGCTACATTCACCCTTAAAACCCAGCCACCATGTTGTGAGGATGTCCAGGCAATGCAGAGAGGCCAAATGTGGGTATCAGAGCTCATAGTCCTACCTAGGGCCCCAGCCAACAGGCAGCATCAGCCTCAGACAGGTGAGTGGATGAGTTTCAGAAAATTCCAGCCCTCAGCCTTGGAGCTGCCCCAGTTGAGGTTCTAGACATTGTGCAGGGTGCAAAGATAAGCTGTTTCCATGATATTCTGTCTGAATTCCTGACCCACTGAATCTATGAGAGTCAATAAATGATTGTTATTGTTTTGGAACACTGCATTTGGGGTTAATTTGTTAACTTAGACATGCATCAGTAATCCACAGTTCCTCCCTGATTTCAGACATCACTGTCATATATGAAACTTTTGAGTAGACATGGGTCTATGAACACTTTTATATTTCCTTGATCTTTTTGGTAGTATCTATGGAAGAGAGTTTCTTTTTTGTATCAGTATATCCATATATACTATGTGGAAACACAAAACCACAAATCTCTGTGGTTTAATAAAGAAAAGCTTATTTCACATTCACCACTGTGGGTCAGTTGTCTTCCATGCAGGGATTCAGTGACAGTAGCTACTTCCATGTGTGATGCTGCAATCGTAATGTGTGGCCTTCAGGTCACCAAAGGATAGGAAGGAAGCAATGAAGTGTTTGTGCCCAGAATCTTAAATGGCTTGATCTGGAAGTGGCAACTTTTCTGCTCCTTGGCCAGAACCAGTCGCTTCATCCCATCAACAACTAAGAAGCTGAGAAATGTAAAAAGACTACATGGATTTGGAGTGAGAAATAGACGTTTTTGCCACACAACTTCCTTATTTATGGCTTATTTTCCCAAAAATGTCTTGGCTAGTCTCACATATAGATTGTACCTGACTTTAGAATCTAAAACATTGCATTGTAATTTTTTTATAAAAATAAAACAAAACAGATCTTTTTGTTTGAGAGGGGGAGGAAATGATCTAAAACAAAGAGAGAACAGAATAGTTCCCTATTTCATACTCTTGGATGTTTTGATTTGTTGCCCCACTCCTACCAACCAAGACTCTCGGTTCCTGATTAAGTATTATGAATCATGACTTAATGTCTGCTCCATTTAGCTTAGGCCACAACCAGGTCCTGGCTGTAAATCCAAAAGTGGAGGGAAGGATGATTTCCATCAAATTTGATTTCCATCAAATTTCCTTGATGATTTCTCCTTAGAGTATTAAAGAATATAAACATGATCTGTAGTAGAATAACTATAGATGAAACATCATTGGGGCCTCCTGGTGGATCAGTCTTTAAGTGTCTGTCTTCAGCTCAGGTCATGATCCCAGGGTCCTGGGATCAAGCCCCCCATCAGGCTCCTTGCTCAGCGGGGAGTCTGCTTTTCCCTCTGACCCTCCACCATCTCGTGCTCTCTCACTCTCTCTCTCTCTCAAATAAATAAATAAAATTTAAAAGAAAGAAAGAAAGAAAAAGAAAGAAAGAAAGGTCATTGCCCTGTAACTAAAACATTTACCTGAAAGACCTAGTGTGGAAACAGAAAATGGACATATCGCATGAAAGGAATGTCTAATAATTTAATAGTTCTCTAGTTTTACTGGAGAAGAGTAGAACATAGTCCTATAAAATAAGATAGGGATGCCTGGGTGGCTCAGTCCGTTAAGCGTCTGCCTTCAGGTCAGGTCATGATTCCAGGGTCCTGGGATTGAGCCCTGCGCTGGTCTCCTTGCTCTGCGGGGGGCCTGCTTCTTCCTCTGCCTGCTGCTCCCCCTGCTTTTAGGGGGAGCTCGTCTTCTCTTGTCTTTTCTCTCTCTATGTATATATCTGACAAATGAGTAAAATCTAAAAATAAGTAAATAAATAGGATACAGTGTTGTATTCAAAAGGAAAACAAATCTTCCTCAAAAAGACTGACGTAATCACATGATTCTAATTGAAATCTCTGAAAGAGTAGGCCAAGTATGAATTTTGTCAATTTTCTGTTGAGCTGCCAGGTAATTCTCCTTGGAGGAGCAGAGAAAGCTGTGGTTTCATATCTGTATGTTCATCATGTTTTGTATCCGTGCTTGTAAATATTCCCCCATTGCCTTGAAACATGATGCTTCTGGTGTATCTCAGGCCTGCTTTATGCAGTAAATCACATTTTTTGTAAATCTCATGTTTTGAGATTACCTTGTGCTCGAACGTTCCTTCTTTTCTGGGTAAAGGCAATCAAGAGTCTAGTGGGCGTTAGAAGTGGGCAGTAGGCCCGCTCCAGCCTTCTAAATATTGACAGAGCCCAAGCAGGGCTCCATCTGTGGTTCTTTTCTCTTCTATATTTGCTCCTTAGATGATCTGGTCCCATGGCTTTAAAAGGCATTTACTTGCTGATGACTCCAAGATTTGTATCTCCCACCCAGATCTCTCCCCTAAACTCCAGGTGCTGTCCACCTCTCTACTTGGGCATCTATCGGTCATTTCCAGATCAGAACCTCCTTTATTCCACCTCCACCCTCCCTACACACTTCTTTAACCTTCCTTATTTCAGTCAGTGACAACATGATTACATTGGTTGTTCAAGACAGAAAACTCTGCATACTTCTGGATACCTCTTTTCCCCCTCAACTCATAAGATCAACCATTAGCAAGGCTTTTTTGATTTGGGTTTTGTTTTTGTTTAGGAAATCCACATTCAGACTGTTCCCAGAATCCAAGCACATTTCACCATGCCACCACTACCAACTTAATCCAAGTTTTTTTTTTTTTAAACTAGGAGGTAGGTATTAATTTGTCCTTGAATTATCCCCCGTAGAGAAGAAATTGGCCTCTTGCAAATCTCCATAGAAACTGGCCAAGGCTAGTGCTTAAGACCATCAATCCTGGTGGACCATGAGACTTGGACCTCAGCCCTCCAAACATGCCCAACTCGGAGCTGGTCCTTCTTTAATCATGAGCATTAGGGTGACAAACCCTGCTGCTAGCTTTCTTTGTCCTACAGCTACAACACATAGTTTGGATCCTTCGCTTGGTTCCCTAACACTAGAAGAGGAGCTGGCAGGATAGGGATGGAGCAAGATTCTGCTCTATCTTCTTGCTCTTATATATTGGTCCCTGGTCACCTGAGAGGATGGACTGAAGGATAGGAATGGAGCACTGTTCTACTGTATCATATTGCTCTCACACCCTGGTCCCTTGTCATGTCCGAGGAGAGCCTGGTTCTTCCTTAACCATTCAGCTTAAAAGCCCCACATCCCAACAGTCATGACCCTCTCCCCCATGCAGCATCTGGGGTGAAGCTACCCCAGCGTGGAAAGGACAACGATGAACTCACGTATCTGCCCTGATCCTGTCTCCGTGAGTTTTCTTCCGATGACTGATGTTCTCACAGGTCTAGTCTATGTGCAGGGAGACATTTTTCCTTATTGCACAATGGGCCTGGTTGTGCCCCCCTCACCTGCTGTACTCAGTCTTCAATCTCCCCTGTTCCAATTAAATGAGAACCCCAGCCAGTCGCTCAGCTGTTCATAGCAAAAACCTAAGCGTCTTTGCCAATTCCTCTTTCTCACCGGAACCATAAATTCCATCCTTCAGCAAGTTCTGCAAGAACTCGACTTTCAACATGCAGTCAGCATTTAACCATGTCTCCTTGCATTGGCCTCCTAACCAGACTGTTTATTTCCACAAAAGACCCAGGGTCATCTTCTAGAAACCTGAAGTGGACCATGTCACCTTGTAGTTCAAAGCTCCCCAGTGGCTTCCCATCACATTTAGAATAGGCTCGAATGCCTTATCACAGCTACAAGGCTCTACATGATTTAGCCTTGGCCTCACTCTCCTCTACTCTTGCTCTGTTCCCTCTGCCTAGAATGATCCTCTCCCAACATGACTCTCTCTTAACTTCACCCATATCTCTGTTCAAATACCTCTTCTTCCTGAGTGCATTTCCTGGATGCCCAGTCTAAAATAGTAGTCCCCCTCACCCTGGATCACCTTATTATTGTTCTGGTTTGATTTTCATCGTTGCACTTACCATCACCTGAAAGTATATAGTATATTTGTTTCTGAGCCTGTTGTCCATCTCCCTAATGGGATTTCTGCTCCATGGCTACTCTGTCTCCAAGGCTTAAAACAGGGTGTGACCCTGCTCATAAATGATCTGTTGACTAAATGATTGAGTGGGACTGAAAAAGAGGTCTGAAAATCCTTTCTCAGAGATCTAGGAAAATCAGAAGACATTTCTAAAAACTAGAAGTATTCACTGATTCAGTAAGAAAGGCAGGGTCTTCTGCACTTCAGAGGTATATGAAAAAGACAGATTGAATAAATAAATGGATAAAATGAAGCTGCCTTTAGTCGTCACATGGAACAGCTATGGAATACCTCTATGCCGGTTATTTTTTCTTCACTCGAATCGCCAAGTGTGTTTCTTAAAATTAACTTTTAATTGAAAAACTCATAAATTCGGGGAAACCGTTCAATATGTGAAAAAATTCTTTTGGGGAAAATAAA